>NC_143550.1:181214210-181524473 GCF_054136105.1 Typopeltis vanoorti | reverse complement strand
TAACATACAGATTGGATGCACTCAGAATTACACCTACAGGATTTCTTTAAACTTCATAATGAACTTGGAATAATGAATATTAGAAAGAAATACAATACTGCTATTCACAATATTTGTTATTGCGATATCTTATTTTTATCATTAGCATTTACAATATTAGCATTCTTTCATGGACACCCTGTATGTTTTATGGTAGTAACTGACACAATGTTTTTCAGATGTACTGAAATAGTTCCCAGGAAGGAAACACTATACATGTTATCCATAGATATACCTACAAATGGGTAAGTGTATCCAATCTCTTTTTGTTTATTTTGTACACGAGCCTATTACTTTTTTATTTAGTCCACAAGCCTTTCTTTCAATAAGAAACTTAAATCCACATAGGATGGTAATGGTGTGAAATTAGCTAAATGCATATTTTCACCTGGATGTATGCTTAGCTACTACCAAATATGATGTTAGTTGTATATTTATGAGGAGAAAACTGGAGTACAAGGAGGAAAACGACTTCACCAAGACTGACTTTACTCAGTGCATGTTGGGGGGGGGGGGTGCAGCAGGTGAACACTATACTGAATCAGTACTGCTGAGTAATTACCATCATATACTGTATAATACAAAACCCAGCCTACACTAACATAGTTTAGCTTTATGAGCTTATCTTCTCTCTTCTCATTCTCAGATCCTTTATTTTTTAAAAATTATTTTATTATATTAAAATTATATCTTAATTATATACTTATTTGTGCCTATGGTCCCACAGAAGGTTCTACTAAGGTAGAAGTGGAGGAATTTCTTGAGGCTTTAGAAAAAGCCACTGACACAATGAAAAATGAAAAGTTGGTCCTTGTTGGGGATCTAAATAGCAGAGTAGGAAATGATTGTGAGACATGCAAAAATATTTTGGGAAAATTTGGAGAAAAGAGCAAAGATGATAATAATGGCAAATATCTGTTGGATTTCTGCTCAGGACATGGACTGGTTATTACTAACACCATGTTCCAACATAAAAATGTGCACAAATTCACGAGCTAGGAATAAGAAAAGTCTAATTGACTATGTTATTGTTGATAGTGATGTTTTCTCCCTGGTGCAGGACACCACAGTGTACAGAGGATTTGAAATTGGAAGTGATCACTATTTAGTCTTGAGCAGGATAAAATTGAATTTCATATTGAAAAGAATAACATGTAAGAAAGTTTTACATGTTATTCTTTTAATAACATGTAAAAGCTCAAATAAAATTGAGCAGCTCTCAGATGTGAACTGTAGACTAAAATACACAAAGATTATTGAAGAAAAAATGAAAGAGTTTGAGAACAGGAATCAAACCTCGGAGATTCAGTGGCAAACTCTGAAGGAAAAATTGATTGATTCTGCCAGAGAGGCATGTGGTGAGGTTGTGTGCAAGGATAAAAAAATCAGAACTCCCTGGTGGACACAGGAAGTTAAAGAGGCAGTGAAGGAAAAGAAGAAAGCATATCAAAAGTTCCTGTCAAATAAGTCAGCTTTTACTCTTACAGAATACAGAGACAAATGTAAGAAAGCTAAACAGTGTGTAAAACTAGCTAAACAAAAGTCATGGGAGGACTTTGGCAAGAACATAGAAAATAAATATCAAGAAGGTGGCAAAATATTTTGGAGGTTGTTGAACAAGCTTATGAATGGAGGAAAGTGTGCTGTAAAAGGAGTTAGAGATGATAAAGGTGACATGAAAACTGGAGAAAAAGATATCCTTGAAGTATGGAGTAATTACTTTGAAAAACTTCTAAATGAAACAAGCAGTGATGACAGCACAGTGGTAAAACACACTGACCAGGCATGCAATCAGGAATACATATCCATACTTGAAGTAGAAAAAGCCATCAAAGGCTTGAAATGTGGAAAGGCAGCTGGAGTAGATGATATTCGACAAGAAATGCTGAAGTATGGTGGTGTGAGAGTCTTACAGTGGCTGCACTGCATAGTTCAGAATGCCTGGACAGAGGGACTTATTCCCAATGATTGGAGTAGAGCTCTCATAGTACCCATATATAAAAAGGGAAATAAAACTGAATGTGAGAATTACAGAGGTATTGCCCTACTGAGTGTTCCTGGCAAGATCTATGCAAGTATACTTGAGAAAGGGTTGAGAAGAATTGTGGAAGAAAAGCTTGGTGAAGAACAAGCTGGACTCAGGCCAATTCGAGGCTGTCAGGATCAGATCTTCACTTTACGACAAATAGTCGAGAAAGCCTGGGAATATAACAAAGATCTGTATTTAATGTTTGTCGATTTGGAACACTCATATGACAAGGTTCCAAGAGAGAAGCTATTCAATACGCTGCAGTTATATGGTGTCAATGGGGCATTATATCAAGCAATACTTAGTCTTTATTTGAGTTGTGAGTCAGCAGTTAGAATTGAAGGGAATACAGGAAGATGGTTTAAGGTTAAATCTGGTGTGAGACAAGGATGTACATTATCTCCTCTGTTATTCATTATCTATATGGATCACATTATGAAGGAAAGTGGTATTAAACATGATATCAAAATTGGAGATGTTAATGTCAGCTCTTTGCTTTATGCAGATGATGTCATCATCATCATCATCAAATTCCTGCATGTACCCTCAAGGGGTGTACAGGATATGATATACTACATGAAAAAAATTACATAATTATTAATTTCCTATCTACAATTTTCCTCCAAATCAGTCTGTTACTTGTCAACACTCCAATATTATCAGATCTTATATTTCTATCATCTAAAGCACTTTGTACGTAATCAATCCATCTATATCTTGGTCTTCCTCTCGGTCGTTTTCCTGCCAACCTGGCAGAGAACACATGTTTTGCAAATCTTTCCTCGCCCATTCTGTTTAAGTGACCATACCAACTGAGATTAGCTCTGCTAATGCATTCCTGGATGCTGACAATGTCAAGTTCTTTCCTAATATCCTCGTTTTTAATATTATACTGCCATTGATGCCATCTGTTGACGCCTATAATCTTTCTCAGGACTCTCATATCTGCAGTCTCTAGTCTTTGGTCAAGTGTTTTACTTCTGACCCAGCTCTCAGATCCATAAGTTAAAACTGGTTTGAACACTGTCTTGTATACAGCTAATTTAGTGTTCTGACTAATTTCTCTCTTATTCCATATGAATTTATTCAATTGACTTCCCACCATACCAGCTTTGCTGATTCTGTGGTCTATTTCTATATTTAATTTACCATCTTCAGTAAAAATCGTGCCTAAATAGCTGAAATGTTTTACTTGTTCCACAGGTTCTTCATTCACAACACAGTTGACATTTTCAATGATTCTGCCTATTTTCATTGTCTTTGTCTTTTTATTGCTGACCTTCATACCATATCTATTACAACAGCTATTCAATTTAGTCAGAGAATCTTGCAGACTTGTAGCAGATTTATTTAGAAGTATAACATCGTCTGCATAAAGCAAAGAGCTGACATTAACATCTCCAATTTTGATATGTTTAATACCACTTTCCTTCATAATGTGATCCATATAGATAATGAATAACAGAGAGGATAATGTACATCCTTCTCTCACACCAGATTTAACATTAAACCATCTTCCTGTACTTCCTTCAATTCTAACTGCAGACTTACAACTCAAATAAAGACTAAGTATTGTTTGATATAATGTCCCATTGACACCATATAACTGCAGCGTATTGAATAGCTTCTCTCTTGGGACCTTGTCATATGCCTTTTCCAGATCGACAAAACTTAAATACAGATCTTTGTTATATTCCCATGCTTTCTCGACTATTTGTCGTAAAGTGAAGATCTGATCCTGACCACCTCTATTTGGCCTGAATCCAGCTTGTTCTTCACCAAGCTTTTCTTCCACAATTTTTCTCAACCGTTTCTCAAGTATACTTGCATAAATCTTGCCACGAACACTCAGTAGGGAAATACCTCTGTAATTCTCACATTCAGTTTTATTTCCCTTTTTATATGTGGGTACTATGAGAGCTCTACTCCAATCATCGGGAATTCGTCCCTCTGCTTAGGCTTTCTGAACTATGCAGTGCAGCCACTGTAAGACTCTTATACCACCATACTTCAGCATTTCTGGTCAAATATCATCTACTCCTGCTGCCTTTCCACATTTCAAGCCTTTGATAGCTTTTTCTACTTCAAGTATGGATATGTATTCCTGACTGCATGCCTGGTCAGTGTTTTTTACCACTGTGCGGTCATCACTGCTTGTTTCATTTAGCAGGTTTTCAAAGTAATTACTCCATACTTCAAGGATATCTTTTTCTCCCGTTTTCATGTCACCTTTATCATCTCTAATTCCTTTTATAGCACTCTTTCATCCATTATTAAGCTTCTTCAACAACCTCCAGAATATTTTGCAACCTTCTTGATATTTATTTTCTATATTCTTGCCAAAGTCCTCCCATGACTTTAGTTTAGCTAGTTTTACACAGTGTTTAGCATTCTTGCATTTGTCTCTATATTCTGTAAGAGCACAAGCTGACTTATTTGACAGGAACTTTTGGTATGCTTTCTTCTTTTCCTTCACTTCCTCTTTAAACTCCTGTGTCCACCAGGGAGTTCTGATTTTTTTATCCTTACAAACAACCTCACCACATGCCTCTATGGCAGAATCAATCAATGTTTTCTTCAGAGTTTGCCATTGAATCCCCTTTGATTCCTGTTCTCAAACTCTTTCATTTTCTTTTCAATGATCTTTGTGTATTTTAGTCTACAGCTCACATCTGAGAGCTGTTCAACTTTTACTCGCTTTAAAACTTTCACTAAAACTTTCATTCGCTTTAAAACTTACATGTTATTCTTTTCAATATGAAATTCAATTTTATCCTGCTCAAGACTAAATAGTGATCACTTCCAATTTCAAATCCTCTGTACACTGTGGTGTCCTGCACCAGGGAGAAAACATCACTATCAACAATAACATAGTCAATGAGACTTTTCTTATTCCTAGCCACTGCTCTCCATGTGAATTTGTGCACATTTTTATGTTGGAACATGGTGTTAGCAATAACCAGTCCATGTCCTGAGCAGAAATCCAACAGATATTTGCCATTATTATTAGCTTTGCTCTTTTCTCCAAATTTTCCCAAAATATTTTTGGATGTCTTACAATCATTTCCTACTCTGCTATTTAGATCCCCAACAAGGACCAACTTTTCATTTTTCATTGTGTCAGTTGCTTTTTCTACAGCCTCAAAAAATTCCTCCACTTCTACCTTAGTAGAACCTTCTGTGGGACCATAGGCACAAATAATTCTCATTGTCCAGTTTCCCATTCTCATATTTGCCCACATTACTCTACTTGAGACTGACTGCATTCAAGAAGATTAGCCTCATATTTTGTGTTGAATACTATGGCTACTCCTTCTTTTCCTTGATTGTCATTGCCTGAATATAACATTTTGTATTTATTGCTCAGAAAGATCTCACTAGTTTTGGTCTTTTTTGTTTCAGTCACCCCTATTATGTCGATCTGATACTTATCTAATTCCTCAGCTAACTCCATTTCTTTGCCATTCAGGCTTCTTACATTGATAGTACCGATCTTTAAATCTGGTGATGTTGAGTTTGGATTTATTTTCAGATTTGTTCCAGTAGCTGACTTTTCACTGTTCGCCCTGGTTCCCTGGTGAAAACAACGGGGGCCTTGTTTAACCGGGCGACGCCCCAGCGGGCATGAAATTTTATCATGTTGTACCATCATTCTATATTTTGGTTTAACCAATAAGAATACAATTTGGTCGGCTAAATCCCAAATTGCCAGCCCATCCTCGTCCGTTCAGTATCCAAGTAGATACCCAACAGGGTGCACCAAGAGAAGGTGAGGATTGGACATTAGGTCAGAAGTCCTGGTCGGTTCTCCGCATTCCTTTAAAGGCTATGTGAAGGTCTCCTCTCAGTTATACAGCTTTGACCCTCAAGCACCCCTGATTTTATACTTCTAAATAAATCCGCTACAAGTCTGCATGATTCTCTGACTAAATTGAATAGCTGTTGTAATAGATATGGTATGAAGGTCAGCAATAAAAAGAAAAAGACAATGAAAATGGGCAAAATCATTGAAAATGTCAACTATGTTGTGAATGGAAAACCTGTAGAACAAGTAAAACATTTCAGCTATTTAGGCACGATTTTTACTGAAGATATTAAATTAAATATAGAAATAGACAACAGAATCAGCAAAGCCGGTATGGTGGGAAGTCAATTGAATAAATTCATATGAAATAATAGAGAAATTAGCTGTATACAAGACAGTGTTCAAACCAGTTTTAACTTATGGATCTGAGAGCTGGGTCAGAAGTAAAACACTTGACCAAAGACTAGAGACCACAGATTTGAGAGTCCTGAGAAAAAATTATAGGCATGAAAAGATGGTATCAATGGCAATATCATATTAAAAACGAGGATATTAGGAAAGAACTGGACATTGTCAGCATCCAAGAATGCATTAGCAGAGCTAATCTCAGGTGGTATGGTCACTTAAACAGAATGGGCGAGGAAAGATTAACAAAACAAGTGTTCTCTGCCAGGTTGGCAGCAAAACGACCCAGAGGAAGACCAAGATACAGGTGGATTGATGCGGTACAAAGTGCCTTAGATGATAGAAATATAAGATCTGATAATGTTGGAGTCTTGACAAGTAACAGACGGATTTGGAGGAAAATTGTAGATACGAAATTAATAATGATGTAAATTTTTCATGTAGTACTATCATATCCTGTACACCCCTTGAGGGTACATAGCAGGAATTTGATGATGATGATGATGATAAAATTATATTTTTTTACATCCATATTTTTACATAACATTGCTAACATGTAAAAAATTGCTAAATTAGATAATCAGTATACATCATCGAATTCCTGCGATGTACGCTCGGGGGGTACACAGGATATGATAGTACTATGTGAAAAATTTACATCATTGCTAACTTCCTATCTACAATTTTCCTCCAAATCAGTCTGTTACTTGGCAAGACTCCAACATCATCAGATCTTATATTTCTATCGTCTAAGGTACTTTTTACTGTATCAATCCACTTATATCTTGGTCTTCATCTCGGTCTTTTTCCTGACAACCTGGCAGAGAGCACTTGTTTTGCTAATCTTTTCTCGCCCATTCTGTTTAAGTGACCATACCACCTGAGATTAGCTCTTCTAACACATTCCTGGATGTTGACAATGTCATGTTTTTTCCTTATATACTCATTTTTAATATGATATTGCCATTGATACCATCTGTTCATGCCCCTAATCTTTCTCAGGACTCATATCTGCAGTCTCTAGTTTTTGGTCAAGTTTACTTCTGATCCAGCTCTCAGATTCATAAGTTAAAACTGATTTGAATGTTGTCTTATATACAGCCAATTTGGTGTTCTGACTAATTTCTTTCTTATTCAATTGACTTCCTACATACCAGCTTTGTTGATTCTGTTTTCTATTTCCATATTTAATTTACCCTCTTCTCTAAAAACCATTCCTAAGTAGCTGAAATATTTTAACTTATTCCATAGGTTCTACATTCACAACGCAGTTGACATTTTCAGTGATTCTGCTTAGTTTCATCGTCTTTGTCTTGTTATTGATGACGTTCATACCATATCTATTACGACAGTTATTCAGTTTAGTCAGGGATTCTTCAAGTCTTGTAGCAGATTTATTTAGAACTATAATATCGTCTGCATAAAGCAAACAGCTGACATTAACATCTCCAATTCTGATATCATTTTTAATACCAGTTTCCTTCATAATGTGGTCCATATAGATAATGAATAACAGAGTGGATAATGTACATCCTTGTCTCACACCAAATTTAGCATTAAACCAGCTTCTTGTACTTCCTTCAATTCTAACTGCTGACTTACAACTCAAATAAAGATTAAGTATTGCTTGATATAATGCCCCATGTACACCATATAACTGTAGCATATTGAACAGCTTCTCTCTTGGCATCGTGTTATATTCCCATGATTTCTCCACTGTTTGTCATAAAGTGAAGATCTGATCCTGACAGCCTCTATTTGGCCTGAATCCAGCTTGTTCTTCTACAATTTTTCTAAACTGTTTCTCAAGTATACTTGCATATATCTTAACAGGAACACTCAGTAGGGAAATACTCTGTAATTCTCACATTCAGTTTTATTTCTCTTTTTATATATGCGTACTATGAGAGCTCTATTCCAATCATCGGGAATTCGTTCTTCTGTCCAGGCTTTCTGAACTATGCAGTGCAGCCACTGCAAGACTTTTATACCACCATACTTCAGCATTTCTGGTTGAATATCATCCACTTCTGCTGCCTTTCCACAATTTAAGGCTTTGATGGCTTTTTCTACTGCAAGTATGGATATATATTACTGACTGTATGCCTGTTGAGTGTTTTTTACCACTGTGCTATCACTGCTTGTTTCATTTAGCAATTTCTCAAAGTAATTACTCCATACTTCAAGTATATCTTTTTCTGCCCTTTTCATGTCACTTTTATCATCTCACCTTTTACAGTACTCTTTCCTCCATTCCTAAGCTTCTTCAACAACCTCCAAATATTTTGCCACCTTCTTGATATTATTTTTCTATGTTCATGCCAAAGTCCTCCAATGACTTGTTTAGCTAGTTTTACACAGAGTTTAGCTTTCTTACATTTGTCTCTGTATTATCTAAGAGTACAAGCTGACTTGTTTGACAGGAACTTTTGATATGCTTTCTTCTTTTCCTTCACTGCCTCTTTAACTTTCTGTGTCCACCATGCAGTTCTCGTTTTTCTATCCTTGCAGACAACCTCACCACATGCCTCTCTGTCTGAATCAAACAGTGTTTTCTTCAGGCCTTGCTACTGAATCCCTAAGGTTTTGTTGCTGTTCTCAAACTCTTTCATTTTTTCTTCAATAATCTTTGTGTATTTTAGTCTATAGTTCACATCTAAGTACTGATCAACTTTCATTTGCTTTAAAACTTTCTTACATGTTATTCTTTTCAATATGAAATTCAGTTTTATCCTGCTCAAGACTAAATAGTGATCACTTCCAATTTCAAATCCTCTTTACACTCTGGTGTCCTGCGCCAGGGAGAAAACATCAAATTGACAATAACATAGTCAATGAGACTTTACTTATTCCCTGCCTCTTATTTCCATGTGAATTTGTTCAAATTTTTATGTTGGAACACGGTGTTAGTAATAACCAGTCCATTTCCTGAGTAGAAATCCAACAGGTATTTGCCAGTATTATTAGCTTTGATCTTTTCTCCAAATTTTCCCAAAATATTTTTGTATGTCTGACACTCATTTCCTATTTTGCCATTTAGATCCACAACAAGGACCAACTTTTCCTTTTTCGTTATGTCAGTTGCTTTCTCTAAAGCCTCAAAAAATTCCTCACTTCTACCTTAGTTGATCCTTCTTTGGGACCATAGGCACAAATGAGTCTCATTATCCAGTTCCCCATTCTGATATTTGCCCACATTACTCTACTTGAGACTGCCTCTCATTCAAGAAGATTAGCCTCGTATTTAGTGTTGAATACTATGGCTACTCCTTCTTTTCCTTGATTGTCATTGCCTGAAAATAACATTTGGTATTTATTGCTCAGAAAGAACTCGCCAGTTTTTGTCTTTTTTGTTTCAGTCACACCTATTATGTCGATCTGGTACCTATCTAATTCCTCAACTTGCTCCATTTCTTTGCTATTCAGGCTTCTTATGTTGAGAGTACCGATCTTTAACTCTGGTGATGTTGAGTTGGAATGTGTTTTAGTATTTGTTCCAGTAGGCGACTTTTCGCTGTTTTGCCCTGGTTCCCTGGCGAAAACAACCGGGGGCCTTGTTTAACTGGGTGACACCCCATCCGGCATGAAATTTTTCTCTAGTTGTACTATCATTTTGTATTTTGGTTTAAGCCAAGAAGAATACAATTTGGTCTGCTAAATCCCAAATTGCCAGCCATCCTCGTTCGTTCAGTATCTAGGTAGATTCTAGATATCTACCTAGATACTGAACCTAGATATCTAGGTTCAGTATCTAGGTCCAATCCTCACCTTCTCATTGTGCACCCAACAGGGTGCACAACGAGAAGGTGAGGATTGGACATTGTCCAAAGCTGTGGTCGGTTCTTCGCATTCGAATAAGATAACTAAGTTATCTTACACCAGCTACTTAGGTGCCTCTTTTTGGAATTGTCAGTTAGTGTTTAATTTAGTTATCTTACACTAGCTACTTAGGTGGCGCTTTTTGGAATTGTCAGTTAGTGTTTAATTTTGAGCTTAATGTACTGAGGATGCCTGTGACACACAGACGAAAATTATACTAATAAATAATCTTTCTACCTGAGTTTTTTCCGTTATTTATTCTGTGGGAATTGCTCTACTGATAGAGAAATTTTAATCAAAGTTGCTGGAATCATAATTTTTCGGCATCTTTGCAATATTGTTCCATAACTGTCTTTCATGAAAAAGTTGTATTAAAACTTACTTTCTTTCTTTCTTTCTTTATTATTATTATTTGCCATGGACAGATCTGTGTCATATTTCTGCAAATCTAAACTCAAGCTTGAAGGTGTATCACACATTAACAAGTCTAGTATAAAGTTTGTAGTTATAATTTTTTTCTGTAGTCCTGAATTCGTGCGTGCACTTTTTTTTCTTTTTGGTCTCAATTTGAATCATTCTTTGCTTCTTGAAAATGATTAACTATTATATCTCATAATTATTCCAAACAGCCAAAATAGACTAGAAACTTGATGCAACCCATGTCTTTAAAATTCTTCAATTTATTAGTAGTTCAATATTAAGCACACTTTTAGTCATGTAAGGCACTTCTTATTATATTATTCCACATAGATACTGGTCTTTTCTTCAGTTTTGGCATCAGGCATCTATTTTGCTAATCATTACTTCACTATTCTGTTTAAGTGACCATACAACCTGAGATTTACTCCACGCACACATTCCGGAATGTTGACAATGTAAAGTTCTTAATATCTTCAATTTTAATTTATTTTATTTCTCTCTCAGATCCAGAAGTTAAAATGTGTTTTGAAAGCTGTCTTGTATATAGCCATTTTAGTGTTGTAATTAATTTATCTTATTTACCTGTTGTATATTTCTATATTTAATTTGCCCTGTTCACTAAAAAATTATGTTTGAAAAATGGAAGTAGTTTACTTGGTTCTGCATTCAGAATGAAGTGATGTTTTCATTGTATACCTGCTAATTTTCATGCCAGTTTTTTTTTTTACAGCAGTTATTCAGTTCTGTTAAGGAATCCTACAGACTTTTATAGCATTTATTTAAGAGTATAACATTATTTGCATAAACTGATGACCTGAGATTAACTTATCCAGTTTTGATATGTTGTCAAAGGTCTGTTTCTGATATGATTTCTGGCATGGCTGTCCAAAGTGTAGAATTGTTAGCTTCCATCTGTTAACTTAGTTCCCATATTCCAGGGAATTAAAAAAAAAAAAAAAAAAAAAAAAAAAAAAAAAAGCTTTGTGTTCATATTTAACACAACCAAACCTAACCTTTAACAGAAATTCCCTTTTGAAATGTATCTGTGTGAAAGGTGGTGAGATGTAGCAACATATGCACTGTCTTTCTTAATAGAGAGGGAGTATGTGACCTCTAGTAACAGAAGAGGTGTATTTTATGGACTATTTATCTTGCCTTTTATGACATTGAATGTTGATGAAAAACAGGGTACATAAGTTTGTAACCTTTTAGTCAACTAAAATAACAAGCACTGTCCTCTCATCTGAAGAGGAAGATAAAACTTTAGTATGAGAGCCAGTTGATTTTGGTCCTTATTAAATACAGTTTTTTAATGAATTGTTCTGGAAAAGTCAGAATCTTCAGAGTATTCCAGAGCACACTTTCTGTTATTTGACTGATTGTTATTCTCCTGTGATAGATTGCTTGTACTCTGGCCAATTTTCCTGGAACTTGTTTGAAGCTTTGGATTAGTTTGTCTCTATTTCTGTTAGCATAGGCATGTTTCCTAAGTAGATTCCAAGACATTTGTCCCCTTTATTGAGACCATTGGCCTGGTATAGGTCAGTCAATTTTGCTTTTCCTTTCTACATTCGGCACTATAATTCCATGGTTTTGTGTGGATTTAATTTGGCTTGTGAAGCTACCTGATACATATGATATCACATTTGTATGTGTCTTCCTACTGATGAGCTTATGGTGACTTCATTGGCATTGGCTGTCCAGGTCAGTGCTTGGTAGGAAGGGATTGAAGTATTAACCTTACTAAGGAGAGTATTCATTCTGCACATGAAAAGCTCTATGACAGTTGTGTAACGTAAGCTAGATAGTGATGAGCCTTGTTTTATTTTCCTCTGGTATGACACAGAAGTAGTTTTTTAGACAACAGGCTCTCACCATTCTTGTGCTTTACACTTGCAAGCATTTGAAGAAGTGGGAATGTCCAGTGTGTCAAAGGCCTTCTCTTGGTCCAGTGTTATAAGGCACATGCTCTGTTTAATGACGTGCCGATTGCCATAGATCAGTCAGTTAGTATAGGTATGGTGTTTGTCCTCTAGTGCATGTTTAATCCTCTTAGCAGAAACTCTGGATATTATTTTGCCATTAGTATTCACAATGGAAAATTTATGCCAGTTTTCCAATTTAGTCATCATCATCATACGTATCAAGAATTTAGGCCTAGTATGGCCTGTTCCGGCATTAGAAGTCATCGTTGAATCGTTTAAGAGGACGTCCTGGTTTTCTTTTTCCTCATGGCTTGTACTTTAAGGCTTGTTTTGGTAATCTTTCTGTTTTCATTCTTTGAACGTGTTCCATCCATCTATGTTTATATTTTTTAATTTTTTCAATTACTGGTTCTTGGTTTAATTCTTTCATAATATCTTCGTTTCTTTTGTGATCAAATAGGGCAGTTTTTCTCATAAACTTCATTTCTGCTGTTGTTAATCTTTGTTTGTCTTTTTGTTTTATTGTCCAGATTTCGCTTCTATACATTAAGACCGGTAGAGCTAATGTATTGTATACTTTTAGTCTGGTTTGTTTTTGAACTAGGTTTGGTTTAAATATAGAGTTAATTACTCCTGTTATTTTTAAATATTTTGCAATTTTTATGTTTATATCTTTTTCATTTTCATAAGTGATCATACATCCTAGGTAGTTAAATGAATTCACCTGTTCTAAGATCTTGTTATCTAATACTATTTTAGTTCTTGCTGGACCTTGTCCTTTAAAGGCCATAGTTTTTGATTTTTCCATTGATATCATACCATAATCTTTGGATATCTCATTTAGATTTAAAATAGCTTTCTGTAAGTTATCTTCAGAATTTGTAATTATTATTTGGTCGTCTGCAAAGAGGAGAGTGTTTAAGTTAACTGTAGGTGGAAGTTTAATTCCTTGATGTAAATTTTTTCTCCATTTTATTATTATTTCATTTAAGTAGATATTAAAAAGTTGCTGAGAGGGGACATCCCTGTCGGACCCCTTGGTTTATCTCTCTTGTATATGATGGCTCATGATTTAATCTTATTTGTATTTTATTATTTTCATATAAACTTGTGACAGCTTTTAGGATATTATTTGGTATTTGTCTTTCTTTTAATATGTTAAATAATGTTTCTTTTAACTTTGTCCAATGCTTTTTCAAAGTCAATAAATGCAATATGTGTTTCTAAATTATATTCTCTTCTTTTCTCTAGTATTAATTTTAGGCAGAAGGCTGGGTCTATACGTGGATCGTCCTTTCTAAATCCATTTTGTACCTCTAGAATAAAGTTTTTGGAATATTTCATTAGTTTGTTATTTAAGATTCTGCTGTATATTTTGTAACATGAATTTAGTATACTGATAACTCTATAGTTTTTAGCTCATCTCTATTACCTTTCTTAAAGATAGGAATCACAATTGCTTTTTTTCCATTCTATTGGGGGGATACTAGTTGAGTAAATTTTATTTAAAAATAATAAGAATCTTCCTTTGAATCTTGTTCCTGCGTATTTATATAGTTCTGAACCTAGCTTATCTTCTCCAGGTGATTTTCCGTTTCTTGTTTCTTTCAGGCTGATTTCTAATTCTTCTTCAGTTATTTCATTTTCGTTAATTGTTTGCCGGTTATCTTTTTTAAAATATTCGCCTGTCCACAGTTCTGTGTAGTAATTTAGAAATTCTTCTAATTTTTCTAATTTCAATTCAGTGTTTAATTTTATGTTTTCTTTGGTATCTGCATTTAGGTGTTTCAAAATCTTATATACATTGGGTCTTATTTTATATAAATCATGTTCTAAATTAGAAACAAATTTATTCCATGATTCTCTGTCTTTTTCTAACTTCTCTTTTAGCTATGGCTCTTATTCTTTTATATTCTATTTCATCTTCTAATCTTTTACTGCTTAACCATTTGTGATAGGCTTCTTTTTTCTTTTTGATTATTTCTTTGATTGTATCATCCCAGATCTTCAGTTTTTTTCTTTTATTGAATTTTTTTGGTGTTTCCTAAGCTTTCATTTGCTGCTGCATTTAGTATCATTTTTATATTAAGCCATTCTATTTCTATTTCTTCATTTTGTTTTATTTTATCTAGATACTGGTTAATTCTTTGTTCATATAGCCATTGTACATTTGTGTCATTCAATAGTCTAGTTTTATAAACAAATGTTTCAATTTTTCTTTCTGTTCTTGTTACTTGTAGTCATTTAGGTGGTAATCTTAATTTTATTTTAACAAGGAAGTGGTCACTGCTTATTTCATATCCTCTGTGAACTCTAACATCTAGTGAAAATTTTGATGTCTTTTCATTTAATATGAAGTAATCTAATATTGATTTCCATTCTCTTGCTGCCCAAGTATATTTATGTATGTCTTTATGTTTATAGAAGGAATTCATTATTTTTAGGTTATTATAAACTACAAAGTCAATCAATTTTTTACCATTTCTGTTTAGAGTGTGTTCTCCATGTATTCCTATATTATTATTAATTTTCGTGTTTCCAATTCTTGCATTTAAGTCTCTGCTAAAATTATGTAATCATTTTTATTTATTTTATTATATATGTTTTGTAGCTGATTATAAAAATCAATATTATCCTGTTCTCTTCCTTCTTCTGGGGCATATAAACCACTTATTGTTAAATAGCCTCTATCTATTTTTATTCTAGCTTCTATTATTCTTTCATTCCATAATTTATAATGTTTTAACTGTTTTGAAAGGGCCAGTTTTCTAATTTAGTAAGTTGCTTTTTTTTTTCAGGATGAATTTGATGACTTGTACTCATTCCACTTTTATTTTGTACTCTAGTGGAGAGGCCTGAGTTGCTCCCAGGGAGTGCAAATTCATTGGTACGGCTATCTTCCCCTGGGGACTTGTCTTTTGACAAGGAGTTGCAGGCTTTGTCAAATCATCAAAGCTCAAAGCAATGTGTTGGCTTTGTATATATTTTGATAGTAATTTGTAGTGTGCAGGAGAATTTCTTCATACTGCAATTGTCAGTCCTTATGGCACAAAGGTTAATGTCTGCTTGTTGACATTAGTCTCATGATCATGGTCTGATACCTGTGATGAAAGATGTGAGTCCTGTTACTAAGGGTGTGGTGTGTTTATGTATCTAATATCTGTCAAGGCATGGTTGATATATAGAGCTCTGGTAGAACTACCATTATCTCTTGAAGAGAAGATTATTGTGTGGATATTGGTATCTAAATTACATTACTGAGTTTGTGGCTGTTCATTATTTGTTGGATGAGTTGAACCAATATTTAAGTCTTTCTTGACATTGACATTGGTCTTGTTGAGTCTAGAGGTGCAATTAAAATCTGCAAATGTAATGTGGTTATTGTCAGCATTGCCAAGATGACTTTGGATGAAGTCCACAACTTGAACTACCAATTTCTCATCCTGAAGTGTGTCTATATGTTCCTTTGAATGGATTGGTTTCCTGCACTTGCTCTTCAAGGCCAAACTTGAAGAATTTGGCCTTGAAGAGCAAGTGCCACTTAATAATTCATAGTAATGTGGACATCACTTATGAGTGTATCAGTAATAGAATACTGTGAGTTGGCATAATAATAATACATATACAAATGAAGGAAAACTAATGTAAAAAACTTATTTTCTGTAAAGTTTTTGCCTAAGTGTCATAGGCATCTTCAGTATGGGATTATAGCATGACAATTAAACAATAACAGACAATTCTGAAAAGCACCACTTTGGTAGCTAAGGTAACATAACTAAAATAGTCAATAATTTTCTAATTAAAAAATAAAAAAATAGCACACACATAAATAAAGTTAGTATTTTTTAAATCTGCTAATCTTTCCCATCTCCCACAAAGGGGACAGATGTAGACCATTGGATCCGCTTGTTATGACAATGAAGTAGTTTCACACATTTCTTTATAAAGATGTTCTATCAGGAAGTGATTTTTATGAAGGACTCATCTTGTTCCTATAAATTATTTTTAGTACAGATAGCAAGTTCAGACTGTTCAGGTTCATGATATTTAATATAAGACTTGTGTTCTTGATGAATAAAAGCAAGGAATCCTGAATAATTGAGAGGTGAAAGCTTGTCCTTATGAGAGGCATAAAAGGTGGAGATTTACTGATGGGCAAAAGGCAACAAAAATATCCAGTGGTTTTGAAACTTGTAATGTGTTCAGAAATGCCATGCACATAAAAGATAGGAATGTGAGTTATTTCTTCTGTATTGGAAGAGGCAGAAATACCATAACTGTTAAAAGCTTCTTCTTCTTTTTTTTTTTTTTTTTTTTTTTTTTTTTTTTTTTTTTTTTTTTTTTGATAAATGAATCCATAAAACCATTTGATAAAATGGTGGATTTAATATGCTGCAGTTCTTTCTGTAAAAGTTTGTCTGAACAACATAAAGAATGAGCATGATGTACAAGAGTCCTAATGGTCCCAGCCTTTTGACTAGGATGGCAGTGAGATTCTGTATGAGTTCTTCCAAAAAAACTGAAAATTGTAAGCTTCCATCTAGTTGCCAAAGAATTATAATATTTACAAAGGCTATTTGGTTATTTGTTTCTTTTTTCTAAGGTGAATGGGATTCTGGAATGAAGTGCATTTAATTTGGAAAGAAACTGCTGCAACTCAGAGCTATTCCAAACTGCAAAATTATCATCCACATATCCTTACCAATGTGTAGGTCTAGGAAAAATGTTATCAAATATATGTTGTTCAAAGTGTTTCATGAAAAAGTTGGCAATGGTAGGAGAAATAGGACTGTCCATAGCTGTTTCTTCAATTTGTTGGTATAATTTGTTTTTAAGGGAGAAATACCAGAATGCCAAATACTTGAACAACATCTGAAGGAAATTCTTCTTAAACTATTTCAATAGTGTCCAATAAAGCAGTATTAATAAACAAGGATGCAACATCTAAGCTAATCGTAATATCAGAAGTGTCCAGATGAAGATTACAAATTTTATTTTTAATATCCAAATGTGTTTTATATAAGTAGAAGTAGCAAGTAAATTGGATAACTGTTTAGTTATCTTATATGCAGGACATCCTACACAGTCAACAGCTGGTCTTAATGGAGCCTGGTTGATGAACTTTCAGAAGACCATATAATCTAGGTGGACAACCAAAGAAGGTTTTAAGCTTTTTCATTTGTTCTTCATTCATTAATAAGAGAACTAATGCTGAAGTCTTTGAAGAATAGCAACAATTTAAATATTACTAAAGCTGACAAGGGAAATCCTGTTGTTCAAAATAAGAGAATATGGTAGGAAAAAAAAAAGCTATTACTTCAAGTCTATCTGACTACCTATCTGTAGTCAGATAGACTTAATTCTCTTATCGATAATGCTCACCCTGAGGTATGTATATTCATTAGGTGGATTAATTTCCTAGGAAGTGTTTTAGTGAAGGCATAGATTGATTGCACAGGAAAGGGATGAATGATTTGTAGATTTAGTGAACTTATGATGGATATACCAATTATATCTCCTGAACCATGTAGTGGTATGGCTGGACAGTGATACAAGTCATGTGTTCAAGACGGGTGTTTTGACTCCATAATAATAATATTGGTTTCTTGTAGCATAACTGTTTCTGAACAGTGGTCAGGTATATGCTGTAGGACTTGCCTGTTTTGTGGTGGTCTAGTATACATCCTATGGCATTTAGTGATAGAATAGTTGTTAAAGTGCTGGCTTATTTTGAGTATCTTGGAATGAGTGGTCAAGACCCATGAATAGGTACCCTGTCATTGGGATTCGAGGCCGTAGATTAGGTAGTAAATCCTTTTCCTCTTATTGAAAATTTTTCTACCCCTTTCTCTGACCAGGTTTTTAAGCTCTTGTGAGTCATCAGACAGCTGATGTCTATAGTGTAGTTACGCTGTGAGCAGTTTTTGTGATAAGCCTTGCGAAAGCTATGGATCTGCTCAACCAGGTGGTTTGTAATTATTTTCTGGCTCTGGTTGTACTGCTTTTTTACTATGTGATTTATTTATCTATTCTCTACTTAGCTTTTTAGCTGGCACACAGGTGAGCTGTAAAGGATTGTTGTTTCTAAGTCAGGCTGATTTCAGGCATGCCATATTAATATCTTGCCTGAAATCAGCCTGACTTATCAAAATATGGCACTATGACTGGAAAATCTGAACTCTGTGAGCCTCTATAATAAGGCCCATGTTTGACAATATTAAGTGCTTCAGAAGACAGGATTTGATCAACACAGCAAATGTACTGTGGCAAATGCCCAATTCTTAATGCCTAATTCTATTAATACATTGGATTATGAGGTGTTATTAAATACATTTGTATTATGCCTGCAACTCTGGAGAGAATTCTGTTTTCTCAGGAAATGCAGTTGCTTTCTTGTATATTATTGGAGCATTGTAGGAGCTATGCTTTTCATGTGGGGTTATTTACAGCTTTGTTTGCATAAGGAGGAGAAACTACTGATCTTTATGTTTTTTGTTATAGTAAGAGCTGTGGGTGCATCATTTTTGTGTTTCTTCGAGTAATAAAAGAAAACTTTTGATCAACAACAGTGAGCAAGGGTGGGCTGCTGTTACCGGTGGTGAAACATCAATGTGTGTTGCTAAGGCATGCCTGCAATGAAAAAATTTTTTAAAACCCAAATTTTACTAACTTTGCATATGACAAATTAATGACAATAGAACTAATGGCTCTTATTTATTAAAAAAAAAAGGGAGAACAAAGAAAAAGAAACATACAATATATGACTAAATGAAATTTAAAGCTCTTGAAAGTTTATTTTTCACTTGGTTAGACTATAATAAATTTAGTTTAATCCTTTATCCAAGTGTGAGCAAACAAAGAGTGCGCCTGAAAGTATCTTCAGGACTCAGGTAAGGTAGTACAACACACGGGGGCAACTCGTTGCAAAGGTGGAGCAAGCTAACATCACTCCTATCTCAGTATCTCCCATAATGCAAAACACATCTCATTGCAGATATGTATAATGTTATGCATTAAGGGAAGGGCCACTACCCAGACTAGTTTCGACCTTTATTGAGGTCTCTTCGGTGGGAGCCAGGTCCAAGTGGAGATACCAGGCAGAAGCATTAACAAGGTCATCTCTACCTATAGGAGTTGCCAAACGGTGTGCCACCTTTTTATTAAATTACTCTGGATTTAGAGAAAGATGTTGAAAGTTTATTTTTCACTTGGTTAGACTATAATAAATTTAGTTTAATCCTTTATCCAAGTGTGAGCAAACAAAGTTTGCACCTGAAAGTATCTTCAGGACTGGGGTAAGGTAGTACAACACCGGGCAACTCATTGCAAAGGTGGAGCAAGCTAACATCACTCCTATCTCAGTATCTCCCATAATGCAAAACACATCTCCTTGCGGATATGTATAATGTTATGCATTAAGGGAAGGGCCACTACCCAGACTAGTTTCGACTTTTATTGAGGTCTCTCTCAGTGGGACCATGATGTTAGCTTGCTCCACTTTTGCAACGAGTTGCCCGGTGTTGTACTACCTTACCCCAGTCCTGAAGATACTTTCAGGCACAAACTTTGTTTGCTCACACTTGGATAAAGGATTAAACTAAATTTATTATAGTCTAACCAAGTGAAAAATAACCTTTCAACATTTTTCTCTAAATCCAGAGTAATTTAATAAAAAAAAAAAAGGTGGCACACTGTTTGGCAACTCCTATAGGTAGAGATGACCTTGCTAATGCTTCTGCCTGGTATCTTCACTTTGGCCTGGCTCCCACTGAAGAGACCTCAATAAAGGTCGAAACTAGTCTGGGTAGTTGCCCTTCCCTTAATGCATGACATTATACATATCTGCAAGGAGATGTGTTTTGCATTATGGGAGATACTGAGATAGGAGTGATGTTAGCTTGCTCCACCTTTGTAACGAGTTGTCCGGTGTTGTACTACCTTACCCCATTCCTGAAGATACTTTCAGGAGCAAACTTTGTTTGCTCACACTTGGATAAAGGATTAAACTAAATTTATTATTGAAATTTAAAGCTGTGCAAAAATCATCTTAAAGCAAATTTATTACAAATCACCGGGGGAAAAAAATCTGATAAATACCAAAAATTGATATTTGTTATAGTTTTCAGTACTGTGTACGATTGATAATTTCATTATCCTGTTCTTCCTATACTTTTAACAGGGAAAGGTTATCTGTTCAAGATGCCCTTGATACTTATTTTAAACCAGAAAAGTTGATGTTTTCTTGTGAAAAATGCCAAGGAAAAACTGCCCACCACGTACAAAAATTTTCTCATCTTCCTAGGTAAGTGGAGAATTAAATGTTGTTCATAAAAACACCTCATCAGAATAGGTCTTTTTATCTTAATAGTTGATTGAATTTATTTGCATTTCTGTAGGGTTCTAATCAACAGGAAATGAGTTCTAAATATTATTCATTTGACCTATTTTAAAAACTTTCATATATCTTAGTCTGTTATTTAGCATTGGGCTCATCTGTTGCACAGATTTCTTTTGCTTTTTTCGTTGGACTATTCCAGATATTTGTTTTAAGATGAATACGAAAGAATTACGAAAAGACATACCATTGTGCATAGAAGTAGAATACATCTGTATTGATTCATGTAACTTGAGTGTGAAATGCACAGCATGTTGAAAGTTTTTTCACTTTGGGTATATTATAAATTAAATATACCAAGAAGTTATATTCTTGGTTTAATCCTTTATCCAATTGTAAGCTAACAAAGTTTGCACATGAGTTAACTTCATGACAGAACAACTCATATATAGAGGCTAATGACTTCACATCAATCGCCTTAGTATCCCATAATGCTATGCATTATGAGATACTGCCATGAAGTTACTTCATGTGCAAACTTTGTTTGCTTACACTTGAATAAAGGATTAAACTGAGAATATAACTTCTTGGCATCTTTAATTTATGAAATGCACAACAGTTTGATTACATTTCCAATTAATCAGGTTGAATATTGTCTGTGAGACAGAATAGATGGACTAGTGGATACTAGCCAGCATCTGCAAGGAGATAATCTGAATGAAAATGGAAGTTTTTTCTATTCTGCAGTCCTGGTGGTTAATTTGAAATTTTCTGCAAATGATAAATGTAGGATTTTTATTTTAATTGTTCTTTCAGGATATTATTTATATGGATCAGTGATTGTTGACTACGATGAGACTTCACATAGTCTGTAAGGAATGTGAAGACCTGACTAGAGCCTCTGATCCATGTCTATCAAACAAATGATGAAAGGCTGGCAATTTTGGACTTGCTGAGCAAATTATATTCTTTATTGACTTAGACCACACAAGAAATAGTATGGTACAACATTATTTAATGACATGCTGACTAGTTGCATCACCCATTTAAACAAGGTCCTTATTGCTTTTGTTAAAGAACCAGGATGAACATTGTCTTACTGTTTGCTTTGATCACTGAGCTGAAGTCACCTATTGGAAAAATCTGAAACTTGGAATTGATGATAGGCATCAGCAACAAAAAATATTAGGGAAGAAAAAAAGAAAAAGCTAGCAGAGGAATTAAAGAAATACTATGATGATATAATTGGTCTTAGTGCCAAATGGGGAGGGGAAGTCACTACTAAATAATAATATGTCATATTCAGACAGCAATGATCAGAAAAGGAAGTAGTAGGCTATTCTAGTACTCAATACTAAATGAAGATAAACATTTCGAGTGGCAGTCAATTCCATGTGCTATTATGGAAAAATTACAAAAGGAAATTGGATACAAGTCTTATTTGTGCATGTAGTTCCACAGTATAATAAAGAGGTAAGTAGGGAAATTTTTTTATTATTTGATAGGAGAGGGAAGCCAACATAAAGGGAAAGTTATTTCATGTTTTTCAGATGCTATTATTAGTAGTACTCATGCACCATGATCAGATGCTGTTTAAGATAGTTATTAATAGTAATAAATTCTCTTTGCTTGTCTTACATGTTTTCTTTTCTCCAGTCTATATATCTATAGTTGAAATCATGCATAATGATAGTAAGGTTTCTCTGTCTGTGCAGTTCAGACCTTTTCATATGACCCTAGTCTGCAGCAACATGCAACTGTATTTTTGTGTCTAGTTAGCTTCTACCTCACAATGTGTACATTACTTCTCCTACCAACATTTGGAATTTCTGGCTTAGTTCTTTTAATTCCTCTGAACATGTTCTCTGCATTGAATTATTAACAATCACATCTTGTCTCAATGCAGTCTATACAGTGGCAACAGGCTTGGAGTCTCGACTCTTGTTCTTCTTGCTTGTTCTTTCCACTAGACTTGAGTTCTTTTATCTTCAGTTGGCCTTAGCATAGAGTGTCTGGAAAATTCAATTTAGGGATAATAGTTATATGCAACTAATATTTATAGTTAGCTATTTACATATTCCTATTAACTATTCTGTTAGTAGTTAGAATAGTTATTAGGGAGAACAAAATATTTAAAAATAGTTAGGGAGAAAGGGCACAATATTTAAGAATATTTATTCTTCTAACCATTCACTATTTTTCTGTTCTGCGCATTTAGACATCCATCCAGGTGTGATATATTTTTTGATCTGAACTAATTTAGAAAGTGATATGTTTCAGTTATTGAATACACATGTATTTTGAAAATCACTGCACTTTTCCTGCATTGTAAAGACATCTTGCATGCTGCTATCATTTGCAGAGCTAGATGGACAGCAATTTAAGATCATAGGTGCAATTTTGAGTAATTATATTAAAGAAAATGATAATAAAATTACATAAATGCTATCATAATGATGTGAATATGCTGCTTCAATACTAGCCTTTTCATCCAATAATAGTATTTTATGACACTAAGAAATTTAAAATTTTATACTTGGTCTTTTTTACTGAAAAAAAAAATATAGATGGATGCTCTCAAAGTGAAATAAGTAATTAATTACTTCTCTTGTGAACCATTCAGAAGAAAACTGTAATAAGAAATATCATGTCATTAACAACTGACTCAACCAGCTGACAACCTCAGCTATGCAGATGATATAGTATTAATAGACTCATCTTTAGCCCAGGCACAACAACACTTTGACAAACTATGCCAAGCTGCAAAAATATTTGGATTGACAGTTAAATGAAATAAAACTAAAATACTGACAAATATAGTACAAGGTTCCATCATTACAGAACACAACCAACCTTTAGAAAAAGTAGAAGACTTCCAGCACTTAGGCTCAAATATAACTAATACTGTAAATGACATATTATTGAGAAAATATAAAGCTCTCAATCAACATAGGAATCTAAGAAATATATCAAAATTGTCTCCCATTACCTTGGAAACAAAAATTGGGCTTTACTAAGCAACTTCTCAGGCTATCGTCTTATATCATGGAGAAACATGGAACGTTTCCACCCAAAAAAGCAATAAAAACTATTAATAGCTTTAATACAACCTGTTTAAGACTGTTACTCAGTTACTCTTGGAAGGATCATATTCGTAATTCCACTATTTTAGAAGAGACAAACCAAAAATCCTTGATTGAAACCCAATGCAGGCGTAAACTTGATTGGCTTGGATATCAACTGAGACATCCTGCTTCTCCATAATTTGACATCTTATTTTTATACATCCCTTCAAATGGACAAAGACAGAGAGGAAGATCAACTAAACAATTCTGGCAGTATATTAATGACATTATCAGCACAGATACTCTCTCCACGAGAAATAACTCAACTGGCTCAAAACAGAGATGCCGGGAAGCTACGTATAATAATTAATTTTTTCTTATTCCTATTTATTTAGTTTGTTTCCCTATTTATAAATCGTAAATAAATCATGATGATGAATAACCAACTAGATAGCATACCCTCTCCCACCAATGAGCTGTGGATTCGAAACTCGCAATAGGCATGGACGTTTGTAATTGTTATTAAGTGAGAGATGAATTTCTTCGTCTGAAAATACTAGCTTTGGAGGAAATGGTAAAGACTAGTATTTCAGTCACAGATGGCAATTTAGCTAATGCTGATTTACATCATTATGATAGCCTTTACATAATTTTTATTATCATTTTCTTTAATATAATTAATAAAAAGTGCACCTATGATCTTAAAAAAAAAATCTGTTAACGATAACAGCATACAACATATCTTTCCTATGACGAAAAGTGGAGTCATTTTTAAAATACACATATATTCAGTACTGAAACACCTCATCTTCTGAATTGGTTCAGATAAAATGTACATATACTGTGTGTGTGGATGGTGTCTAAGTAATCAGAAAAACAGTGAACAGTTTGTAGAATAAATATTCTTAAATATGGTGCCCCATTTCCCTAAACCACCCTATTCCAGTTTTATAAATATTAATATTCCATCAACAGAACCTGTAGTATCAAAGTAAGAAAGAATATTTATACCTCTTTAAGATGAAACTGAAATTAGAAAACTCACCAATCAGTGAAATATTACTTTCACTGTATAAGAATAAAAATATTATGAAAATCTAATTAAAATCTAAATAAATTATACATAGATCTTCTTCATCTTTCT
This sequence comes from Typopeltis vanoorti, assembly GCF_054136105.1. Lineage (NCBI taxonomy): Eukaryota > Metazoa > Arthropoda > Arachnida > Uropygi > Thelyphonidae > Typopeltis > Typopeltis vanoorti. The sequence goes on along the minus strand of NC_143550.1, from coordinate 181,499,487 downwards.
CCCTTTTACCTTTATAGTGTCAAGGGTTTCTATTCCTTTTAACCACAACCGTTATACAAAGATAAGGTGTTTGGCCCTATGCCTCCCTGTCTATCCTATGTCTGTAGAAGTGTTATGGTCTCAAGCTGGTTTGCCTGTTTGTAGAAGGAAAAACCCCACAGTCCATGCCCAAGACTAGCTAACTCCAACCTAATACACAGTTTTGCAGACGACAGCACATTGCACTCTTCCCTTTCATTTGATAAACCTTACTCTACACAACTCACCTCAACCTACAGAACAGCAACCACCACTGCCCTCAATTCAGACCTCCAAGCCATCCTCCAATGGAGTTGTATCCCTTTACAACCCCACTGGAGTTGTAAAAGAAAACCCAGTACTGTCTCATTTCTCACAAAAAAGAACCATTTTCTCCCAGTATTCTTTTTGACAACACCCAAATTTCCAGACAGGCTGAGATTTCTCTTCTTGGAATTATCCTGACATCAAACCTCTCCTGGCATAAAATACATCACAACCATTGCATCCTTAGCTTCAAAAAAAAAACTAGGATTCCTTTTTCGCTCAAGATGTTACTTCACACCTGAACAGCAGTTAACATTATACAAGTCGCAAATCTACCCAGCTATTGAATACTGCTCCCACATATGGGGTGGGGCCCCCTCAAAGTGTTTGATTCAATACAGAGGAGAGCAATTAGACTTATTAATGACCCATCTCTTACCAACTCACTCCCCCCACTTTTGCACAGGTATTTGGTTTCCGCAATATGTATATTCTAGAAATATTTCCATGGGAAATGCTGATCTGAAATGACATCAATGATTTCCCCACTTAGTACAAAGTGCGTTAGAACACATGCAGCTGCTGCTCAACATCCCTTCACAGTGTACCTTGAAACAAACAGAACAAGTTTCTTTTTCTTCATCCCTGCAACTACTGTATTATGGAACAATCTTCCTCCTGTTGTGTTTCCCAAGGAATACATAGTTTTGTAAATCAAATGTAAAAAAATTCCTCCTTTCTGAACCCACTATCCATATACGGTACTAATGTACTATACGTTGATCAACCAATCTCTTATGTACAGATTCAACATTAACAAAAAAAAAAAAACTTGCCAGTCTATTTAAGTCCTTCCGCAGAACTACATCTGCTCTACTTTTCATGACTCTCCCAAACTTTGCATCATCATCTGCAAACAACTGTATATCACCATTTAAGCCCTTTCCAATGCCATTTACATACAAATTAAACAACAGTGGTCCCGAAACAGATCTCAGACCTGTTGCGTTTCACACGTTATATCCCTCATAATGTCATTCATGTATTGATTGAATAACAATGGATCAAGCACTGATCCTTGTGGAACCACTTGTTACCTTAAAACTTGCAGACTCACATCCCCCATATACCACTTTTTTGATATCTGTCAGTCAGCCATCCTCTTATCCATGCTAATATTCTGTAACCCAAACCCATTTTCTCCAATTTATGCAACAGTCTACCATGTTGCCAAAAGCCTTAGCAAAATCCAAAAGTATCATGGTGTATCCATTCCTGTCTAGTACAATAGTTAACATTGTATAGAATGTAAGCAAGTTGCTAAAACATGACCTTCCCGTAGTAAACCAATGTTGTAATCCATCTGTTTAGAAGAGTCATTCTTTCATATTAATTCTTTCTTTTACTTGCAGCATATCGATAGAATTCTTATCGATTGTCTTTAGCATGCCGAGCCAGTTTCTTTTCATACTCAGACTTTGCTTTCCTTACAACATTTGTGACTATTCTAGCCTGTTGCTTATAATTTTCATAACGGACATCATCCTTATGCATACGGTATTCCTTCCACATCATACTTTTCTTACGAATCTCTTGCTTAATAAGATTACATATCCATTGAACTCTCAGGTCACATTCTCATATTGAATCATTTAAGTATTGTTTAAATGTTTTTCCCATGTTCCTGCTTTGTAGTTCAACATGTAACCTTTTCTGAATGGGACATTCATAAACTTAGTGAGTACTGCATTATCACTGTCACCAACCAAAGGCAGAATAGTTACATCTTTAACTGAAAACACCCTGTGACACTATAATCAAATCTAGCACTCTTTGACCTCGAGTTCCTTCTGTGACATGCTGCTTGAGGAAGTTGTCCCACAACAACTCAATAAATGCATTTTCATTCTTCTCATGAGATTTTACTGCTACCCAATCAATATTGGGATAATTAAAGTGTCCCATTATGATTACTCTTTTCACACTCATCTTTTCTATTTCGTGATGCATTTCTTCATCACTAGCAACCAATCCACCAGGTCTGTAACAACACCCACTATATAATTGATCTTGTTAGATTCCACCTCACGCTAGATGGCTTCGAACTCACTGCCACATGAAATACTGTTAGTAGTAGTACTACAATCATAGGTCTCAACTCTAACTGGATTCAAGTCATCTGATAGTCATCTCAATCTGAGGTCACAACATATTGACTAAGGCAACAAACTCTACCCCTTTGTTTCTGATACTCTTAGCATTCAAGTACAGACATAATAATCAACCTGCATGTTCTTTTGTATATTCTTGTCTGCAGTCTGCATGACACAGTTGGACAACTTGTAGATCTCTATTCCTCTCTAGTGCAGACATTATTGCTTACGTTTGTGTTCGTCCAGTTCGGATCCATCAAAGTCGAAATCATTCTCCTCATAAACATTTCCATGACAAAGCCCATTCCCATCATTAACACAGTTAATAACATTTTCACTCTTACACTCACATTCTCACCATTCCTCTCTTTATAATTTAGTTTCCCTGATTCTCTGTGCTAGGTCTCATAGCAGTTATTAGTTTTTCTAGACTCCAGATACCAAATGCATTCAGGTGTAGGCTGTCCCTCTTATACAAATCCAATCTTCCTACAGACTCACTCCACACATCCAAAAACTCACATCCATTCCTTCTACACAGCCTACTCATCAAATTGTTTGCTTGCCTCTTCCAACAACTCTTTCATGTCCTCTCTCATATTTATCGCTAGTTAAGTTATTAGTATCTGCTACGATTACAATCTCGTTTACTTTTCTTTTCTGTTTTTGAATTGCTTCCTTTATATTCTTAATTTTTGCTCCAGGAAGACTTGAAGTTATAACTCGTTCATCAATAGCATGTTTTATTATAGAGTTATCATACCAAATAACATCTTTCTTTTTACAAAAAACATCACTTACTTGATTTCCGTTACTTCCTGACATACTTTTTCAGTGCTTTATTGTTTCTCATCATCATCATCAAATTCCTGCCATGTACCCTCAAGGGGTGTACAAGATATGATAGTACTACATGAAAAATTTACATCATTACTTACTTCCTATCTACAGATCTTTTTTCTATCGTCTAAGGCACTTTGTACTGTATCACTCCACCTATATCTTGGTCTTCTTCTGGGTCATTTTCCTGCAAACCTGGAAGAGAACACTTGTTTTACTAATCTTTCCTCACCATTCTGTTTAAATGACCATACTACTTGAGATTAGCTCTGCTAATGCATTCCTGGATGCTGACAATGTCAAGTGCTTTCCTAATATCCTTGTTTTTAATATGATATTGCCACTGATGCCATTTGTTCACATTTCAAGCCTTTGATGGCTTTTTTTTATTCTTGTAGAGAGGCTGGTTAAAAATGATAACTAATAATTAAGGAATTGACAGCGTACACTAGAAATATAAATTAAATAAACTTTTAATTTATATTTTTAAATAAGCTTGATCATTTGAACAGATATATAACATATGGCTTCGCTACGTAATGATGTGTTCGCTATTTGGCCACATGGCCCAGATTCACTCCTCTCCTTCCTAACACACTTAAACAACCAACACCCTAGAATCAAGTTCACACTAGTCACCCGCCAACCTGATGGAACCTTGGTTTTCTCAGTTTATAGAAAACCCACCCATACAGGCAGATACATTCACCAGCAATCCCATCACCCCCCCCCCCACACACACACAACAATATGGAGTTATTAAGACACTATTCAACAGGGCAAAAATAATCTGTTCAAATGATCAAGCCCTAACCACTGAACTAAATCACATCCGTGACACTTTCTCAGCCAATGGCTACCCCCCTCAAAAGAATCCAAAAAATACTTAAACCAGTTATCCACAACCCACCTCCCCTCCCTCCCTTTCACAAAGGAGATTACTCTAAATCCATCACCATTCCCTACATCTGAGGCACCTCGGAAAAAAATCAACAAAATCTTAAAAAAACATGATTTGACCACTTGTTACAGACCATATAGAAAATTGGCATCCCTTATCTGCTCCACTAAAGACCAACCACTTCCCCTAGACCTACTTGGTGTATACCAGGTCCCTTGCAGCTGTAAGCTGTCCTACTTTGGCCAAACAGGCAGGACAGCGAATATCAGAAACACAAGGACTACATCCGTTTTCACCAGTATAGCCACTCTGGTCTTGTAGACCATGCTCTGGATACTCGCCACAGAATAAGATGGAAGAAAGCCACAGTAATACTCCGCAGCAAGTTCAAATATGAAAGACTATTTATGGAATCAGCCTCAGCCCTTAGGAACATGCCAAACCTCAACAAATTTGAATGCATGAGACTGCCCCAAATTTGGGAAACATTTATCAGAAGAACTTCAGTCCAAATGGCAAGAACTACCAATATAGCCTGCCAGGGGGAACCATCAGAACTTTAGGAAAACGTTAGCTTCCTAGCTTCAGTTCTCATTTGCTGTTATGTAGTACTTGTGTGCACTTGTCTTTGTATTAAGTTCCCAAGAAGATGGCAACGTGACGTTTGTCGAAATATCGAAAAGTATATATTAAAGTTTATTTAATTTATATTTCTAGTGTACGCTGTCAATTCCTTAATTATTAGTTATGATGGCTTTTTCTACTTCAAGTATGGATATATATTCCTGACTGTATGCCTCTTGAGTGTTTTTTGCCACTGTGCTGTCACTGCTTGTTTCATTTTTTGTTTTAGTCACCCCTATTATGTCGATCTGTGCTTATCTAATTCCTCAGCTAGCTCTATTTCTTTGCTATTCAGGCTTCTTATGTTGATAGTACCAATCTACTCTGGTGATATTGAGTTGGGGTGTGTTTTCAGATTTGTTCCAATAGCTGACTTTTCACTGTTTGCCCTGGTTCTCTGGTGAAAAGCCTTGTTTAACTGGGCGACGTCCCAACCGGTATGAAATTTTGTCGTGTTATACCATCATGTTGTATTTTGGTTTAAGCCAATAAGAATACAATTTGGTCGGCTAAATCCCAAATTGCGAGCCCATCCTTGTTTGTTCAGCATCCAGGTAGATACCCAACAGAGTACACTACAAGAAGGTGAGGATTGGACATTAGGTCAGAAGCCCTGGTGGGTTCTCCACATTCCTTTAAAGGCTATGTGGAGGTCTCCTCTCAGTTATACAGCTTTGACCCTTAAGTATCCCTATTGTTTCTTATTTTACTCTTAATTTTCTTCTTCTCCCTTCTTTCATTTAAATGCCGCTCAACTTTTTGTAATTCCCACGTTGTCTCTCTGATGATCTGCTTTATTTTGCTATTTTGGAGGTTAATTCATTTTCATTAACCTTCCCCACATCTCCAATAACCTTGTTAGTGGGGCTAGCCCTCTTGTTTTTGCCTGCTGTGCTCTTCTTAGCATTTTATTTCTTTTGTGTTTTGGCACCATTTTAAACTTATACTTATTATTGAAATATCTTAATAAAAATATGTTATAAAATACTAAATACACTAAAATCTACACTAATATACTGTAAAACACTAATTTTCTAAGGAAAAAACACAATAAAACAGACAAAAATCACCAATTTTATATGAGCACTAAATTCACTGACTAGCCACAATGTATCCTCGAACCAATATATATTCTCAAGGGATATTCAGGTTACTATGACAGCACTACATGATTAAGTTTACATTATTATTAATCTCCTATCAATGTTTTTCTCTAAAATTAGTCTATTACTTGTAAGCACTCCAATATTGTCATATCTAACATTTCGTTGTTCTAAGGTTATTTCTGACTGAATCAGTCCACTTGGATCTTGGTCTTCCTTTGGGTCTCTTGCCTGCCATTTTGGCATCAAAACAGACTATTTTACTATTGATTCTCCAGAAACCATTATCATTCACTGGTCTAAATATTTTTTTAAGAATTGTCCTTTCAAAAGCTGAAATCGTATTCTTTACTCCTGCCATAAATATCCAGGTTTCACATCCTTAGCTAACAACTGGACGAATTATCAACTGGTCTCTAGTCTTTGATCAAGTGTTTTATTTCTTACCCAACTCTTAAGATCCATAACTTAAAATTGGTTTGAACATGGTCTTGTATACTACTAGTTTGGTGTTTTAGCTAATATGCAAAGATAGGCAGGACAATCAGAGAGAGAACTACTGATATATATCATTTACAAGGTGATTTGAATGGGCTAAAAGTGTGAACATTCAATATTTGCTGTCATTTCAGTGTTAGTTAGTATAAAGTTATTCACTTTGGCATGATGCAATATCCATCAGCATCATAATCGTGGGATCATGCTTAGAGTAATATGCCAAAACTAGAGGTCTTGGAGTTATGATGAATAGAAAGTTGAAGTTCAAGGTCACATAAGAAAAAGCTGCAAATACAGCTCGAGATAATTGTGATATTGAAACAAGCACTGTAAGGATAGAGAAGTCATTTTGCCTCCTTACAAGGACTTGGTACAACAGCACCTGGACCACAGTGCACAAGTATAGTCTCCTAGCTTCCAAAGGGATAAAGAAGCTGTGGAAAGGCTACAAAGAATAGTTACAAAGATGATGTTGGGATTATGGAATATAGATTAAAAGAATATATTGTGAGTATATGGACTGCAGATGCTGGTAGACAAAAGACAGAGGGTGATGATATGATAGAGGTCTATAAAATTTTGAGAGAGAGTTATAGGATATCGCTTAATAAAATTTTTCATTATATGGAGGGTAAGGAGAGAACAAGGAGGCAGCATCCTTGGAAGTTAAGCTTGTGTGTTCAGTTAAGAAAGGGATGGACAATTCTCTCGTAGAATTGTGAGTGGAACACTGGTGAGTGCATCTAGTGTGCATGAGGTTAAGAAAAGGCATGACAGCTTGTGTGAGTGTTTTATAGTTTCTCTCGCTGAGCCCTTGACTCCTGAAGGTCTAATAATATCCAGCAGCAGCTTCAACAAGCAATATATCACAAGTGTTATTCTGCAACAGGTCTTTTACCTCTAAAGTGTATTGGAAATGTTCAAAATATTAGAACATTGTATTATTAATCTTCATTTCTTTTATTAAAAATGCAGATTATTATGTGTATTTATATAGAAATGTTAAGAGTATGTGTAGTAATTGTTGATTAAGTCATTCACAGTGAGTCTCAAAACTATTGTGAAAATATAATTGTAACTTAAGCTATAGCCTTATCTTTCTCAGAACATAGTGCTGTTTATTACAGAGTTCTGGTGCTTCACATAAAGAGATATGTTTATCGTGACCACTTAGTTAAAGTCACCGACCCTATTTTTATACCAGCATACTTATCTCTGCAGAAATATATATCTGACAGTACGCTTCCACCACCACCAGTGCAAAGGTAGGTTTCTTGATCTTGGCAAACATTTTATAGTTTTATTCAGAATTGTATGTTGATATTCTGTATGAACTAATTCAGAATAGTTGACACCAGACAATGATTAAAGGAGAATTGAAGTATGGAAAACAGTCCCAAAAGTTTGTGAATCCCACTCACAAAAGTTTTGTAAATCTCAAATACATAATTGAGTCTGCTGAGATCTAGAGATCAAACATGGTACTTTATTCATGTTCCCAATATGAAATGTGCTGATCTCACATAGGTCATAAAAATCATCTGTCATCCAAAGACAAGCCTAAATACCTAAAGATCTTTTTTAAATAAAGACATTTAGAAATATCCATGTCCACATTGATATTCAAATCCACATCCTGTTGGTTGGAGAGTAGTGATGCTATTTGCTTAACCAAACAAGTTCGTAAAATAGTTATTGCATCAATGCAGAAAACTTGTGTATGTTTTTGCAACAGTATGTTCTTTCTTTCTGCATATTCTGAACAGATTTAGCTGAAATATATTTAGAATTATTAGCAGTGTATCAGCTAATTAGATACCATCAAGGAGTGAATTATCGGATACCATCAAGGAGTGAATCATATATTATGATAATTTAACTTTTTGACCTAAGAAGACACTGGGTTTCCTTAAGAGAAGTTTTTCAAAGAAAACACTGGGTTTCCTTAAGAGAGTGTTACTTATAGCATTTATGGGTAGATTATGACAGTTTACTGTCTCTAGTTTAGCCATATTTGTGTATTTGTCAATCTGTTAAATTTAGATTTTCTACAGCACTCCTAATTGCATCAATCCACATCCCTTATTTATTCAATGAGTCTTTTTTTTTTTTTTTATCTGTATGCTTATTTTGCTAATCATTTCCTATTTCTCTGAAGGCATTTTTTACTACGCTTCCGTCACTCATTCATGTTCATTCAAGTTTTATTTCTAACATATTTAAAAAATTTTAACACTGAAATGTGTAGTACTAGTCTAATATTTTTGGTTAATTGGAGCTTGTTCCTTATAAATTTATTCAGCTTGCTTTCCATATTTGCCTTACTTACTCTATTGCTTATAATTCTTCTTATGGCACTACAGCTCAAATCGAGCCCTGGCTTCCTGGATTTGTTGCCTCCAACCCTTTCTATACAAAACTTTACTTCTCCAGTTTGGACACTGTAGTATGATGTTGCTCTCTTGACTAATGGTATCTGTTCATCTTGTTCTAGGTTTTCCTTTTGATCTTTTAACCAGTAATTTTACTATTGATTATCTTCATAAGAATATTGTCATTTTCCATGTGAAAAGCATGTCATACCCACTGCAACTTTTTGAAGTTGATTACACTGGATATTGTGGCTTTATAAAGTTGATATAACTTATGGTTGTATTTGATTCTCCAGAAACCATTATCATTCACTGGTCCAAATGTTTTTTAAGAATTGTCCTTTCAAAAGCTGAAATCGTATTCTCTACTCTTGCCATAAATATCTAGGTTTCACATCCTTAACTAACAACTGGATGAATTATCAATTTATATATTTTTACTTTAGCCCTTCAGTGAACATCTTTTTATTCTGCACTTCCTCTATCTCATTTTAAATATTTATGAATATTTAAAATGAGATATTAAATATTTAAATTGTTCCACTTTGTTGATTTCAGTGACGTTCAGTGCAATCTGCACTGAATTGGAGTGTCTTTAGTATCTGTTGGCAACAATCGAATAACATATTCCAAAGACTAAGTTAAAAAGTATTGTGGAGTCGCATCATTTCCTTGTTTTAATCCTTGAGTTATTAGAAAGAGATCTGTTAAATCATTTTGTATTTTAACTTGTGCTACCGAATTTTCTTCTGTTGTTAACCTTGTAAATCTTATTATCTTATCTGGTATTCTATTACTTATTATATTTAAATTACTATCCTCAATAAAAAATTGTCTAAATAACTAAAATATGTGACCTGCTATAAGTTTGCTATTGAGAATACAGTTGATGTTTTCCTGTTAATACTTTAATTGAATGCCATAGAATTCATTAGCTCCTGTTGGGTTTGTTTTATTTGTCCATACATTCACAAGTTATGGTCTTTAGTTGAGGTAGGTTTCATTGAAATTTGATGTTTGGAATCCTTAGAAAAATTTGTGGAACTTTCCAGTTTTTTGTTTCATCAGACCATTTTATTGACACAAATAAGTAAAATACATCAGAATGGTATGTCACAATAACTTCATTATAGGATAGAAATGGATAAAAACGTGGATTTAGGTTGAACATATGACAAAGCCATAAATGATTAAGTTTTGATTTCAGTCAAGTCACTGTTATACATGCAATATTCCAAAACTGTTTGAACATTTACTTGTACTATGTATATTTATAGAACAAGTATTCTTTGCATATTCTTATTGCTTATTGTAGTCTGTTTCTGAATGTTCTGTGGATAGAAACCACAGAATGAGCAAAGCAGGTGTGGTGGGGGGAGTCAATAAATTTATATGGAAGAAGGGAAAGCTTTATACAATATAGTGTTCTAACCAATTTTAACTTATAGATTTAAAGCTGGTGAGAGGTAAAATAGTTAGACTAAAGATATGAATGTTCTGAGAAAAATTAAATGTGTGCATAGATGACAGAATCATACGATGATATTAGGAAGGAGGATGACGTTCATCAAATTCCTGACATGTACCCTCAAGGGGTGTACAGGATATTATGATAGTACTACATGAAAAATTTAGATCATTACTAACTTCCTATCAATAATCTTCCTCCAAATCAATCTATTATCTGTCAAAACTCCAACATTATTTGATCATATATTTCTGTCTTCTAAGGCACTTTTTACAGTATCAATCCACCTATATCTTGGCCATCCTCTGGGTCTTTTTCCTTCCAACCTAGCATAGAACACTTGTTTTGCTAATCTTACTTCTCCAATTCTGTTTAAGTGACCATACCACCTGAGATTAGCTCTGCTAACACATTCCTGGATGCTAACAATGTCAAGTTCTATCCTAATGTCCTTGTTTTTAATATGATATTCCAATTAATACCATCTGTTCACATCCCCCTAATCTTTCTCAGGGCTCTCATATCTTTGGTCTAGTCTGTGGTTAAGTGTTTTATTTCTAATCCAGCTATCAGGTCTATAAGTTAATATTGGTTTGAACACTATCTTGTACACACCTACTTTAGTGTTTTCATTAATTTCTCTCTTATTCCATATAAATTTATTCAGTTGACAACCTACCATATTGGCTTTGTTGATTCTGTTGTCTATTTCTATATTTAATTTACCATCTTCACTAAAAATTGTGCCTAAGTAGCTGAAATCTTTTACTTGTTCTATAAGTTCTCCATTCACAATGCAGTTGATATTTTCAATGTTTCTGTCTTTTTCATTATCTTTGTCTTGTTATTGCTGATTTTCATACCAAATTTATTACAACAGTTATTCAGTTTATTTAGGGAATCTGGCAGACTTACAATTATTATTATTGTTCCGGGGAAACTCCAAGGAGTCGACAGACTCATCGAGGGAGGCCCTAACATCATGTCTGGAACAACTATTCAACTTTTACACAGTATCTATCATATATTGCCTTGAACTCATTCACGGTCGTAGCACCCACAACAGACTGGAAGCTTATTCCACTCATTCACCACTCTCCACGTAAAAAAACCTAGCTCTAACACCCTTGTCAACCACGCTCTTGCCCAGCTTCCATGCATGGCCCCTAGTCCTCCCACCACCAGTCATATTTTCAAAAATATCTTCTGGATCAATCTTATAGAAACCCGTCAGTAATTTGAATGTCTCAATCATATCACCCCTCCTTCGTCTATCGTCCAATTCCTGCAACCCACAAATCCTCAACCTATTCTCATAAGGTTCATTCCACAGACCTGCTATCATCTTGGTCACTCGTCTCTGGACCCTCTCCACTTCCTCCCCATCACGAAGAAACCCTGGTGCCCATAACTGGGCACAGAAGTCCAGATGGGGTCTTATCAAGGCTCGATACAGAGGAACAACAACTTGCTTCTCTCTGCATGTTAAAGTATTTTTCATAAGCCCAGTGATTTGATGAGCTGTTTTAGTTACTTTTGCAATGTTCCCCCTAAACTTCAACTCCCTACCACCAACACTCCCAAATCCCTGTCCTCGTCAATCTCCTGGAGTACAGTTCCACCAATGTGGTATACTGCTGCTAATCTTTTCACCCCAAAATGCATAACCTTACATTTTGCCACATTAAATTGACATCCATTCTCCCTTGCCCAGTCCTCCAAACTATCCAAATCATCCTGCAAAATTTTTACATCCTGTGCACTCACAATTGCTCTACCCAACTTTGCATCATCAGCAAACAAGTGAACACTTCCTCTCAAATCCTTTCCAATATCATTGATGAACAAATTGAAAAGCAGTGGTCCAAGAACAGAGCCCTGCGGCACTCCACTAGTCACAAGACGTCTTTTTGACTCCACTCCTGAATAAACCACTCTCTGGTATCTCTCCTTCAACCACCCTCCTATCCATCTTACCAACCCTATATCTATCCCCATCTGCTCCAGTTTACTGATTAGGGTTCCATGTGGTATCCTGTCAAAGGCCTTGGCAAGGTCCAGTAGTTTCACTACCCATTACCCCTATCCAGTTCAGCCGTAACTGTGTTATAAAACGTGAGCAATTTACTGAGGCATGATCTACCCTTCACAAAACCATGTTGTCCCCCATACAATATCCCATTTTGATCTATCCAATCCTGTATTCTTTTCTTGACTAATTTCTCTAAGACCTTGACAATGATTCCTGATATGCTAATCGGTCGGTAATTTACAACAGCAGTCTTGGAACCACCTTTATGCAGTGGAACTATTTTCCTTTCCTTCTACCCGCTCGGGACTAACCCAGACCTGAGACTCAAATTAAACAAAATGGTCAAGGGTACTGACAATTCTTTAGCTGCTTCTCGTATTACACGAGCTGGTATACCATCCAATCCCACAGATGTATTGACATTGAGGTTATGCAATAGACTACTCACCTCCACTTCATTCACCACAATTCCCGTATAATCTGCCGGTTTATTCGTTTCTGCAATGTCACCACCTGGATGATATATTCTTGCAAAGTGCTCACTCAGTAACTCAGCTATCTCAACTGATTCAGTTACCTCCCTACCATCGGCATTCTTTAAAATCATTCTGCCATGTACATTTTTCCTTTTACTTGCTACATACCTAAAAAACTGTTTAGGATTCTCTTTAGCCTGCATAGCCAATATTCTTTCGTAATCCTTTTTTGCTTTTCTTACCACACTCGTCACCCTTCTGGCCTGCATTTTATACCGTTCATGTGCCTGCTGGTCACCTTTCTCCTTAAATTCCCTCCATAGTTGTTTCTTTTTTTGCAGCTCAAGCTTAATGGTGTTATTCATCCATTTAAACCCTACTTGATTTATTATTCAGACTCTAGGTATACAGTCAGCCATTGCTTCATGCAAGCACTTCTTAACTACCTCCCATGCACTATCAACTTCTAGTCCTTGCAGTTGTACATGCCATGGCACTGAGCCAATCAATCTCCTAAGCTTGTCATACTTTCCAGCCCGATAATTCCACATGTACCCTGTCTTAATTGAAAATTCTACACCTTTAGCCACCTCCCAAGTCACGACCCTATGATCACTCTCACCGATTCGTGGCAATGTGGTCATATTTGTTACAGCCAAATCCTCAGATGTAATTACTAGGTCAAGCACTCTCTGACCCCTAGTATTTTCCATTACATGCTGTCGCAGATAGTTATCTCTTAATAACCGCATAAAATCCAATTCCTTCCTCCCGTGTGTCCTCTCCTCACTCCAATCAATGCGACCATAGTTGAAATCTCCCAGAATAATCATCCTCCTTCCACTCATTTCTTCTATTTGCTTGTGCATATTGTCACCACCATCTTTTCCATCACCTGGTCTATAGCAGCACCCAATTGTATATTTAGTTCTGCTAGCCACAATCTCATACCAAATGGCCTCAAATGTGCTTTTTCTCTATCCTGCAATTCAACTTCTATTCTCCTTGGCTGTAGCTCATCAGCTATCATCAACAATACTCCTCCCCCCATTTTATTCTCTCTGTCATTCCTGAACACACTATACCCATCATATTCAATCCCACTAGCTATATCATCTACAGTCAGCCATGTTTCACTAATACCAATAACCTGTGGTCTGGAAGTGCCAACCATGGCCAAAAACTCTTCCTTCTTGTTCCTAATACTCCTAGTATTAGTGTACATGAATTTAAGACCTCCATTAGCTCCAACCCTACCTTGATGCCTTATATTAACTATCCCCCTCTGGTTTGTTGTCCTTATTTGCTCTAGCATATTATATTCATTCTTACATTCAACTGCCTCCCTAAGGACTGTGTATCTACTCCCCCCCCCCTTAACAAATCTAGTTTCCCTGAATTTGCACATCCACTACATTCAGCAACATTTTCTCAAGTCTTCTTACACCATAACCATTATATTGGGTTTATTTAAACGTATAACATCATCTGCATAAAAGAGCTGAGATTAACATCTCCAATTTTGATATCAAGTTTAATACTGCTTTCCTTCATGATGTGATCCATATAGATAATGAATAATAGAGGGGATGATATACATCCTTGTCTGACACTAGATTTAACATCAAATCATTTTCCTATACTTCATTTCTAACTGCTGACTTACAACTCAAATAAAGATCAAGTATTCCTTGATATAATGCTCCATTGACACCATATAACTGCAGCGTTTTGAATAGCTTTTCTCTCGGTGCCTTGTTATATGTCTTTTGCAGGTCTACATAACTTAAATACAGATTTTTGTTATATTCCCATGATTTCTCAACTATTTGTCGTAAAGTGAAAATCTGATCTTGACAGCCTCTATTTGACTTGAACCAACTTGTTCTTCACCAAGCTTCCCTTCCACAATCCTTCTCGGTAGGGAAATACCTCTGTAATTCTCACATTCAGTTTTATTTCCCTTTTTTTATATATGGGTACTATGAGAGCTCTACTCTAAACATCTGGAATTCGTCCCTCTCTCCGTGCCTTCTGACTCACGCAATGCAGCCACTGCAAGACTTTTATACTTCCATTCTTGAACATTTCTGGTCTAATATTATCTACTCCTGCTTCTTTTCCACATTGCATGTCTGTTGGGTGTTATTTTTACCACTGTGCTGTCACTGCTTGTTTCTTTTAGCAATTTTTCAAAGTATTTAATCCATACATCAAGGAAATCTTTTTCTCCAGTTTTCATGTCAGCTTTATCATCTCCAATTCCTTTTACAGCACTGTTTCCTCCATTTCTGAGCTTTTTCATCAGTTAATTGCCATTTGTATGATCCGCTACTACTGCAGATTGAGAAATGAAAGGTTAGTAAAATAGGTGATCATCATCAGACTTCAGGAAAAACCAGAGGAATCCAAAGCTCTAGGTTGGATTTCAGTTACAAGTGTGTTATGTTCTGAAATAATACCTGACTATTGGAGTTTTGACGAATAACAGAATAATCTGGAAGAAAATTGTTAGAAAGTTAGTAATAATATACACCTAATCATGTACTACTATTGTAGTAGTATCCTGTACAACCCCTGAAAGATTCATAGTAGGAAATAGGTGGAGTTAATGATGAAAACACTGCTTAAATGAGGTGAGTTAATAGAATGCTGCACAAAATATATAAAAGTAACTTTTAATTACTATGCTAATATCTTAGCAATATTAACTTACATTATCCATGCTGACAAAGGCTTAAAAAATATGAAACAATACAAAATAAAGTTGTACTTAAACATTGTGGTGATTGTAGCTGACAAGGAGTGTGGTAGTTGTTATTTAAAAAATAATAATTTTTTTTCTGTGAAGATGTAGTGAAAAAGGAAAACTGAGATATCATGTTTCTTCCCCACTGTTTTGCAAATGCTGCACATCAACCATACGTGCTTAACCAAATATCACATCCATTCTGCACTGGATGGACTTGCTTTTGCAAAATCATCAGCATTTATTGGGTTAATTTACAGATTATTTAAGTACCATTCTTTTGTTAAACATTCTTGAATCTCATTCATATAATTTCATAGAAAACTGCCATTCTAATGATATTATGAATAAATCAAGATGTTCCTCTACTTTCTCCTTGCTTTTGAAAATATACCTAGCACATACTATACACGCTCTAAGATGATCACATTTTTTGGGCCTACTTACTTCTTGCTTCCACAAACACATCTATCCATAGTACATCAGCCTTCAAAGAAAATCTGTTCTTTTTCTATTAAAAACACTACTACTTCTCATCTGTACAACATCTAGACAAGAACTATAAATTCCAAATCCACTATCTTGCAATATTGTTCATATTTTGGTGCTGCACCAAAACTTTTCTAAAAATGCTCGTTGTCCAGAATTGTTGCTACTTATAGATATTTTGTTCCTGCATTATGTTTTTGCAATAGGTATTTTTGTGTGTGGGGGGGGGGCTTAAGGGTCAAAGCTATATTACTGAGAGGAGACCTCCACATAGTCTTTAAAGGAATGCAGAAAACAAAAAGGGCTTCTGACCTAATGTCCAATCCTCACCTTCTCGTGATGCACCCTGTTGGGTATCTATGGATACTGAACGAACAAGGATAAGCTGGAAATTTGGGATTTAGCCGACCAAATTGTATTCGTATTGGCTTAAACCAAAATACAAAATGATGGTACAACAGGACAAAAGTTCATGCTGGCTGGGGCATCTTCCGGCTAAACAAGGCCCCCGTTGTTTTCGGCAGGGAACCAGGGTGAACAGCGAAAAGTCAGCTACTGGAACAAATCTGAAAACACACCTCCAACTCAACATCACCAGAGTTAAAGATCGGTACTATCAACATAAGAAGTCTGAATGGCAAAGAAATGGAGCTAGCTGAGGAATTAGATAATTACCAGATTGACATATTAGGGGTGACTGAAACAAAAAAGACAAAAACTGGTGAGATCTTTCTGAGCAATAAATACAAAATGTTATATTCAGTTGTTACATCCTAAATAAAGAACCTTTAAAAGACAATTCATTCAGGATTTAACAAGTCAGAAAAATCAGCCGAGAGAAAAAACTTGTACTCAAACAGAAGAAATAAAGTACTAACTGTAAATAGAAATAGAATTACCTACTTTTAGTAGAATTGTAATACTAAAGAACTTTGTGTACAAATTAGTGATTATATGTAAAGAAAATGGCTTAAATTTGTGTCCTATTAAGCTATCAATAATAACGTAAATTGCCAGACAGTAATGAGGAACAGTGCAAAGGTCGCATCTGAAATGCACATATCGGCTGTAACACCAGAGGCTACAGCGTACATGGAAAATAATGTAAGTGCACTTTCCTCGAAGACAGCACCTAACAGGAATAGGGAGATTAAGATCATCTTAAGGGCATTAAAATTAAGGGTCGTGCGAAAAAAAAATGATAAAGCAAAAAGAGGGCACTAGACCACAGAATATAAGACAATGCACGCCATATTGCAAGGCTTTTTTTTTGTTCCGGATTTCATCTTGAGATTCTTGACCAATGGTCGGAGAAAGAATGAGCCAAGGTTCTATGATGTCGGACAGCAGGCCGTTTTCCTGATTATGCAGAACAAGATTCCACGCAGAGCCATACGCGAATCATCAGCTTATGAAGAATCCTGCCTGTCGCTGGATGTCCTATCGGAAAGGAGCGGAGATAGCCCTCAGTCACGGCAGAAGCTAGTTCGAGTCCAACAGCAGTAGAAAGAATGTCGTAGCCAAAAGCTAGGCACTGAGATAGCCGATCGAAGGATGACCAGAACAACATGTGGTAGTTAATAGACCTTTGGAAAGAACTGGGTAATGTAGAGATCTTTGTTATTTGTTATGGAAGTGATAGAAGATAGAAACTTGTGTTTGATTAAGTTATGTGGACAATCCTTAGAGAACTTTGATAAAATATCGTATTTTGAGACAGCAAATTCTGTTGGACAAGGAATTGTCAGGAACGAATCTAATTGTATGTGACTGAAGTAATAAGTGTGTTTTGTTTAGTAGATAACCTTAACTGAGATAGCAACAAGTTGTGTAATATGTCTTTATGAATAGCAGGCTTGAGAGGATCTAAATTTAGTGTGTAATATTGTCATTGCTTTCTATTGTTGTCTCAGTGATTAACAATTTGATCTGTCTAGGTGAACTTGATTAATTCGGAATTGTTCAATTATCTAAGCATGAGATTTAACTTAGCAAGAGATTGAGAAGTTTTAGTATTTTGATTCAATTTAGTTCTGATTGTCATTTAGTTCCAATAGACATGTTTTATTGCATATGCCTGAATTCGAGATATCAAATTACCACTTATAAAATTAGAACCATAGTGGGAGAAATTTTAGATATATATGTTTAAGTAATAGATCATTGGTCATGACTGCAAAGTATCTATTTAAGTGTATGTTAGAGTGTATGCCAATGAATCTAGGAATATTTCCCTGAACTTGAATAAATTCCTGTTATAGGATACTGGCTGGCACAGTATAAATACAAATTTGCCAGTATCTGAAAAGGATATATCCCTAGGTAGAATCTACTTAGGCTACAAACAAGAAAAGTTAATAGAGGTTAAAGAAGTATATAAGATAAGAAATAGATTTCTTATCTTATTATTCAACACTAAATCCGAGGCTAATCTTCTTGAATGGCAGGCAGTCTCAAGTAGAGATGTGGGCAAATATGAGAATGGAGAACTGGACAATGAGACTTATTTGTGCCTATGGAATTCCCACAGAATGTTCTACTAAGGTAGAAGTGAGGAATTTTTTGATGCTTTATAGAAAGCAACTGACACAATGAAAAAGGAAAAGTTGGTCCTTATTGGGGATCTAAATAGCAGAGTAGGAAATGATTGTCAGACATACAAAAATATTTTTGGAAAATTTGAAGAAAAGAGCAAAGCTAATAATAATGGCAGATACCTGTTGGATTTCTACTCAGGACATGGACTGGTTATTACTAACACCATGTTCCATTATAAAAATGTTAGAGATGATAAAGGTGACATGAAAATGGGAGAAAAAGATATCCTTGAAGTATGGAGTAATTACTTCGAAAAATTGCTAAATAAAACAATCAGTGATAGCACATTGGTAAAATACACTCAACAGGCGTACAGTCAGGAATACATATCCATACCTGAAGTAGAAAAAGCCATCAAAGGCTTGAAATGTGGAAAGGCAGCAGGAGTAGATGATATTCGACCAGAAATGCTCAAGTATGATGATATAAAAGTCTTACAGTGGCTGCACTGCATAGTTCAGAATGCCTGGACAGATGGACGAATTCCCGATGATTGGAGTAGAGCTCTCATAGTACCCATATATAAAAAGTGAAATAAAACTGAATGTGAGAATTACAGCAGTATTTCCCTACTGAGTGTTCCTCGCAAGATATATGCAAGTATACTTGAGAAACGGTTGAGAAGAATTGTGGAAGAAAAGCTTGGTGAAGAACAAGCTGTTCACTTTACGACAAATAGTTGAGAAATCATGGGAATATAACAAAGATCTGTATTTAAGTTTTGTCGATCTGGAAAAGGCATGCGACAAGGTGCCAAGAGAGAAGCTATTCAATACGCTACAGTTATATGATGTGAATAGGACGTTATATCATGCAATACTTTGTCTTTTGAGTTATAAGTCAGCAGTTAGAATTGAAGGAAGTACAGGAGGATGGTTTAATGTTAAATCTGGTGTGAGACATGGATGTATATTATCCCCTCTATTATTCATTATCTCTATGGATCACATAATGAAGGAAAGTGGTATTAAACATGATATCAGAATTCGAGATGTTAATATCAGCTCTTTGCTTTATGCAGACAATGTTATACTTCTAAATAAATCCGCTGCAAGTTTGCAAGATTCCCTGACTAAATTGAATAACTGTTGTAATAGATATGATATGAAGGTCAGCAATAAAAAGACAAAGACAATGAAAATAGGTAGATTCGTTGAAAATGTCAACTGCATTGTGAATGGAGAACCTGTGGAACAAGTGAAAGATTTCAGCTACTTAGGTATGATTTTTAGTGAAGATGGTAAATTAAATATCGAAATAGACAACAGAAGCAACATAGCTGGTATGGTAGGAACAATTGAATAAATTCATATGGAATAAGAGAGATATTAGTCGGAACACTAAATTAGTTGTATACAAGACAGTGTTCAAACCAGTTTTAACACGTTCGCTGCCAGCTACGAGTATACTCGTATGATGCTTACCGCCGGGAACGAGATTATTGTAGTGACCTTGAAGAAGAGAAAATCCTTTGCTTGTGGGGCTAGCATCAAAACTGTGTAATCTCATAGACCGTATATGCTCTGTACAAGCCAACTACGAGTATACTCGTAGGAAGTTTACCTCCGGTAACGAGATTATCGTACTGACCTTGAAGAAGTAAAACTGCTTGGCATAGGGGAACAGACCATGCCAAAGTAGTGTGGCAGCGAACGTGTTAACTTATGAATCTGAGAGCTGGATCAGAAGTAAAACACTTGACCAAAGACTAGAGACTGCAGATATGAGAGTCCTGAGAAAAATTATTAACATGAACAGATGTCATCAATGGCAATATGATATTAAAAAGAAGGATATTAAGAAAGAACTTGAAATTGTCAACATCCAGGAATGTGTTAGTAGAGCTAATCTCAGATGGTATGGTCACTTAAACAGAATGGGCAAGGAAAGATTAGCAAAACAAGTGTTCTCTGCCAGGTTGGCAGGAAGAATGACCCAGAGGAAGACCAAGATATAGGTGAATTGATACGGCACAAAGTTCCTTAGACCAGCACTTCCCAAACTGTGGGCTGCGGCCCCCTTGGGGGCTGTAGGTTTTGTTGAGGGGGGGCGTGAAATAATGAAAACAAATTTAAAATGTTTTAAGACTAAGTAGATTTTTTTTATTTTAAAAGAAACGTAATTAACTTTTATTATTTATTATTTCTTTTTTGTTATTTTTTATATTTTAATGGAAAAATTTACACATTGGTGTTGGTTCACGAACTTTGCTTCCTGCGTATTTCGGCGTTTAATGAATATTAGTAAATATTGCTTATTCATGTGTTTCATTTCAAAGCAGTGGTTAATTGTATTTTCTTCGAATGCTCTCCAGGGAAGCTCCAAATCTTCCTGTCCCTTTCATCTGGCGTTCGTAATCAGGGAGACTGTTGATATTGTCTTTATATACATATCAAAACTCGTTTTATATTATCACTGTCATCCGAGCTAGTTTTCTGTTACCAATAAAAGTTTCGCATATACTTCACACATGAAAAAAGCTTAAACAACTTCATGTGGGGAGATAGTAACTCGCTTGCAGTGGTAAACAACACGCCCTCCCTAACAGCCACTATACTGCAGAGGCAATAAAAACAAGTACTTTTATTATGCCAGTGAATAAGGTATGAGGAGTCTGTATAATATATTTCTCAACAAATAGTGCAATTAGGGACAACTGGGATAAAAACACTAATTAATGAATCACATGTCCCCTCATACAGAAACTATGCTGTATAGACTGAAACAAAACCATATGTTGCATGGGCAAACACAGTATCTAACTAAAAACTATTGTTATTAATTAGATATGTGTGAGTTCGATTTCCCAAGGCAGCAATAAAATTCAACCGAACATGTTAAAATTCGTAAAAGTGTTAAAACTAAGTAATATATATATATATATATATATATATATATAATGTTATGGCAGTTTCACATATGGAATTTGGTTGAAGAGAGCATTTCAACTCAATTGTCAGCTATGCTTTTATCTTTTGGTTGCGCGATCTTTTGTTAATACCGCACCAATCATATGCATGCTTTAATAACCTGCCTTTGCTGTCTGTTTCACGTTAGGCTTAATTACCTTAAAGGGAGAAAAGTCACAAAAGAGGAAAATGTTCCTGGTCCGGGGATTCCCTTATTCAGGTAATATTCACTAATTTCATGTTATCAGTCTGTGGTGTGCCAGTATCGGTAAGTGGTGATATTATTTGATCTATTCTACGTTAAAAAATTTAACCCTGAGATGGATAAGTGACTGATAAAAATTTTAAAAAAATTCCCGCGCGAACAATCAGAAGCAGCAGAAACAGACTAAAAAAAAAGGACAGTATTTCATATTTTACCAGAACAGCCCGCATCGTCTTCAGAACCAAACGGTAAGAGGCAAAAAATGTAATATATGCATTTGATTTTTGCAATATTCGCTGTGTATGTTTTGTATTGAATATAAATATTATAATAATATATCTCTCTATTACGATTTTTTGTTTGAGGGGGGGGGGCATGAAATATTTTAATTTTTGCAAAGGGGGCCCTGACATCCAAAAGTTTGTGAAGCACTGCTTTAGACGATAGAAATATAAGATCTGATAATGTTGGAGGCTTGACAAGTAACAGACTGATTTGGAGGAAATTTGTAGGTAGGAAATTAGTAATGATGTAAATTTTTCATGTAGTACTATCATATCCTGTACACCCCTTGAGGAAGCACGTCAGAATTTTGATGATGATTATAAAAGATTTTTTTTTTATCTTTTTATTTTATTTACCCAGAAACTCTTCTCTAGACTAAATATCAGAAATCCATTTCAAGCCTTCTGGCCTCCAGTAAGCATGGTAACAGGTTCTCATCAAGTAATGAAATTCATCTCCCACTTGACAATCACCAACATCCATGCTCGCTGTGGGATTTAAATCCACATTCTGTTGGTTGGAGGGTGGATATCTATATCACTCAGTTGATACATTTTTTTTTTTTTTTTTTTCATTTAAGATAAGTGAGAAAAGCCACCACTCATCTTTAATTAATAACTGGAGAAAACAGCATAAAAAAGTAAAAAAAAAAATAATAATAAATAAAACTAATAAAGTCATTGACTGGTTTTGTACAGACTTATTGTGTTTTTCAGTTTGAGGCAAAAAACATAAATATATAAAGAGGTATTTTTATTATTTTACAAAGAGATTTCTGAATTATATTCTGTGTTCAGCAGTTGCTGAAGATAGGAAGTAAGTCTTGCCAAGGCCTTATTTCTTCTCAAGTTCTGAATAACAATCATGCGGTAACAACAACAATCTTTTTCTAAATTTGTTTTATTATTATTATTGCTATTTTATATATATGTGTGTGTGTGTATGTGTGTCCATGTCCTTTATTTATTTATTTTTTTGCATGAATCCCATCCACAACATCGTAAACCTATCATATTTTCAGTATCATGGGAAAGCCAAATGTTAGATAACCCAAGAATCCTGCTTTATAGATAAATACAGTGGTACCTTGGATTGCAAGTAACTTGGTCTGTGAGTGTTTTGCAAGACAAGCAAAAATTTTTAATAAATTTTAACTTGATAAACCAGCGAGGTCTTGCAATCCGAGTATTACATATACGCTTTGTCTGCTGCGCGTCGCGTGATCACAAGCCACTCGGGATTGTGGATAATCGTCTTGCATGCTCGGTCTCAGTCGGCATACCTTATTTGTATAGTCAACATTTGTGCTAGCATTGTGACCACGTGTGTGTGCATAAAGCATTTTTTTATTTTGTGTCCAAATGTAGTGACTGTTCTTTATTAACTGTGCTACAACAATGGCCCCAATGAAGAAAAGGATTGAAAAGGAAGGCGGTAAGAAGAAGGAAGTGATTACGGTGGAAGTTAAGAAGGAAATCATCGGGAAGCACGAACAAAGTATGCAAGTGGCCGCCATCTCAAGACTTTATAAGAAGTCTGTGTCAACGATTTGCACAGTATTAAAGAAAAAAGAACTAAGGGGGGCTAGATGTAGCAAAAGGAGTCACGAGAGTATCAAAGCAACGGCCACGTATTCTGGAAGATGTAGAAAAGTTGCTTTTGGTGTGGATAAACGAGAAGTAACTAGCAGGTGATACTGTGACCAAGAACTTGATCTGTGAGAAGGCAAAGGCCACGTACGCCGACCTCGTAAGTAAACTGCCAGGTACATCTACAGAAAACGAAGAAGGCTTCAAGGCAAGCAGGGGATGGTTTGATAACTTGAAGAGGAGAAGTGGCATCCATAGTGTTGAGAGGCTGCAAGTTCGGAAGCAAAGGCAGCTGAGGCGTTCGTTTCCGAGTGTTACCTGCCGCAGCAAGTTTTTAATTGCAATGAAACGGGGCTTTTTTTGAAAAAGATGCCAAAGAGGACCTACATTTCAGCAGAAGAGAATGCAATGTTCGGTCACAAGCCCATGAAAGACTGTCTCACCCTCTTGCTGTGTGCTAATGCAAGCGGTGATTAAAAAGTCAAGCTCCTGCTCCTGTATCATTCTGAGAATCCACGAGCCTTCAAGAAATGCAAGGTGCAGAAGACCCTGTTAAACGTTATGTGGAGGTCTAACAGCAAGGCTTGGGCCACTTGTATCTTGTTCATTGAGTGGATTAATGAGGTCTTCGGTCCTGCAGTGAAGAAATACCTTTTAGAAAAAAAAAATTGCCGCTCAAAGTCTTGCTGGTTATGGATAATGCTCCTGCTCATCCTCCAGGCCTTGAGGATGACTTACTGGAAGAATTCAAGTTCATTAAGGTCAAGTTCCTTCCTCCCAACACTACTCCATTACTCCAGCCCATGAATCAGCAGGTCATTTCAAACTTTAAAAAGCTTCACGCCAAGGCATTATTTCAGCGATGCTTCGAAGGAACTAACCTTACCCTCAGAGAGTTTTGGAAAAAATCATTTCCACATTGTAAACTGCGTCAAGATCATCAATAAAGCCTGGGATGGGGACACCAAGAGAACCCTTAATTCTGCTTGGAAAAAACTATGGTCTGATTACGTCGAGGGGTTTGCTCATGAACAGGAGCTGCCAGTTGTTGAAGAAATTGTGTCCTTGGGGAAGACCATGGGACTGGAGGTGAATGAGGACGACATTCAAGAGCTGGTGGAGGAACATGGCCAAGAGTTTACCACTGACGGACTGATGGATCTACATCGCAAGCAAGAGGTTATGGAGGAGATCTTGTCTGAGGAGGAGGAGAAAAAGACGGAGACATTCCCCTCTTCAAATGAAATTAGGGAGGTGTGTAAAATGTGGGAAAGAGTGCAAAAGTTTGTAGAAAAGCACCACCCGAGTAAGGCTGTGGCAGTGTGAGCGATGAATCTGCTTTAATGAGAATGCAATGTCATATTTCCGTGAAATCTTCAAAAGGAGGCAAAAGCAAGTGTCATTGGATAGGTTCCTTGTTAAAGTCGCACAAAAAGAAAAAGAGTGAACAGATAGCAGTGATTCCGTTAGCAACAATGAAAGTCGTCCTACCCAATGCTATTACTGTAATATGTAATGTAATTAATAAATTTGATTACTTTATGTATATTACATTTAAATAGTAAAAATATAAAAAAGGTATACATATATAAGGTACACGAAGGTATATGTATTTTGTATTAATCGTTTTTATATGAATATTTTTGAGTTTTGGAACGAATCATTTGAGTTTCCATTATTTCTTATGGGGAAATTCACTTTGATATACGAGTGGATACAAGCACGTTTCCGGAACGAATTATGCTTGCAAACCAAGGTACCATTGTATTGTCCTGTTTTAAGCCATTCAGATTTTTATTAAACAGGTAGTAGCATTATTCTAGATGATGGAAACCATCTATCATATAATGATTTGACAGTTTACAATTTTAAAGTTCAATGGCATGCAGTGTATTCTTGGAGTACTCACAAGTATGATTTCAAAGAATTGAGAACATCATGGCTTCATTTTGTGTGTGTATTTAAAATAAATTCCACTGTTTTTGTTTTAGTACTGAATGGCTTATTAGTTACTGCAAAAATAACTCATTCCTTTTTCAACAAATCTTCTGGAAAGAGTATTTAAGTGGGTGGGAAAGATTTGAACTTGAATAACATTGGGGTTTTTGAATGTGTTTCCTTTAGTTTGAAATGATTTTTTATTGATTAGACATGCACTGCTTACTGTTATTATTAATTAATTTTAGGACTGAACATTATGTTAGTCCGCATAATTCTGGTTTATCGTTAAGGGGCAGTGAAGCAGAGAAATGTTTCAGTAATGACATGTTAAGAGAGGTAAGTATAAGTAGTTAATGTTTAAATGCATTTGACAAAAATAGGCAGGAATGTTGAAAATATCAGCTGTCATCTGAATGGAGAACCTATTGTACATGTTCTGTGTTGCCATTCAGGAGGCAGCTAAGGTTTTTGGTGTTTCTGGCTGATTTTGTTCTGTCTTTTTATAGCTTAATTTTGCCAAATTGATTATAGTAGTTATTTGATTTAGTTAGGGAATCCTGTAGACTTGTATTGGATTTATTTAAGAGTATAACATCTGTATAAATAAAGAGATCAGTTAAATATCTGCAGTTTTGATATCATGAAATCCTTCATCAATCTACTCCATATTGGTGATGAATAACAATTGAGATAATGCGCACTCACCCATCATTCCTGACTTAATATCACACATCTTCATGTACCACCTTCAATTCTGTACTGTTTGATATAATGTACCATTTATAGCATATAATTTTACCTTCTTGACCAGCTCTTGATACTTTGTCATATGCATTTTCCAGATCTACACATCTCAAATACAGATCCTGGTTATTTGTCTTAAAGTGAAAATGTGATCTTGACAACCTTGATTGATCTGGATGTAGCTTGTTCTTCAAGTTTATTTTTCTCGGCAACTCTTCTAAATGTGCTTTCATAAGTTTTACTACCCAAAACCTTCAGTAAGGAAATCCTTCTTTAATTCTGACATTTGATTTTATTTCCCTTTTTATAGATGGTTAACATGAAAGCTCTATTAGAATCATCCAGAATACCAGGCCATCTAAATTATACATTGTATGTGCTTTTAAACTTTTATATACACTTTGGTCTCTTTTTATGCGGATTTGAAGTTATGCAGTATAGTACACCCACAGATACGAGAACAGAAGGAGAATTCATTCCGATAATCCAGCATTTCCCAAACTTTTCCTATGACAGACCACTTCACAAATCCTGGAATTTTCATGGAACACATTGGTTATTTTGTAATACATTAATTAATAATTAATTGTTAATTTAGCTGATTTATTATTATTAATTAATAATTGACCATTAATTAATAATTAATTAAACATAAACATTAAATTAATTTCTGCTGATTTTCATTGACATGCCCCATTCTGATCACCACAAATTTATAATATTATAAGTACTTACGAGTGAATGCAGACTTTTTCTCCTGTGTGCTGATAGTTCCCCCCCCCCCCCTTTGTACATCCTGGAGATTGCTTTATAGGCTGGAGGCAGATGAATCACTATCTGTTGCATCACAAACACCTTCAATAAGAAACTTCTTAACACTAAAATTAAACAAAGTCCCTTGTCTCTTATTCATATTAAAATTTAAATCTATAGGCCTATTACTTTTAAAAAATCAAGGCACTACGGTTTCGAAACAAGCATGTGGATAATACCTTAAGTGACGATGATATTATTGGATATCGATTAACTTTAGATATCGTCGAAGATCCAGAAAACGATAGTGAAGCGGAGGAACCCCCCACCCCCACCCCTCACTGCCAATATAATTCGAGAAGGTACTTGAACTGTACAATAAATTAGAAATTCATTTTCTTGCGGATTTGAATGACACAAATATTGTTTTGATTTGAATGACACAAATTTGAAACTCACCTTTTTCTACTTCAAGTATGTATTCCTAAATGCATGCCAGGTGAGTGTTTTTTTACCACTGCTCTGTCATCACTGCTTGTTTCATTTAGCAGTTTTTCAAAGTAATTACTCCATACTTCAGGGTTATCTTCTCCTGTTTTCATGTCACCATTATTATTTCTAATTCCAGCACTTTCCTCCATTTCTGAGCTTCTTCAACAACCTCCAGAATATCTTGCCATCTTCTTGATATTTATTTTCTCTATTCTTGCCAAAGTCCTCCAATGACTTTTATTTAGCCAGTTTTACACAGTGTTTAGCTTTCTTACATTTGTCTCTGTATTCTGTAAGAACACAAGTTGACTTATTTGCAAGGAACTGTTGATATGCTTTCTTCTTTTCCTTTACTGCCTCTTTAACTTCCTGTGTCCACCATGGAGTTCTAATTTTTCTATCCTTGCAAACGACTTCACCACATGCCTCTCTAGCTGAGTCAATCAGGGCTTTCTTCAAGGCTTGCCACTGAATCTCCAAGGTTTGATTCCTGTTCTCAAACTCTTTCATTTTTTCTCGAATAATGTTTGTGTATTTTAGTCTACAGTTCACATCTGAGAACGTTCAACTTTTTTTCTCTTGAAAACCTTTCTTACATGTTCTTCTTTTTAATAAGAAATTCAATTTTATCCTGCTCAAGACTAAATAGTGATCACTTCCAATTTCAAATCCTCTGTACACTCTGGTGTCCTGCACCAGGGAGAAAACATCACTATCAACAATAACATAGTCAATGAGACTTTTCTTATTCCTAGCCTCTTCTCTCCATGTGAATTTGTGTGCACATTTTTATGTTGGAACATGGTGTTAGTAATAACCAGTCCATGTCCTGAGCAGAAATCCAACAGATATTTGCCATTATTATTAGCTTTGCTCTTTTCTCCAAATTTTCCCAAAATATTTTTGTATGTCTCACAATCATTTCCTACTCTACTATTTAGATCCCCAACAAGGACCAACTTTTCCTTTTTCATTGTGTCAGTTGCTTTTTCTAAAGCCTCAAAAAATTCCTCCACTTCTACCTTAGTAGAACCTTCTGTGGGACCATAGTCACAAATAAGTCTCGTTGTCCAATTCCCCATTCTCATATTTACCCACATCACTCTGCTTGAGACTGCCTGCCATTCAAGAAGATTAGCCTCGTATTTTGTGCTCAATACTATGGCTACTTCTTCTTTTCCTTGATTGTCATTGCATGAATATAACATTTTGTATTTATTGCTCAGAAAGATCTCACCAGTTTTTGTCTTTTTTGTTTCAGCACCCATATTATGTCGATCTGGTATTTATTCAATTCCCCAGCTAGTTCCATTTCTTTGCCATTCAGGCTTCTTATATTGATAGTACTGATCTTGAACTCTGATAATGTTGAGTTCGGGTAAGTTTTAGGATTTATTCCAATAGCTGACTTTGCTGTTTGCTCTGGTTCCCTATCAAAAACAACATGTGTTTGTTTAACCGGGCGATGGCCCAGCTGGCATGAAATTCTGTCTAGTTGCACTATCATTTGAAATTTTGGTTTAAACCAATAGGAATACAATTTGGTCAGCTAAATTCCAAATTGCCAGCCCATCCAGTCTCGTCCATTCGGTATCCAGGTAGATACCTAACAGGGTGCACCATGAAAAGGTGAGGACTGGACATTAGGTTAGAAGCCCTGGTCATTCTCTACATTCCTTTGAAGGCTGTGTGGAAGTCTCCTCTCAGTTATATAGCTTTGTCCCTTAAGCACCCCTTGACCCTTAAGCAATTTCTCATATTTTATAATAATGTCGGCCGAATTGGATAAAAGGAATGGGCATACTATGGTACTGTTGGATATTGCTAAGTCATTTGATAGTATACCACAGGAAAGGCAGTTACATAACCTGGCTGTTGCATGTGTGTTTGGAATATAAACTTAACTCGGATAAGTGGATGGTTGACAGATAGGCATGAAAACATTGTATACATTGGACGTGGATTTAGCCACCTTTAAGGTGACCAGTGGTGTATACCAAGGTTCACTCCTATGACCATTGATATTCAATCTGTACATTAATGACATTAGGAAAGGTATAACAGATGTGCAAATGTTTGCTGATAATGTGAATATAAGCAAGGCAATCAGAAGCTACTGGTATCTAGTACTTAAGAGAATGATTTCAATATGCTGGAAATTTGAGTAGATGAAACTGGCTTGCAGTTTAATGTTTGTAAATGTTGAGGGTGTTGATATTTCCAACAGCATATTATATTAGTGTGCTTATGCTACAAGAAACTTAGGATAGGGATCCTGGCGTAATGCTGGATAGGAATTTGAGGTTCAAAGGTCACATAGCAAAAACTGCATGTGCGACTCAGAAGATAATTGTGATATTGAAACCAACCTTAACATAAGGGAGTCATTTTGCCTCATTTCAAGGCCTTAATAAGACTGCACCTGGATTTTTGTGTGCAGATTTGGTCTCTTGGGTTCCAAGGAGCTGTGGAAGGGGTGCAAAGAAGAGTTATAAAGATTATATCTGGATTATGAGATTTAGATAGGACAGATTGCGAATATGTGGATTATGGATGCTGGTTAACAGGAGAAAGAGGGTGATATGATAGAAGTCTGTAAACTTTTGAATGGGTGTTGTAAGATATTGCATGATGTAATTTTTCATTATATGGAAAGTGCAGAGAGAATATGGGAGTATCCATGGACGTTAAGTTTGTTCACAGTCAAGAAAGGGATAAGAACTAAGTTTTCTCTCACAGAGCAGTGAGTGAATGAAATAGTTTGCCTTTAGGGGTATTGAGTACATTTAGTACAAATGAATTTAATTGAAGGTATGACAGCTGATTTGGGTGATTTATAGCCTCCCTTGATAAGTCCCTTACTTCCTGGAGGTCTTAGATAATAATAATAGTATTTCTTCTGGTATACAACCATAAACAAAAATGTCAAATAGAAAATTTGTTTGTCTAATAGAAAATTCAGGGAATAACATGTAATAATATCCAACAGTACCATAGTATGCCCATTCCATAACATGTAGAAAAAACTAGTAAGCAAGTAATAGCAGCATTTCTAGTGAAAAATATTTAAAACGTTAAACAATGAAAAAGCATGCATGCATGCATTCGCTTTATGCTGGTTCGTGGGTTGCTGTAACATACTACTACTGTTCATGTATTTTCCTGATGAAGTGAAACAAAGTGTTTAACAAAACTAGCTGAAATAAAAACATAGTTTCTATTTGATCTTTGTTTGTGGTTTTTATAGCCGAAGAAGTAGTTCTAAAAATGTTGTATCCCCCCAAAACAGAATCCTACACAATGAGAAAACGGCAATAAATAAACCTGAAAAATCTGCCTTGCTCATCATGGAGTTGATGCTGACCACAATATGCTCTTGTTCAATACTCACCTTTTACATTGGTGCATGTTTAGGTTTGAGTGGTTATTTAAATAGAGTGTAGATGCACTTCTGCACCTCCCAAGCTTAAATCGGAATGAATGACTGACTGTCTATTGTTAAGATTTGGGAAGAGAGTTAACCTCATAAGACTTGATTCCCCTCTTTTTATATATATTATAATGCTGTCATTCAATTATTTATATAAAATTTTTATTTCAAATGACTTTTTCATTTTGGCTTTAATTGTAATATTTTATTTTGTAACCACCCATCTCTAAATGTTATTACATGACAACTGCAAGGACTCATTGTGGGAGAGCATTCTACTCTACACCACTACACACACACACACATTCCACCGTCTATCCTATTACTAATCCTCCAATTACATACAACTTGCCATTTCCACAAATAATTCTCCAACAACATACAATGCCATCTATCGTCCACCACCAACAAGAGGATTAGCATTCTTTGTTCTAGCTTCACCTTGTGATTATGTTGATACACTGATGATGGCTAGTTTGTTTCTGGGCAAAATATTTGCAACAATAAAAATTTATTCTTGTGAATATGTTTGTCCACCTCGTAAAATTATTGATTAGTCCACTTATTGGTGTATTAAAAGATAATATGAATCAGTTCTCTGGCCATGTAAAAAATGTTATAGCTTGGATGTAAGTTTTTTTTTTTTAAACTAGAGGTCAAGCTAGGAGAATAATGATTGATCAAATTAGTGTTGCTTTGGCATACTTTTGAATGGTTTTTATTTATTTATTTCATATGCAGTTTCCCATTTCTTCTCCCATACCTTAAGATGGGTTGAGCCCTCCTAATGAAGGATGAAGTATGTATTTTATGATTGTAGA
The DNA here is from genome assembly GCF_054136105.1 of Typopeltis vanoorti. Lineage (NCBI taxonomy): Eukaryota > Metazoa > Arthropoda > Arachnida > Uropygi > Thelyphonidae > Typopeltis > Typopeltis vanoorti. Next base: position 181,467,730 of record NC_143550.1, on the reverse strand, counting down.
TCTGTGTGCATGTCGACAGGCCGGTTTGCCTGTTCTGATGAAAAACTCCAGTTTCTGGGTGAAAAAACCCTCTCTCTCCATATGAGACCAGTTAACTCACTTTTAGTTGAAAGAGACCAGATAAAGGTGATGGTCTCTTTATCTGGTCTCGGATATGGGAATCGAATGAGAATCTTTCCGACCAAAGGGCTTTGTCTATACCGACTGAGCTATAGAGGCTCTTCTTTTGAATGGTAATGTATCTTGTTTCTGTTTGTGTATGCCTTATATATACATATATGTATGTACACTCCAGATGATGGCCTTAATATGAAGATTGAAACAATATGGTAGTAATCTTCATAATTTTGTGAAAATTATTATCCCCCACCTCCCACCCCAAGTCTGCAATCGATCTGGTATTTGGTTTCATCCTTTTCAAAGCTATGTGTTTCTGTCCTGAACCAGCATGAAGATATCAATCAACATCAGCAATGTCACAGTCATTGAGATTTTTCTTATTCCTTGTTTCTTTTATCCATATTAATTTGCTAGCATCTTTCTATAAGTATGTCTCTTAAGTTGTAAGATCTGTCTGTCCACTGTCTTCAACCAGCAGGTTTCATGGTCATATTCTGCCTTGGGCATGAATGTTTGTAGGTGGGAGATGAATTTCGTTGCCTTTATATATCATAACTCTGCTTATTTGGAGTTCGAAGTGGTTTCAAATATTTCTGTGTTTAGCCTCTAGAGTAAAAATAAATTTTGTTTATTGTGTAAGTAAAAGATGTAAAAAATAAGAAATCCTTAGTCTGCCGATGTCACAATAATTTGTGTGTGTGGGGGGGGGGGTAATAAAAATAACGATTTGCATGCTAAATTGCCATTGTAGTTGATTTTACCATCTCATTGACTGCTTATTAATAGATAACATATTGATAAATAATATTTTTTAGAAAGTCAAGTGGGGCACCTTGACTTTCTAAAAAAAAAAAAAAAGAGATCAAGGTGACTTTCTTTTTTTTAGAAAGAAGAAGAGATGGACACTGGCCATTTATACTTCTCTAAATCAATAGATAAGCATAAGTTTGACAGAGGTATGCCATCAACATCGCAGAAATCAGATAAGCATACCAAACCAAAACAAAAGGAAAATTTCTACAGCAGAACTGTCATGGATTTTGTTATAATATTGATGATATCAAAGTTTTCTGCTGCAGAAACTTAAACCTGTGTTTCTGTCTGTAGAAAACATTTAAAACCCAGTGAGAATCCAAGCTTAAGGACAGAACCAGAGATGGCCTGGCTCATTGTGGAGTAGCTTGGCCAATCGTATTCTTTTCCAACATGTCCTGCTCTGGAAGCAGTAGCATTTCACTTAACTAGGATTTCTTATTACAGTGTGTTCCATTTATTTACCTCCAAGCTGAGTTAAATGAGACTGAACTTGATAATCTTATATTGTAGTTGCCTCAGTCCAGACTTTAATGGGCACCACAATCTTTGGGGTAGTGCCACCGTGAATGGATGAGATTGTATGATTGAGCGAATGCTCAACAATCGTGACCTCCCCCCTTCTTAACGATACTTTTTTTTTTTTCTTATGCCTTCCTGCTCATATTCTGCAATAGATCTTAGAGTCTGTTTCCCTGTCATCTTTCCATTGCTCATTTGGGATGTTAAAGAGAACATCTATGGAAGCAATAATTTTCTTGTTATTTGCAGTATGTCTTCACAGGAGCTGTGTTCTCCTACACAAATGTCTGTGTGGAAAATGGACCAGGCTGACTGGAATACTTTTTCTCATCTTGCAAGATTTAATGCTGATAATCAGTCAGTCAAACACCTATCAATAAGGCAGTGAAGTATATCACAAATTGTATTGTTCAGACAGCAACAGTTGCAACAATTCCATAAACATCATCTCAGTTTCCAATTATTCAAAAACCAGTAGAATCCAGAGTATCAAGCAACCAAAAAAGATCTGGATAAAGCATGGGATATATTTTGTAGATACCCCACAACATCAAATATAATAGCCTTTAAACGTGCATTCTGTAAGATGGACATTATGTGAATGAAAGGTAGATATAGAGCACACCATTTGTCTACCTTGGAACATAATGTATGTATTATTGTTGATCTGATCCTAAAACTCTATAGCAGACATGGTGGAGATAATTTTGCTAAAATCCTGAGCAACAGCTTCCTATTCTCCTGAATTTTTAATATTGAAAGAGCAACAAGAGAAACTGCTGCTTAACTTTCTACAAATCTGCCTTTCATTAAGTAGGAACTAATATGAGCTCTTCTGTTCTGTCATGCCAGTGCAGCTGGTCCTGATGACATACATTATGAGGTTATAAAGCACTCCCATCATCTTCCATGGATCTCCTCTTATTATATAACAGAATACTTAGAGGAAGTTTTTCTGGATTCTTGGCATAAGTCAATTGTCATTGCCATTCCAAAACCTGGAAAGGATCCAATGCAAACAAATAATTATTGACCTATCACTCTGACCAGCTGCTCTTTAAGATATATTGAAAAAAAAAATTATAAATGCAAGGTCTCTCTGGTAATTAGAAAGCAACAAATGTCTTTCCAACACAGAATGGGAGCTTTCATAGACACCAGTCAATATTGGACCATTTGATCCATTTAGAAACATGTATAAGAGATGCTTTCCTAATATGAAACATCTGGTTTCAGTCTTCTTTCACATGGACAACTTTAGATAGAGCCAGGAGATAGAGTACATTAAAAGACCTCTTTAATCTTGTTCTGAGGGGGGACCTTCCTGTTTTTATTAAAAACTTTTGTCCAGCTGATTTTTCCAAGTCCAAATGGGAAGCACGTTATCTTGGCCATATCATCAAGAACAAAATCAAGGCTGTCTCAAGTATGATGCTCTTTGCTATCAGAGGTAATTCAGTCACTGAACAGCTTCCGCTCATAGTAAATGGTACTCTTTGTTGATTTCACAATTTACTTTCATCCCTGCAATATGAGAGTAACTGAAAGATAACTTCCACAAACAATTAATCTCTTCATGGGCTCTTAGTAATGGATTAAAGTTTTCAGCAGGAAAAAACTGTGTACACTTCTGCAGAAAATGGATCCTTCACTCAGATCCTAATTTAACAATGAGTCAGTATTATTCCAGTAGCACCATGGGCCAAGTTTTTGAGAGACACCTATGACAGAAAGCTCAGTCTTTACAAACATTTGTCAAATTAGGGACAGATGTAAAATAGAAAAAAATTGAATCTCCTTGCACTTTATTCTCTACAGAATGAGGTGCTGATCGATGTTCCTTCATCATGAACTTGTACAGTCAAAGTGGGATTATGGATTCCAGGTTTACATTTTAAGCCTGAAATTAAGGGAGGTGACACTCCAGTGGCTGAACTCTATCCATCATCAAGGTATATGAATAGCTGCTGGTGCTTTTTCACATCACCTATTAAAAGTCTTTGTGTTGAAGCAGATGAGTTGGCTCTATGATTTATGTCCTAAAAATAAAGTCTCTTCCAGAGCATCCTATGTGGATTAGTCTCTTTTCTCTGCATTGGGAAGCTCAATGTCATACATCCTTTTGGTGTGCATGTTAAAGAGACTATGCAATCCATTGGCATGAATGTTGACAACATTGCCTACACTTAGCATAACAGCATTCCTCCATGTCAGGTTTACACTCCATCCTGTAGCCTCTCACTTTGTCAACTATAGAAGTCTCATACTCCATCTGTGTATCTGCAATTGTTTAATGCACTCAGAGCAGCCTACTCTGATATCTTGCCCATCTATACTGATAATTCAAGATCTGAGACCTCTCTTAGTTGTGTTGCTAGAATTCCATTAATTGCTATAATTTTACAGCAGTTGCATGCCATTCAGCTGCACTTATACATATAAAAGAAAAATTCTACCATCTCCTGTGTAATTTATACAGATCCACTGAGTTCATTATACACAGGGGACGATTGCCATCTCATCCCCTGTGTATAACCCACATCCAGTGCTTTGTGACGTTTTCCAACTGTTTTATACGAAACGAAGACAATTTTGTTGTTCAGTTGTGTTGGATTCAAGTCACATTGGAATTAACAGAAATGAGATTGCAGCTGCTAGATCAGCTCATCCTTTTCCATGTCCCATATACAGACTTCAGGCAGCTTATAAGGTTAAAGCTAATTACCCATTGGCAGTCTTTTTGGCAGGAAGCCTTGACACATTGAGCGAGATTAAGCCTGAAACTAAACATTGGCAGTTTGGTCAACATAGAAACAGAAGAGAGGAAGTTGTTCTTTCTAGTCTCCACATAGATCACAGTCATCTTATCATCATCATCATCATCAAATTCCTGCCATGTACCCTCAAGGGGTGCACAGGATATGACAGTACTACATGAAAAAATTACATCATTACTAACTTCCTATCTACAATTTTCCTCCAAATCAGTCTGTTACTTGTCAAGACTCCAACATTATCAGATCTTATATTTCTATTGTCTAAGGCACTTTGTACAGTATCAATCCACCTATATCTTGGTCTTCCTCTGGGTCGTTTTCCTGCCAACCTGGCAGAGAACACTTGTTTTGCTAATCTTTCCTCTCCCATTCTATTTAAGTGACCATACCATCTGAGATTAGCTCTGCTAACGCATTCCTGGATGCTGACAATGTCAAGTTCTTTCCTAATATCCTCATTTTTAATATGATATTGCCATTGATGCCATCTGTTCACGCCTCTAATCTTTCTCAGGACTCTCATATCTGCGGTCTCTAGTCTTTGGTCAAGTGTTTTACTTCTGACCCAGCTCTCAGATCCATAAGTTAAAATTGGTTTGAACACTGTCTTGTATACAGCTAATTTAGTGTTCCGACTAATTTCTTTCTTATTCCATATGAATTTATTCAATTGACTTCCCACGATACCAGCTTTGCTGATTCTGTTGTCTATTTCTATATTTAGTTTACCATCTTCAGTAAAAATTGTGCCTAAGTAAATGAAATGTTTTACTTGTTCCACAGGTTCTCCATTCACAACACAGTTGACATTTTCAATGATTCTGCCTATTTTCATTGTCTTTGTCTTTTTATTGCTGACCTTCATACCATATCTATTACAACAGTTATTCAATTTAGTCAGAGAATCTTGCAGACTTGTAGCGGATTTATTTAAAAGTATAACATCATCTGCATAAAGCAAAGAGCTGACATTAACATCTCCAATTTTGATATGTTTAATACCACTTTCCTTCATAATGTGATCCATATAGATAATGAATAACAGAGGGGATAACGTACATCCTTGTCTCACACCAGATTTAACATTAAACCATCTTCCTGTACTTCCTTCAATTCTAACTGCTGACTTACAACTCAAATAAAGACTAAGTATTGCTTGATATAATTCCCCATTGACTCCATACCATATAACTGCAGCGTATTGAATAGCTTTTCTCTTGGCACCTTGTCATATGTCTTTTCCAGATCGACAAAACTTAAATACAGATCTTTGTTATGTTCCCATGCTTTCTCGACTATTTGTCGTAAATTATAGATCTGATCCTGACAGCCTCTATTTGGCCCGAATCCAGCTTGTTCTTCACCAAGCTTTTCTTCCACAATTCTTCTCAACCGTTTCTCAAGTATACTTGCATAGATCTTGCCAGGAACACTCAGTAGGGAAATACCTCTGTAATTCTCACATGTAGTTTTATTTCCCTTTTTATATATGGGTAATATGAGAGCTCTACTCCAATCATCGGGAATTCGTCCCTCTGTCCAGGCTTTCTGAACTATGCAGTGCAGCCACTGTAAGACTCTTATACCACCATACTTCAGCATTTCTGGTCGAATATCATCTACTCCTGCTGCCTTTCCACATTTCAAGCCTTTGATGGCTTTTTTTCTACTTCAAGTATGGATGTGTATTCCTGACTGCATGCCTGGTCAGTGTTTTTTATCACTGTGCTGTCATCGCTGCTTGTTTCATTTAGCAGTTTTTCAAAGTAATTACTCCATACTTCAAGGATATCTTTTTCTCCTGTTTTCATTTCACCTTTATCATCTTTAATTCCTTTTACAGCACTCTTTCCTCCATTCCTAAGCTTCTTCAACAACCTCCAGAATATTTTGCCACCTTCTTGATATTTATTTTCTATATTCTTGCCAAAGTCCTCCCATGACTTTAGTTTAGCTAGTTTTTACACACTGTTTAGCTTTCTTACATTTGTCTCTGTATTCTGTAAGAGTAAAAGCTGACTTATTTCCCAGGAACTTTTGATATGCTTACTTCTTTTCCTTCACTGCCTCTTTAACTTCCTGTGTCCACCAGGGAGTTCTGATTTTTTTATCCTTGCACACAACCTCACCACATGCCTCTCTGGCAGAATCAATCAATGTTTCCTTCAGAGTTTGCCACTGAATCTCCAAGGTTTGATTCCTGTTCTCAAACTCTTTCATTTTCTTTTCAATAATATTTCTGTATTTTAGTCTACAGTTCACATCTGAGAGCTGCTCAACTTTTATTCGCTTTAAAACTTTCTTACATGTTATTCTTTTCAATATGAAATTCAATTTTATTCTGCTCAAGACTAAATAGTGATCACTTCCAATTTCAAATCCTCTGTACACTCTGGTGTCCTGCACCAGGGAGAAAACATCACTATCAACAATAACATAGTCAATGAGACTTTTCTTATTCCTAGCCTCTTCTCTCCATGTGAATTTGTGCACATTTTTATGTTGGAACATGGTGTTAGTAATAACCAGTCCATGTCCTGAGCAAAAATCCAACAGATATTTGCCATTATTATTAGCTTTGTTCTTTTCTCCAAATTTTCCCAAAATATTTTTGTATGTCTCACAATCATTTCCTACTCTGCTATTTAGATCCCCAACAAGGACCAACTTTTCCTTTTTCATTGTGTCAGTTGCTTTTTCTAAAGCCTCAAAAAATTCCTCCACTTCTACCTTAGTAGAACCTTCTGTGGGACCATAGGCACAAATAAGTCTCATTGTCCAGTTCCCCATTCTCATATTTGCCCACATTACTCTACTTGAGACTGACTGCCATTCAAGAAGATTAGCCTCGTATTTTGTGTTGAATACTATGGCTACTCCTTCTTTTCCTTGATTGTCATTGCCTGAATATAACATTTTGTATTTATTGCTCAGAAAGATCTCACCAGTTTTGGTCTTTTTTGTTTCAGTCACCCCTATTATGTCGATCTGGTACTTATCTAATTCCTCAGCTAGCTCCATTTCTTTGCCATTCAGGCTTCTTACGTTGATAGCACCGATCTTTAACTCTGGTGATGTTGAGTTAGGGTTTGTTTTCAGATTTGTTCCAGTAGCTGACTTTTCGCTGTTCGCCCTGGTTTCCTGGCGAAAACAACGGGGGCCTTGTTTAACCCGGCGACGCCCCAGCCGGCATGAAATTTTGTCATGTTGTACCATCATTTTTTATTTTGGTTTAACCAATAAGAATACAATTTGGTTGGATAAATCCCAAATTGCCAGCCCATCCTCGTTCGTTCAGTATCAAAGTAGATACCCAACAGGGTGCACCACGAGAAGGTGAGGATTGGACATTAGGTCAGAAGCCCCGGTCGGTTCTCCGCATTCCTTTAAAGGCTATGTGGAGGTCTCCTCTCAGTTATACAGCTTTGACCCTTAAGCACCCCCAGTCATTTTATACATCCTTTTTTTATTGAGAGCTTGATGACCCACCTATGTCTAAAAATGCAACTTGCACCATTTGTCATACTGTGGGGACTGTCAGCACTTCACATGAGAGAGGAATGAAATTTGTACTAGTCTAGTTGAACCACATATATACATACACACACTGTGTGCCCGTTAAGTAATGAGACAACAATTATATCAAAACAAGAACTATATTTGGAATTGTCAATTACACTGATTCAAAATAGTCTCCTTCCAACTCCATACAATGTTTACATCTGTCGTACGGGTGTTCAAAGGCACAGTGGAAGTCCTGAATGGGAACCTCCTCCAGTGTCTGGTTCACACCGTGTTAGATGGATGGCCTCAATGTCATTGAAACACTCCCCTGTCAAGGCACACTTCATCTTTGCGAAGAGGAAAAAGTGCATGAGTCAATCTGGCGCATAGGGGGATGTTCAGTCATTCAATCACACAGATCGATTTTGAAGCCAGAAACTGTTTCACAGGCATGTTGTCATGCAACAGAAACCAATTGTTGTTGTGAAACAGTTCTTTCCTGACACATCACGTGCTGGAGTACAGATATTGCGTTACTCCACTCACTGTGGTGCCCTCAGAAAAAATTTGTAGTGGATAATTCCAGCAGCATCGAGAAAAAAAACAATGAACATTGTCTTGATGATTTTTGCCACCTGACTTTCTTCTGCCAGGGAGAAAACGTTCCATGCTGTGCTGTTTCATTTCCAGATCAAACTGAAAACACCAACTTTCAACACCAGACAGTTCTTTGCAACACATCACTATCTTGATCAACTGCATGAATGAAATTTTGACAACATACAATCTGGTGATCTCACTGTTGTGTCAATGTGTGTGGCACAAACCTTGAACAAATCTTCCTCTTGTGCAAATCTCTTTCTAAGATTAATCTTGATGTTTCCTTACTGACTCCAAGCTGCACAGCAAGTAGCTTAGTGGTTGTTTGGCTGTCATAGGCAATAATTTCCCTAGCTTTTACCATGCACACACACTCTTACTTCAACAGTTGCCACACAAAAACTGCTGTGTCACCCAATTCAAAAGTTGCACCTGCAGTTACAACATACTCTAGCAGTCAAAAACTAAACACTTTTGTTACTTTTATCATCAAAGAGTTGTCCTGTGAAAAATCAAGCTCATTACTTAATGGGCACACTGTGTATATATGTTGCCGCTAAAGCTCAGAAGCCGTTAATGTGCACGTTACCTAGCTAATCTGCAGATTAACTGATTTGCTCCGTTAACGTGCGGAATCGAGAGTTTTCCGCATTTTACCTAGGTAATGTGCACATTAACGGCTTCCCTATCGTTAAAGTTCAAAAGTTTGTTTCCCTCATTTCCTTTCCCTACTCCTTCCCCCCCCCTCTCTCTCTCTCCACTTTTAGTTTGGTTTCGCCAGTGTCATATGTTTTGCAAATTCATTTCCTTAATTGTAATAATATTTCAAACCATTTGATTCTTTGTATTATAGTTTTTTAATTGATCGATGATTGATTCAACTAATTTATTGATTGCTTGATTGTATTAACTTGATTCTTTAGATATCGAAAAATAAATAAATAACATTATGTTAATTTAAGCGTACAGAAACGTTGCTGTTGTTCCAGCAAAGATCTTATTTTCACTTTAATGAGTGCCTAGTAGGTAATGTGCAGATTATCTAGGTAATTTGCAAATTACCTAGGTAATTTGAGAAATGAAAAATTTTCGGCACTTTAACGGATCACCCTAGTTAATCTGCACAATATCTAGATAATCTGTAGAATAACTGATTTCTGCACTTTAGCGGTAACATATACACTCAAGCAGATATTATCAGACTTGGAAAAATTGCATGATGTATTTTAACTGTTTACAAAGAATTTTATTTAAGGATATTTGCTTATGAATTCTATTTTTGTGTAGATAATTTGTACAGTACATATTATTTACTCCCCCTACATATCCAAGCAGTTACACCTACATACAAATTATTCTTACTATAGTTTAACTGTCTAATTGAACATCATGTTTCATAAAAAATGATGAATAAAATCAAAACACTCCATTCTCTTATTTTATATATAGATTGCAGAGTCTCAAGAAAAATCTAGTCAGTTTTTTTGGGGTGGTCTTAAAGGAGGTAAGCAGGAAATCACCCCATCTGGTAATTCCTCTCCAGGTAAGAAAATAAGCAGAACAATAGAGTATTTGTTTGGCTGCTTTATTAACATATTTAAATAATAAAAGCTAAAAGTATAGCTCACCGCAACGTCAGATTTCAGACAGTTACACTTTGAAAGACCCCCACACACACACACTAAAATTCTTTTCATATTTCTGTGTTTTTCTTACTGCTTCTTTCTGTTTTGTATTTTTCGGAATAGACTAATCATATATCAATTTCTTGATATGTACCACGTGGAGTGATTGCATGATTAAGTTTGTTATTACTAATCTCTTATCAACAATTTCATTCAAATTAGTCTTTTACTAATCAGCATTTCTGGTATTGTTGTCCAGCATTTCATTCTTCTAATGCATTTCTAGCAATCAATCCACCAATCCTTGGTCTTCCTGTGAGTCTTTCCTGCCATATTGATATCAAAGACCTGTTTCACTAACCTTTCTTCTCCCATTCTGTTTAAGTGACCTCATACCACCTTAGATTAGCCTTGCTCGTTTTGAATGTCAACAGTGTCAAATTCCTTCCTAATATCTTTATTTTTAATATGATACTCTCATTGATGACATCGGTTCAGGCCACTAATTTTTCTCAAAACTTTCATATCTGTTGTTTCCAATATTTGATCAAGTGCTTTATTTCTAACATAACTGAAAATCATTTTGTACCCTGCTACATTGTTGTTTTGGTTAATTTCTCTCTTATTCCACATAACTTTATTTAAGCAGTTCTCCAGCATACCAGCTTTGCTTATTCTGCTGTCTGTTTCCACATTTAATTTGCCATCTTCACTAAAAAAATGTGCCTAAATGGCTGAAATTTTTAACTTATTCTATAGGTTCTCCATTAAAAATGCAGCTTAAGCTTTCTGTGTTGCTGCCTGTTTTCATAGTTTTTTTAATACTGATTTTTCATGCCAAATTTGTTACAGCTATTATTCAATTTAATCAGAGGACTCTAGAGACTTCCACTGAATGTGTTTATTATTCTACATAAAGCAAAGAGCTAAATTTGATACCTATTATTCTAATATCAGGTTTAATTCACTTTCTTTCATAATGCAATCCATGTAGATGATAAGAGTAGAGACAGTGAGCACCCTTTTCTTACACCTGATTATACATCAAACTACCTTCCTGTATTTTCTTCCATTCTAACTGCTGATTATAACTATAGACAATATGTTGCTCCATATAATGTTTCATTTACCACATATAATTATAGCTTTTTCTTGGCACCTTGTTCTATAATTTTCCAGATCTACAAAATTCAGGTTCCGACTCTTGTTATATTACCATTTGGCTAGAACCCAGAGCACAAGCTGACTTATTGAATCAGTATTATAACTTAACACCTATATTCTAAAGAGAAAAAGGCCCACAAACTTAACATCATATATAAAGAAAATAAGCATCACACAAGATTACTTCTCTATCACAGGATTTGATTAGAACACACAAATAACAGCTGTCCTATATAAGCATACTTGAGGCTGAGAAATATTGTGGGAAAAAAACTTAACAAGAAGCTGGGTTCAGGTAACTTCAAACTTGTAATGTTTCTCCCATTCTCAATTTTAAAAGAGAATGGGAGAAACAATTTTAAATTAGAAAGACAATTTTAAAGTTCCCTTCTTATGTAGAAACTTTTTCCTTATCCTTGAAACAAAAATTCATCACTTTTGAGTTTACAGCATTATAATATAATAAATTTAGTTTAATCCTTTACCCAAGTGTAGGCAAACAAAGTTGGCTCCTGAATTAGTTCAGGACTGAGGCAATTCGTAGCAAAAGTGGACCAAGCTCTCATCACTCCTTGTCTCAGTATCTCCCATAATGCAAAACACATCTCCTTGCAGACATGTCTAATGCTATGCATTAAGGGAAGGGCCACTACCCAGACTGGTTTCAACCTTTATTGAGGTCTTGTCAGTAGGAGGGCAGACCCAGAAGTGGTGATACCAGGGCAGAAACAATGGAGAGGTCATATTTACTTATACAGGTTGCTAAAAGGTGTACCACCTTATTATTAATTTACTCTGGATTTAGAGAAAGATGTTGGAAGTTTATTTTCCACTTGGTTAGACTATAATAAATTTAGTTTAATCCTTTACCTAAGTGTAGGCAAAGTTTGGGTAAAGGATTAAACTAAATTTATTATAGTCTAACCAAGTTGAAAATAAACTTCCAAAAAAATAAATAAAATAAAAAAAATAAAATAAAACGAGAGAGTTTACAGCGTTTAACCAAAATACATTTGCTGATTAACATATCAAAAAGAATTGTCCAATACTTTAAGAAAATTATATATATATCACTATTATTTATACAACAACTTAGCTTCCTTTAGTTGTCTTCTTCATTTAATTCATCATCCTGATATAATGCTGAGTAAAATTCTCCAATTATTTTTGCTATACCATATCTATCTCCGATTATAGTTCCATCTCCATTTGTTAATTGAAGAATTTCTTCACCATTACGTCTGACTTCATGCAGTCCAAGAATATCCTATTTTAGAACATATTCTGATCATCATCATCATCGTCGTCATCATCAAATTCCTGCCATGTACCCTCAAGTGATGTACAGGATATAACAGTACTACATGAAAAATTTACATCATTACTAACTTCCTATCTACAATTTTCCTCCAAATCAGTCTGTTGCTTGTCAAGACTCCAACATTATCAGATCTTATATTTTTATCGTCTAAGGCACTTTGTACCGTATCAATCCACCTATATCTTGATCTTCCTCTGGGTCGTTTTCCTGCCAACCTGGCAGAGAACACTTGTTTTGCTAATCTTTCCTCTCCCATTCTGTTTAAGTGACCATACCACCTGAGATTAGCTCTGCTAACGCATTCCTGGATGCAGACAATGTTCTTTCTTAATATCCTTTCTTAATATCCTCATTTTTAATATGATATTGCCATTGATGCCATCTGTTCATGCCTCTACTCTTTCTCAGGACTCTCATATCTGCGGTCTCTAGTCTTTGGTCAAGTGTTTTACTTCTGACCCAGATCCATAAGTTAAAACTGGTTTGAACACTGTCTTGTATACAGTTAATTTAGTGTTCCAACTAATTTGTCTCTTATTCCATATGAATTTATTCAATTGACTTCCCACCATACCAGCTTTGCTGATTCTGTTGTCTATTTCTATATTTAATTTACCATCTTCAGTAAAAATCATGCCTAAGTAGCTGAAATGTTTTACTTGTTCCACAGGTTCTCCATTCACAACACAGTGGATATTTTCAATGATTCTGCCTATTTTCATTGTCTTTGTCTTTTTATTGCTGACCTTCATACCATATCTATTACAACAGTTATTCAATTTAGTCAGAGAATCTTGCAGACTTGTAGCGGATTTATTTAGAAGTATAACATCATCCGCTTAAAGCAAAGAGCTGACATTAACATCTCCAATTCTGATATCAGGTTTAATACCACATTCCTTCATAATGTGATCCATATAAATAATGAATAACAGAGTGGATAATGTACATCCTTGTCTCACACCAGATTTAACATTAAACCATCTTCTTGTACTTCCTTCAATTCTAACTGCTGACTCACAACTCAAATAAAGACTAAGTATTGCTTGATATAATGCCCCATTGACACCATATAACTGCAGCATATTGAATAGCTTCTCTCTTGGCACCTTGTCATATGCCTTTTCCAAATCGACAAAACTTAAATACAGATCTTTGTTATATTCCCATGCTTTCTTGACTATTTGTCGTAAAGTGAAGATCTGATCCTGACAGCCTCTATTTGGCCTGAATCCAGCTTGTTCTTCACCAAGCTTTTCTTCCACAATTCTTCTCAACCATTTCTCATGTATACTCGCATAGATCTTGCCAGGAACACTCAGAAGGGAAATACCTCTGTAATTCTCACATTCAGTTTTATTTCCCTTTTTATATATGGGTACTATGAGAGCTCCACTCCAATCATCGGGAATTCGTCCCTCTGTCCAGGCTTTCTGAACTATGCAGTGCAGCCACTGTAAGACTTTTATACCACCATACTTCAGCATTTCTGGTCGAATACCATCTACTCCTGCTGCCTTTCCACATTTCAAGCCTTTGATGGCTTTTTCTACTTCAAGTATGGATATGTATTCCTGACTACATGCCTGGGCAGTGTTTTTTATCACTGTGCTGTCATCACTGCTTGTTTCATTTAGCAGTTTTTCAAAGTAATTAATCCATACTTCAAGGATGTCTTTTTCTCCTGTTTTCATGTCACCTTTATCATCTCTAACTCCTTTTACAGCACTCTTTCCTCCATTCCTCAGCTTCTTCAACAACCTCCAGATTATTTTGCCACCTTCTTGATATTTATTTTCTATATTCTTGCCAAAGTCCTCCCATGACTTTTGTTTAGCTAGTTTTACACACTGTTTAGCTTTCTTACATTTGTCTCTGTATTCTGTAAGAGTAAAAGCTGACTTATTTGCCAGGAACTTTTGATATGCTTTCTTCTTCTCCTTCACTGCCTCTTTAACTTCCTGTGTCCACCAGGGAGTTCTGATTTTTTTATCCTTGCACACAACCTCACCACATGCTTCTCTGGCAGAATCAATCAGTGTTTTCTTCAGAGTTTGCCACTGAATCTCCAAGGTTTGATTCCTGTTCTCAAACTCTTTCATTTTCTTTTCAATAATCTTTGTGTATTTTAGTCTACAGTTCACATCTGAGAGCTACTCAACTTTTATTCGCTTTAAAACTTTCTTACATGTTATTCTTTTCAATATGAAATTCAATTTTATCCTGCTCAAGACTAAATAGTGATCACTTCGAATTTCAAATCCTCTGTACACTCTGGTGTCCTGCACCAAGGAGAAAACATCACTATCAACAATAACATAGTCAATGAGACTTTTCTTATTCCTAGCCTCTTCTCTCCATGTGAATTTGTGCACATTTTTATGTTGGAACATGGTGTTAGTAATAACCAGTCCATGTCCTGAGCAGAAATCCAACAGATATTTGCCATTATTATTAGCTTTTCTCTTTTCTCCAAATTTTCCCAAAATATTTTTGTATGTCTCACAATCATTTCCTAATCTTCTATTTAGATCCCCAACAAGGACCAACTTTTCCTTTTTCATTGTGTCAGTTGCTTTTTCTAAAGCCTCAAAAAAATTCCTCCACTTCTACCTTAGTAGAACCTTCTGTGGGACCATAGGCACAAATAAGTCTCATTGTCCAGTTCTCCATTCTCATATTTGCCCATATTACTCTACCTGAGACTGACTGCCATTCAAGAAGATTAGCCTCATATTTTGTGTTGAATACTATGGCTACTCCTTCTTTTCCTTGATTGTCATTGCCTGAATATAACATTTTGTATTTATTGCTCAGAAAGATCTCACCAGTTTTGGTCTTTTTTGTTTCAGTCACCTCTATTATGTCGATCTGGTACTTATCTAATTCCTCAGCTAGCTCCATTTCTTTGCCATTCAGGCTTCTTATGTTGATAGTACCGATCTTTAACTCTGGTGATGTTGAGTTGGGGTTTGTTTTCAGATTTGTTCCAGTAGCTGACTTTTCGCTGTTCACCCTGGTTCCCTGGCAAAAACAACGGGGGCCTTGTTTAACCGGGCGATGCCCCAGGCGGCATGAAATTTTGACATGTTGTACCATCGTTTTTTATTTTGGTTTAACCAATAAGAATACAATTTGGTCGGCTAAATCCCAAATTGCCAGCCCATCCTCGTTTGTTCAGTAACAAAGTAGATACCCAACAGGGTGCACCACGAGAAGGTGAGGATTGGACATTAGGTCAGAAGCCCTGGTCGGTTCTCCGCATTCCTTTAAAGTCTATGTGGAGGTCTCCTCTCAATTATACAGCTTTGACCCTTAAGCACCCCGAACATATTCTCTTCTAATCCAATGCTATAGCTGTTCTATTTCTCTCTCTCTCATACATATACTATTTGGAAGTACAAACTTCACACAAGCATACTACTGCCTGGCATGGAAAATAACATGCTGACGAAACAAAATTAAAATCATCGCTTGTTCTGTAAACAAACAAGACTACAGTTGTTTAATGGCTTGAAAACGTCATCAGAAAGTTTTTATATATAACATTAATAAAGAAATTTATAATTACAAGAAATAATGCATTTTCACTATACATTTAGGAAATGTTTATATATAAATCTAAAAGATATCATCTTCCCTTTTATTTATTTGTTTATTCAAAATTGGCTAGCACAAAAAAAAAAAAAAGATGATCTGATATCACTAAATAACAGCTGTCTTATTTAAACATACTTGAGGCTGAGAAATATTGTGGAAGAAAAACTTAAAAAAAAGCTGGGTTCAGGCTACATAGAGGTTGTCAAAATCAGATTTTCACTTTACAGCAAATGGTTGAAAAAATGGTAATATAACAAAGGTGGATAGAATGAAACTTGTTGTTCTATGTAAATTTGGAAAAGGTTTACGACAAGGTGACTGACCAGAGAAAAATTTTCAAAATGCTACAGTTATGTGGGGTAAAAGGAATGTTATACTGAACAATACACAGCTTATGTTTAAGTTAAGTCAGCAGGTAGAATTGAAGGAAATTTGATGTAAAAATCAAATTTCCTTCAATTTAATGCCACTTTCTTTCACATTATGAAAGAAAGTGGCATTAAACTTGATATTAGAATTCAAGATATCAGACATAGCTCTTTGCTTTATGCAGATGATGATGAGGTATTCCTGTACATATCCAGTGCAAGTCTCCACGATTCCCTGATTAAATTGAATAACAGCTGTAACAAAATTGGCATGAAAATCAGTATTAGAAAAACCTTAAGTGTGAAAACAGGCAAGAACATAGTGGACTTCAGCTGCATTCTCAATGGAGAACACACAGAACAAGTATAAAGAATTTCAGCTATTCAGGCACAGTATTTAGTGAAGATGGCAAATTAAATTTGGAAATATATAATAGAATAAGCAAAACTGGTATCATGGGGAGCCAATTGAATAAATTTATATGCAATAAGAGAGAAATTAACTAAATCACTAGCAGTATACAAGACAGTGTTCAAACTGGTTTTCAGTATGGATCTTAGAGTTGGGTTAGAAAAAAGCACTTGATCCAAGATTAGAAACCACAGATATGAAAGTTCTGAGTAAAATTAGTTGCCTAAACAGATGGCATCAATGGCTTATTAAAAATTAAGATATTAGGAAGGAACCCAATGTTATTAGTTTTCAAGAATGTCTGAGCATAGCTAATTTAAGGTGGTATGGTGTCACTTAAACAGATTGGAAAAGAAAAGATAAGCAAAACAGGTGTTTGATGCCAGGGTGGTGGGAAAAAGACCCAGAAAAAGAAGAAGATTGAGAGCTAGGTGGACTGATTCAGTCAGATACTTGAAAGAGACCAAATCTTTGTCAGCAATATCAGGCCTCTGATTAGAAAGGTGGCTGTCTTGCACCAAGCAATGAAAATTATACACTGCACAATTAAAATAATATTTTAATTGTACAGGGATAATTTTCAAAATAAAATATGCAGTTATCAATCATACGTGATTATTTGGACAGGCATTACAGGATCATTGGCCAAGAGCTTCCATAGAATCCAAGGTGTGCATACTGACATTCATAAAGATCCATGCCACTAGAACAAGTAAATAAATACATATATGTATGCTGAAATCCTGCACGTTAACACATCCCATGCAATTTTGGAAGCATTTCCAAATTTGACTATACTAATAACTCTATGGTTCTGTTTTCTTTGCCATTGCTTTTGAATTTTTTAAGCCAGATAGCCTTACTTTCCAAGCAGTTACATCTTAATTGCATATCCTTTATATCTGCCTAAAGGTGAAACCCATACTCATAATTTCATCATTGGTAACTATTGTTCCAGGAATATATCAGCAAAATATGCAAATAATATTAACTTGATTTTGTGACTGATATCACTGACAAAGATTAAAAACAAAGAAGACACAGTCAGTTCCATCAGCAAAAAAGGGCATGGCATCAGTGTTTTGGGATGCTAAAGGTATTTTGTTTATTAATTATCTTGAAAAGGGTAAAACAATAACCGGGGAATATTATTATGATCTTTTAACCAGACTAGATGAAAAAATTCGTGAGAAAAGACCTGGTTTGCAGAAGATAAAAATCATCAGGACAACCTGCCCACAAAGGTGTTTTGGCAATGGGAAAATTAAGGGATCTGCACTATGAATTATTGGAACATCCACCCTATTCCCCAGATTTGGCTCCCTCTGAGTTATGTCTCTTCTCAAAACTAAAACTCTTCCTCGCTGGTCAGCGTTTTTCTTCAAATCAAGAGGTGATTGCAGCCGTAGAGGGGTATTTTGCAGATCTTACTGAGAACCACTACAAGGATTGGATAATGGCACTGGAGCATTGCTGGAATAAATGTATTGGTCTTAATTGAGATTATGTTGAAAAATAAAAATAATTTCAAAATTATAAATTTGTTTTTTCATTGTTATTCCTAGAAATTTTCACACCATCCTCGTAAGTCTGGAATATTACAGTGTAATAAGCATAAATTTTGGAAGAATATCGCTGAAGATTTTCCAACTGTTGCATTAGTTGATTGCAGATCACATAATTGTGAAAATTAACTGCAGTGAATTACTTGAAGATTGTGGAGCTACAGTGACTTCGTGTTTTCCAACAAATTGATACCCATTAGAGATTTATAGAGGATAATTGTTTTGAGATGAGAAGCAGCTCAAGATCTGAGTAGTTTGATATAATTATAAGTGCCTTAAAAGATCGAACTTTGAGATCTGATAATACAGTAAATCCTCAATATAACGGACTAATGCGGGCAAGGGGATGTTCGTTAAATCCGAAAGTCTGTTATATAATAAAGTAGATTTTCCGAATATAGGTCTATAAAATGCGTATGCACATAAAGCATTCATCGCGAGTAAACAAATGCACACTACTGGGCATGGCTAAGCGCACTTCTGAACGTTGGCCAGCACATGTTAAAACTGCCGCAGAAAGTCACGACAAAAGAACCAATATTACAGCACGATTGATGTGATCACTTGCTAATCATTCGCCGGACATGTTTTATGGGTGACGACTCATTTATGTCAGCTAAATTACTACAGTGTTTTTCCAACATATGATGGCCCATTAGCCAAAATTTTTCAATATAACAGGAAATTAATAATTAAATTAACAGGTTATTTTTTGTTAAAAGCAAATCTTGGTTAAAAGCATTTTAAAATTAACAGGGTGTTAATTTTCTAGTGACATATGGACTAGAAATTTTGTCCGTAAAATTGAGGATTTACTGTATTTGATACAATAGCTGCTCCATCCTTTCCCTAATCATTATTACTTGAATATAACATCACGTAGTTATTATTTAGAATATATTATGTTTTTTGTTTCAGTAACACTTATTGCATTGTTATAAAAGTATCGCTTATTGCATTGTGATACTTTTCTAATTCTTCTGCCAGTTGTGCTTCTTTTCCTTTGATCATCCTTATGTTGTTAGTGCCTATCTGGAATGCCTCCATTTTAGAAATTATTGACTTTATAACCGTGTTATAAATAACTATTTTAATTTCCTGACGTTTCAACCTTCATATTAAGGTAATCATCTCGAGTATATACACATATACAAGGACAAGCTGAGTTACATTTCACACAGTAAGCAAAAGAAACAATGATTTGATCACCAGTTATTCTACTGGCATGACCTCTAGTGAAAAAAAAAAATACAGATGAAATTAAAAATTCATTAATTATTTAGCAACTACATCAAAGCTAAATTCTGTTTAAGATAACATGAGAGAAACATTCTTTCATATAGATAGTTTTCTTACAGTAACAATGATGTCCTATTTTTAACATGGCAATTGTTATATTAGATTTAGGATTCTCGATTATCTACATTCCTGTTTATAGTTAACTCTTAGGGAGAAAGGTTCCGTGGGTGGAATATGTGCTTTCCATATGCTTGGGATTTTTAGACCATCATTATTGTTCAGATTGGGAATCTCGCAGGCTTCCTTAAATTTGTGCTCATACCATGTTTTGGTGTGAATCTGGTGTGGATCACCAGTAGAATAACTGGTGATCAAATCATTATTTCTTTAGCTTACTGTGAAGTGTAACTCAGCCTGTCCTTGTATATTTGTATATACTCCAGATGATGACCTTAATATGAAGGTTGAAACCTGGGAAATTAAAATAGTTATTTATAACACTTTTATAAAGTCCATAATTTCTAAAATGAATGCTGATCACCTTGCAACACTAAAAGAAAGGAATCTGGAATGCCTCCTTTTATGAGAGTTATCTGCAAGTTAGGTGGAGATGAATTTCATTGCCCATTGTGAAACTATTACCCTCCCTGGAGTCTAGAAGTGACTTGAAAAAGTTCCATGCTTGATCTCTAGAGTAGGGTTCCTAGACTATGTAAAAGTAATTTAAAAAATACAGTGGTGTAAAATTGATCAAAAAAAGAAAATAAAAAAAATTCCTTTTCCTACTCAATGTACAAAGCATACTGTAGGTTAGAAAAAAGTTTGCCTGTGGCACATGCTCCCTGTCTTAGACAGCTTCTAAGTTTTGGCATTATTTCCACCACTAAAGGTAACCAAATAAATACTAGTGTCACTGTGGTTATAAAAAAAAAAAATCTCAACAAAAATATATATCTGGCATCCTCTATGACTACAGCTTACCTTAGCTTTTAAACTTCATTATGCATGATGACTTTCCTAAGAAAAGCACAACATGTCAGATCTGGCATTCCTTGCCAAAGGTTA
Source organism: Typopeltis vanoorti (assembly GCF_054136105.1). Classification (NCBI taxonomy): domain Eukaryota; kingdom Metazoa; phylum Arthropoda; class Arachnida; order Uropygi; family Thelyphonidae; genus Typopeltis; species Typopeltis vanoorti. The sequence goes on along the minus strand of NC_143550.1, from coordinate 181,447,035 downwards.
GACATGGAATTTCTGTATGATCTTCAATGGCTCCAGATTTCCTTTGTTCATTTTGCTGCCTTTACTGTCTTTGAAAGTTGATTGCATACAGTTTAATTATCCAAATTGAAATTATCTTCCTTGGAGATTTTAATAACTCAGATTGTCTCCCTTTCTCCAACTTCACAGATCAAGCTGGAAAGGAAGGCCAGATTATTTGCAATCAGTCTGTCAGTTATGATCTAAGACAAACTGTTTAGTTAACCATAATACTAAATAATCCTTATCACTTTTCTTGACCTCCCTCCAAGTATACTATAGATTTGATCTCCTCTTTGCAACTGCAACCATATCCTTATCCACCTTTCTTTTTCTACAGATAGATCTACTATCAGCTTGTTTCTGCCTCATTTTATTGCACTACAACGGTGCCAATTAGGATGACAAAAAGAAGAAAGAATTTTTCTGCATCTGTATAATGGTCTGATTACTTTTTCTGTTATCCTGACCTGCTCCGACCAAATAATTGAAATAATCGTTACTGAAAGAGGGTCTTTGTTCTCCACTCCTGCAAATCCCTGATCTCTATCCAAGTCCTAGTTCTCTAACAAATGTGGCAAAGCAGTCCAACTTTGCCACATTAGACAAAGTCAACATATACTGAATGGCTAAAGTCAACTCCAGCTTTTTACGGTCTACTACACAGCATGAAACAAGCATAAAAAAATCAACAGATCCATCAGACCTAATGCACACTTCATAAGGGCCAAGGCATGCTTTTTGTTCTTCCTTGTTTTTGCCTTTCTCACATCCTGAATATACCATACTAACATCACCCAAAAACAAGGATGACCTCTAGCATCAGTCTTTTTCCCCCCTCTTTCTCTTGTATAAATGATTAAGGCAAATCACCTCCTACTATACCATAAACTGCTTGCAGCATCCTTTTCTTTCATCAGAAGGACATCAGAAAAATCTTCAAGTCATATCTCCTGATCCAGTTGGTATCCCACCAGTTGTGTTAAAAACGTGTGCTTCACGATTAATTTCCATCCTGTCACCTATACAAGCTGTTATGCTTCTAACATCTACCTAACAACAATATCATGGAAGCAAGCCATTACCTATAGTCTTAATGGCCCACAGCAATATTTTCAATATTAACAGAGGAGATAATTAGTGGCTTCACTATCTAGTAACTCATTAGTTAATTAGTGATCACCAATATGCATTCTGCAATTCTCATTCTACAGCAGACATTCTTGCTAACCTTACTCATACTTAGATACACTCCATAGAAAAGTTTGCAGAAAGTTGCAGTTATTCTTGATATTTTTAAAGCATTTAATCACATCTAGCATGGAAGTCTTCTAACGAAGCTACCTCCTACCATTTATGATTGGGTTGCCATCTTCTTCCTGGTAGTTGTTCATTGCATGTCATACTAGATGGCCAGTTATCCGAAGGCTCTGTGCCCTTTCTCTCTCACGCACACACTCCTATTTACTGATGATAATATTCTCTGTTCATTGTCTTCCATAACAATTATGTTAAAAACTGATCTTCTTAAGATATCTTCTTACAGTCACTCCCTCTTACTTTTGATAATGTTGTTCCAATCTCCAGTAAAGGTCAGTTTTCTCTTCAGTTAACTTTCACATCTAGCTTATCCTGGCATAAACTCATCATGTCCATAGCCTTCTCACCCTCCAAAAAACTTGATATATATATATATTTTTTTCAACTCTAACACTTCAGAAATTCCTAAATCCATCCAACTCCAACTTAAAAATATTGTTCTTGTATTTGGACTGGTACCCTCAAACCTTTATAAGAATTCTTGATTGTATACAGAATACAAGACAATCTGTTTAATAGATGAATGCCTCTTTTTACACTTTCTCTCTCTTTTTTTTTTTTTTTTTTTTTGCTTTCTGATCACTTTCTCTTAGATATTGTCTTTTTTACAGGTACAGCATTCCCTCGATTAGTGCACCTAATGTGTTCCTTAAAACAGGCACATTAATTGAAAATGCACTAATCGAATATAATAACCTATGGGAAAAAGTATAATTCGTTCCTCAAATTTCTTTTTTGAACCTTAATTTTTTTATAAAAGAATTAAGGTATGTCTCAGGGCCTAGTTAAAGGAAAACCATGAAGCTGAAATACAAAGAACATATTCAGAATATAAATTTTATTATTCTACTTCTTAACAAAGAATTGAGCTAACATAGTTTGACGAGCATTTTGTTTCTTTTTTTCATACGACGATATGGTGCTATTGTCTCTTCTACGCTTCTGCAAATTTTACTGCTTCTCTCTTCATCAGAGTCAGCCTCTAAGCATTGCTGTTTAAAAACCAGATTGTACGAAAAATATTTTCAAAATTGTTTCTGTGAAATCTCTTTTGGCTGACTATCAGTGGGTAAATTTTCTTCATATTCTTCAGATCTTCCTGCTGTGCGTCCAAATTTAGCAGGTCGGAATCACTCAATTCTTCAGAATGAGATTTAATTAACTCTTGGACATTATCATTGAAGGGGAGAAAGAAATGAAGGACATATGAATTGTCGCCAACACGCGAAATCACGTGCTTTATAGATAAAATTTCCCAATTGTTATACAAGCAAAATAGTTACCACTTTAATAAAAACTACAATGATCATAAAAGAGAAGTTAATTTTCCGACATGTAATAATAATCAACTCATCCCAGAAGACGGATTGATTACCCTATTATCGGAATGGATTCTCCTTTTTGTGACATGCGCAGAAGTGTCTCAAATCTGTGGTCGTACTATAGCAGACAACATAAATTTTAGCGGTAAAAATTTGGAACATAATATACATGGAAGTAGTGCATTATGTCATTAAAAATAACTTTGTAAAATGTTTTAAATCGGTAACTAAATTATTTCATTTTGGCGAGTGATTTTTTAAAATAGCAATAAAAATGTATAGATATTAAATTTTTAAAATCTGTGACATTTATTTTTAAGATGTATATAGGCGCCCTAATCGAATTTTAGAGGTACCCAAATTGAATTTAGGTATCGGGAAAAAAAATGACGCACTAATCGGGGCACATTAATCGAGGGATTACTGTACTTACATGGATCTGTTCCACTGAATTAGTGACTACCATCATATTGCTTTCTCTAATTCTGCAAGAAAAGAGCAGCCACTGGTCATAATCCATATACAGTTCAGCTTCAAATGTTCAAACCTTCATTCCATCTACCTTTGTTCTTTGGAAGTCTTTCCCTACCATTCCGTGGAGTTTTTCTTTTTCAGAACTTTATCTTTAACTTCTCAAAGTCTGCTATAGTGTCTTATTTACCAATGAAAAACTGTTGCCATGTGCTAGAAATTAATATTAATAAATAATATTGTTAAAAACTATTTTTGATGGTTATATAAAATAAGAATTTCCCAAACATGGGAAATTCTTATTTTTGGAAGAGGCTTTGCAACTTTCTTTGAAAAGGCATTCATATTTAAACCTTTTCAAAGATAGTTGCAAAGCCCTTTTACATCAGCCAAATCTGAATTGGAATGATCGTCTCTCTCTCTCTCCCAAAAGTTTGGTAAATTCTTATTTTATGTAACCATCAAAAATAGTTTTTAACAATATTATTTATTAATATTAATTTCTAGCACGCGGCAACAGTTTTTAATTTGTAAACCACCGACTGCTATATGTACTGTTATGTAGTTACTTTCTGTTATTTTATCTATTATTATCGCTCTAGTGCTTTCTAAGACTATCTCTAAACTAGTTCTCTGTTGGTCGTTCCCTTTTCGGACTCGGACAAAATTTGTTTGATTTGCTTCACCAGCCAGAGCTAACGGACAGAAATATCTTGTCCTAGGGAAAGATCCGAGAAATTAAGTGTTACCAAAATTTGTAAAGTAAATTAGGAAGCTATAGATATCTTAACTTTGCAGTCATGACCTATTAACTCTAAAACTGTTTTTATATTCCCCTTACACATAGGTCCGAAATTTAATGATTGGTGAAGTCAGTCTCATGCTTAGATCACACACAGGTGTACATAAGAAAACATTTATTATATGGCTAAAAGGATTACAGTATATTAGATGCAATACTAAAGGAATGATCTAAATCACACGTACAACATTCACACTTTAGGCATATAATTCACTATTATATACAATTCATCTACTAAATATTTAGCATAATATTCACATATAATTTGGTACGCAAATGGTACAAGAGACTATTCGGTTTCTGAACTTATGAATTATTAACTAGCAATCCCTTTACAATATTCTTGGAACCATACAATACTTGGTTTCTCAGACTACTAGTCTAATAAGGTTAGAGAGTTCCTGAAGATGTATTATCATTAAAGTTCTCCTTCTTTCAGTCAAGTTCTTATTCCTTCCCTTTCACAAAATCTTTATCATTATAAAGCAAGAAAAGTCACAGTACTTTACCACTCTGCAGTGTTGACGTTGGGAACCTTTCGTCCATCCTTTGTTGTAGGATATCACCACTGCTGCAAACTGCTACCACGTGGAGGTCACGTGCTCGTTTCAAAATGGCCACTCATTCTTGCTGGAGATTTGCTTATCACGTAGGTCACTATCACTTAACCTGACCTTCTTCAAAGGTAGTCCTTTTGCTGTCCTTCATCGGCACCATTTCACTGATGGCCCGCTTTTGGGATCTGTGTCGTCTTGTACATAGCCTTGAAGGACTTGCGTTAGCCACGGGGGAGTTGATACTGGTCATCGCTGGTCTGCACGAGGGGAATCTAGAAAAAACGGGGGAGGGGGAAATACCAGACTTGTGTAACTGTATTTATCCCCATTTTTAGCGTCCTCTTTCCATGCTGGAATCTTATTCACCGGACCCTCCCTATTCATCCCGAAGAGGTGATGTCACTCTGCCACCTTACGGTGTCTCTTCTTTCGGGAAACGCGTGCCCTGTTTGCCTTCTACGAACATTCTAGCTTTGGGCATTGTCACCGATGGTCCGTTAGCCCGCAACCTTTGGACTTTTGTTGGCAGTACATTTACTTTCTTGCATAGGACACAGTTTTAATACTAATGTTTAAATTAATATTATACATAATCTAAACATATTATTTTAATAGCATCGTTTCAGATTACAGATTCAAATCTCATTTATTATCTCGATTTCTATGTTAAACATGACATGTTTTCTGATAAAATGAGCTTGATTGCTAGGAGCACAAGTATGTTCTCATTTAGTATTGTGCTTCCTGTTAGATTTTGTATCAGTGACTCTTTTGTTGAAAGAGTCCCCCATTCAAGATCAAACAAAGGTCCCCCCCCCTTCTTTAAAAAATTTTCTCTTTTAGTTTTCCCTCTTTTCTCAGGAGGTGACATTTCCTGCCTATGTATCATAAGTCAAACCTTCGCCTGGGTCAGGATGCACTCTCTGAGCCCTCAGTAGTTACCTGGCATACGTAAATGGTTTTGTTTAGCTCACCCTGTTTTCTCTGAGATGTGCACGTGCTACTAACGTGGTCATCTCCTGCTGCTTCTTTGCAGGTATTGTTCAGTCTCTCACCCATGATTTGTTTACTATCTATCTCCTCGACTTCAATAATATCTTTTGTATTCAGTTCTTCATTCTCCTGTGATGAGGCAATCTCACTAGATTTTGACTGAGATTCAGCCATGTGGTTTTCCTCCTTTTGTCAATTCAACATTCTCTATGCATTGAGGTTTATTGTGCAAAGGGGTGTTTCCCTTTCCCTGATCTTTAGCGTTCTGATTAACTTCAGTAAAATTCCTTTTTCAAAGGAATTGAATCTCTTTTCTGGGATAGTTACACGAGAATCCATTCTTTCTCAGGAAATCCTCCCCCAGAATCAATCCTGTGTGAGTTCTTAGGTAGAACCAAGAAGGTATGCCACGTATATAAGCTAAACTCTGGCAGTCTCACCCTCAGTCTTACTAACCTAGTAGCATGAGTTGGGGAGGGGGGGGGTATCCCTAAAATTCTAATTGATTTCTTCAAATGCTTAATTCTACCATTTACAAAGGGCCCTAGTTCCTTGATATGCCTTTCAGATATTATAGAGGCTTGGGAACCAGTGTCAATGAGTGCTTTGAAATCCTTTCCGGAGATTTTTCCTTTTACTACCATTCCTGGGAAACATACATTACCCTGTTTCCCCTTTTTATCGGATAATCTAGCACAAGTGTGCGATGTTGTCTCTGGTTGATACCTTGTTCTCGAGCTTCCTGGTGCAACAAAACAGTCACGGGCAATGTGCCCTAATTTGCTACAATTATAGCACCTAGGAATTTCTCGGTGGTGACCTCTTCTACCCTCTCCGTTCAAGGACAAAGCAGAGTCCATTCTATAATTGGCAGACAATTCTTGCAACTTCTTCGTCACAGAATCCATCCTCTCTAACATAGGTTGTTGCAGCCTTTCGACTTCCTTATTAACAATACTTGTTATTCTGTCCTCTTGCAGGGGGGGCTCTTGATTCCTGGGTGGACCAAATGTTAACTGACTGATTACGGAATCAAGACGCTCTATGAGTGGTTGTTGTAACTTCTCCACCTCCTGCCTGACTATGGAGTGAACTTCGTTAAGGTCACAAGCACCAACTGCAACACTATAAACTGGCTCAGTTTTATTTTCTTCATTACTTCTCTGCACCTTCTGTTGTTTCTCTTTCTTCTCTATTCCCTCCCTCACAGGATTAGGATTCCTATCAGCATCTCTACTTTCTTTGATTACATTAATAGGGCTCACAGTAGCTGCAGGACAGATGTCCCCAAGCAGCTGTTCTCTTTCTAGTGCGGCATCATAACATTCCCTCAAACTGGTTATTCCTTTTTCAAATGCTGTTTCCCTTAGTTCTTGCCTTAAGCCAACTCTAAAACGCAATCCAGATGGTGTTTCTCCTCGTCGGGCACACTCAGTGTGTTAGCAAATTTGAGTAGCCTGTTATAAAAGTCAGAGATATTTTCCTTTTGGACCATTTTTTGGAGTTTCCAGAGGTAAGGCCCTACGTTTCTTGCCTTGGAAAACTGGGAAATGAGGATTTCCCTAAACCTCTGGTAGTCCAAAGTTTCTTTTAAGAGCAGTGAGGAGTGGAAACTTTTTGCTCTTCCAACCAACTTACTGTGAAGCAGTATAAGCAACTGGAAGTCACTTCATCACCTTTTCCTCCTAAGCTCTTCTATATAGTCGAAGAAAACTCTCACATCGTCTGTGTCTTCTCCTGAGAACTGAGGAAAAATTGTTGGGGATTTATACTTTTGAAAAACTCTGGATCGCTTAACCTCGGAGCTCGTTGGAAGAGACATACTTACACTTTTAGCTTACTGTTATACTAAGGTCAAATTTCAAAGTTTCCCCTTCCAAAATTTTGTGGATTCTTCACATGAGACTGAAACCAACTCACTGTATTTGATTTAATTCCTTTCTTTTATGGATCAAATACATCCTGTCGGCTGCGCCATTGTTAAATATGTGTTTATTTTAAATGTTATCGAAATGTATTATCATTCTTCAATTATATCTTGTCTTCTGTGCCTTTGTAAAACTATAGTTATCTCATTTAAACCTTTCTTCTTAACCTTTATTATACTTCTGACTTATGGCCGCAAATAATAAAACTCACGTGTGCAAAACTTACAGAACAAAGAAATCGCCTCTGGCTGGAGCCAATCTCTTGTCTGACCTACTGATGTTTATTCTGAACTGAATTTGAAAAATTTATTTAGTTTCTAGCTGCATCACCAAATTTGTGGATGGTATGTGAATCTCCCTCCAAAGAATAACACACAGTAAACCACACTGAACTTTTCTCTCTCAATCCTAAGTAAATCTATCAACTTAAATTTTCTGTTATTCAGTTGTGACAATATCTATTTTTAAGGCTCGCACAGATTCAAATTAATGAGTAGTACATTGGAAATAGAAATCAGGCAAGTTATCTAAACATGAAAACAATTTAACATCAATGAAATGTACAATGGGTCAATTTTAAGTACTAAGTAAATTAGCATCTATGCTTCAAATCACAACTGACGACTACGTTTACAATTTAATTTCTTATCATAATCAATTCTAGTAAGACCACGTGTATAATTTTCTCTCGTTAAACTTGGTAATACTGAGATCAATTTTTACATAACATTCTGCAGGTTTAGGCAATCTATAACATTAAATACACGATGTTTCACCTTAAGTTTTAGTCAGGCCTTCTCTCACACATAGAATACTTCAGATATCAGCATAAGGCCTAAAGTCCTCAAGTATCACTATAAAACAAGTCCCTTAAAATCATTGTCACAATCTTTTTCTCTCAATGAAAAGATCTTGAACAGAAGTCTGTACCTCCCTGAATGATCCTTGAAATCTCCTTCTGTTCCCGTTTGACTTTGGCATTGAACTGGGGCACCTTTTTCTAGGGCTTGTGAGATCCTTCTTAATTATCGGCAGACATCAGGAACTTGACGGCATGGAAACTCGACATCAAAATTCTTCTAAAACAGCTTATCTTAGTTGCATCAGTCCCTTGGCATTTTTCTATCTGGAACACAGGTCTCCGATGGCGATTACAAATTATCTCCGATGATGATAGCAAACTGCTGCCGTAAGTGCATCATAATTTCAGGTCGGAACCCCATGTGACCTCGAAACTTCTCGGTGACCGGATCGACTCGAACTCGTACTCCAGGAAAAAGGCAAGAGAAGACCCTGTTTCGACATAGCGAACTCCTGTTTATATGGTCCCGATGACCTTTGTTTTTGCTTATATCATTGTCCCCCGGTACTTTGGTGGTTTGTGCCCATCACCCTTGTCGATCGGTGCAGTTAGTCAGGAGAATCCCACGCACTATTGACCCTCGAGGTTTGCATTTGCCCCAGGTCATTATTTAATACTTTAATCCATTTGGAATTATTGGTGACTAAGAGGTTTCTTAAAACACAATTAATCGTACACTTATTTTTCTTTTCTTTTACAAAACCCTTTGAGGTGACAATATTCAGTAATATACAAATTTTATTATTTCCAAATTAAAAATATGAAAATTTCTCTATTAACCCACAAGTATTTTTAGTGAATTTTGTTTACCAGTAAAATCGGTATATAAGGTATTTTTGTATAAAAATCCTTCTATACACGATTTTACAGTACCTTGTGTTCCTGTTTCTTTCATTTGCTTGTTTCTACTCATTGATGATGTACTGTTATTTTCAGTATGAAATATCTGTACTTTCATTTCATTAAAGTTAATTACTGTGATTATCATGTAATAAAAAAAGAGAGGGCGCTGTGTAGGCATACGAACGGGCGCACGGTGATATCGCTGCTCCAGTTTTTTATAGTTTTAAAGTGGTTCCAACTCCTGTTAAGTTGAAAGTGCTCCCAAGTAATTCTACTTATCACGCCGAAGACAGTGATATAAAATTCAACGAGATCGGCTATAAAGAAACCAAATTTTGAAGTGTTGAAAAGGAAAAGGGAACAGAGAGGACCGTGGTGAACAACGAGCGAAGAACAAAGGACGTTGGCATCTTTATAATCATGCCATACTGCCTAAGGGAAGAAAGGCGAGTCATGAAGTGTATCAAATGCCTGAAGGATTTATCGTCCAACGGAAATAATATAACTTGTACGAAATGCAGTAGGATTCTACACTTAAAATGTGCCTGCTTTTCAGAAACAACCGGGCAACATAAATATAAATCCGATGTAACACGCGAGGAATGGAAGTGCGTACTCTGTAGGAATAACAAACAAACGCATCTAAAGCAGCCAACTACGATGCAGCTGATTATACTGGAGGCAAAATCAGACGACGAACTGAACAGAAAAAAATGCAGGTGAGTCCTATAATTTCAACTCTTTAAATATACTAATAGGAAAGAAACGGTCTAGAGACCATAAAAGCCAGCTTAGTAGACCTTGTGCAAGAACTCTTTAATAAACAGAACGAACAAATAACAAAAAAACTAGCAAATATGAAGATTTGGTGAAACATAATAATTTAGCAGTTATAGAAGTGTTGCAGACGGTAAAAGACATTAAAATGAGCATTAAAGCTCTAAATGACATGTAACACAATTTGATGAAAGAGACATCCGAACTCCGTCAAGAACTTCATTCTCTAAAACTACAATACGAACATTTAAATCAGCAACAACATAAAGAAGATCTTGTCATAAACGGTCTTCCTGAAACTGCACCTACAGAACACCTCAGAGACATGGTTTTAAAATTAGGCCATGTAATTGATATCCCCCTACAGCTTAACGACATTCAGACCGTAAATCGGATTCCTAGGAAGAGCAAAAACCAAGGCTTGCCGCGACCTGCACCGGTCATAATTCGTCTTAAGAGCAAGTCCACGAGAGACGATCTCATAAAAGCCAACAGGCAGAAAAAACCAGTTGCCAAGGACTTGAACGCACAGCAAGACAATACACCAATCTTCCTATCCGAATATTTAACACCATTCAACCAGAATCTGTTGTACCAAGCAAGAAAAGCAAAAATGGAAAAAAATTACCAATTTTTGTGTACCAGAGATGCCAAGATATTCATAAGGAAGTCACAAACTTCAAAGCCGATACAAATTAAAAGCACAGAAGACATAGAAAGGCTGCCACTGTGAAAAAAAAAAAGCCTCCTAATAGTTCAAAAGAAGCCCACAATAAAAAAAGAATGTGAACCATCAAGACAGATGCAATAACATAGGATATATATTTCACTTTGATCAGACCTTTCAGATCATTCATTTGACCTCCCAAACATTCTGCCTACTTCCAACACAGCAACCAAATCAATAACAAATATATATATATATATATATATATAACCAGTATCATCCTCAGATAAGCTAATTACAAAGCTTCGAGGGTGCAGTTGAGTTACATCCCAGTAGTAGTATTTATCTAACATTATTTACTTAACGTTCTGTAATGAATACTAGTAGTAAACAGAAAATGTGATAGTAATACTTCAGTTATATATTTAAATTTAAAATTATATATTTAATTTACATATTTAAATTAAAAAAAAATTATTATTATGTAAACTGCAACATAAGTAATATTGTTTAACTTGTGAGTTATTAAGTGTAAAGTATTACTATGATTATTATTAATGATAATGATATTACGAGTAATTATAATTTTTACTGAACCATTTTGCAAGAAAAAGTTGCATTGTTGCCTAAATTTTAGTATATTCATGTAATTATTCGAGATATAATAAACTATTATTATTAAAAGAAAATTATTATTTTCCGAACTATATAATTGTAAATTATTGTTATTTTAGAAGATAGCAAAAAAAAACTGTTATCATCATTATGGAAATTTCATTATACGCAGCGCTTCGTGCTGAACCTTGTAAAATAATATACTGAATGTTACTCAAGATGATAATTGTATATACGTAAATATTGTGAGATCAATAAAAATAAAATAATAAAAAAATAAAAAAAGAATTGATTGTTTATAGGCATTGTCAAAGAAAATACCATGTTCGTTGGAACACAGGTTTAGTTTGGACTTTCACTTTGCACCTATGCACTTTCCCATTTTCTGCCTTTTTTCTTGGGAAAGCACAGTATTGTAACATCCAAATAAGATTTTGTTTATAAAAATCATTCCATTTATGATTATTTGATTTGTGTGTAAAAATTAGATAATGTTGAGTGTTGAATTCGATAATTCCTTCCTTGTCGTTACTGTAATACTAATGATCTAATTTAAATATTATATAATTGTTAAAATACATTTCATATAAGATATTAATAAATTTGTAATGGTTAAACCTTTCCTATATTCCAAATTATTTTTAAAGCATGTTATACTATTTGAATCTAGGAGTTATACAGTACGTTTCATTTTATTATATTATTATTATTGAGTTGTAAAGCTCATGGTAAAAGGCTACTCTACCATCCTGTTTGTTTTTTTCCCCTCCCTTCCCTTGCTTTGTGTTATGGCACTCTTTCCATGAAGATGGACGACATAATACTGCAACTAATACTAGCCCATTTGAAGAAAATAAGCACATGGTAAGCTTTTTTATAAGAAATGTTTTCTTTATTGTATAATACATTTCCCACTGATTATAACATCCTTTTTTGTTATCCTGTCTACAAAAAGTTATTTATTACAAACCTATAGTACATTTTGCACCGTGGGTGAGCTAAGGGGTTTTTTTTTTTTGCCAGTTTTTGTCAATTTTATATATTTTTTAAAATTTCCTACTGTTTTGACTTCATAGACTTAAAAAAAAGTATTTTGAATAGGGATTGAAGATTTTTTGATTTTGGGGAGAGCTTGTTATAATGCTGGCCTGGTGACCAAGTGATTAGTGTACCCACTCTCCAACCAACATGTCATGGGTTTGAATCCTGCTGTTGGCATGGGTGTTTGATTCTCTTTGGGTGGGAGATAAATTTGACACTGTCTTAACAATGTCTGCAAGAAAGCCATTTGGTAGGAGAGAAAACTTGCACGAGATTAGGATTTCAGTCACCAAAAGGAAACATGCCGTAGAGGTGAACCTCTACAGTAGAGGTCTTCAAACTTTCAGACTGCAGGCCACATTAAAAATTTCAATGAAGCCCATGGGCAACTATATACTGCAGTATTTAGAATTGTAAGATGCTTTCCAGATTACTAGGAACGCTGTGCATTGATACTTTACATAAAATCCTATAAAAATAAACAAACTCAGCTTTAAGAGCGTAGGTTGGATACTTGAAAAATTATAATTTAATGAAGAAAACATTTTTTACAATGTCAATGAACAACTTGTCAATGTTTTTCCTTGACCAGCTTGTCGATGTTGGCATCAATGTTGGAAGTCACTATGTGCAGAGTATTCTCGAGATATTGGTCCATAATCTGAGTTCTTGTCTTGGACTTCACATGCTTCATTTTGGAGAACTGCTCACATAAGTATGTGCTTCCTAACAAAGCGCACATCTTCAAAGCATGCTGGCGAATATTAGGGAATGCATCTTGAGAAATGTATCATCATCATCATCATCATCAAATTCCTGCCATGTACCCACAAGGGGTGTACAGGATATGATAGTACTACGTGAAAAAATTATATCATTACTAACTTCCTATCTACAATTTTCCTCTAAATCCGTCTGTTACTTATCAAGACTCCAATATTATCAGATCTTATATTTCTATCGTGTAAGGCACTTTGTACTGCATCAATCCACCTATATCTTGGTCTTCCTCTGGGTCGTTTTCCTGCCAACCTGGCAGAGAACACTTGTTTTGCTAATCTTTAATCGCCCATTCTATTTAAATGACCATACCACCTGAGATTAGCTCTGCTAATGCATTCCTGGATGCTGACAATGTCAAGTTCTTTCCTAATATTCTCGTTTTTAATATGATATTGCCATTGATGCCATCTGTTCATGCCTCTACTCTTTCTCAGGACTCTCATATCTGCGGTCTCTAGATTTTTTGGTCAAGTATTTTACTTCTGACCCAGCTCTCAGATCCATAAGTTAAAACTGGTTTCAACACTGTCTTATATATAGCTAATTTAGTTTTCCGACTAATTTCTCTCTTATTCCATATGAATTTATTCATTTGACTTCCCACCATACCAGCTTTGCTGATTCTGTTGTCTATTTCTATATTTAATTTACCATCTTCAGTAAAAATCATGCCTAAGTAGCTGAAATGTTTTACTTGTTCCACAGGTTCTCCATTCACAACACAGTGGATATTTTCAATGATTCTGCCTATTTTCATTGTCTTTGTCTTTTTATTGCTGACCTTCATACCATATCTATTACAACAGTTATTCAATTTAGTCAGAGAATCTTGCAGACTTGTAGCGGATTTATTTAGAAGTATAACATCATCCGCTTAAAGCAAAGAGCTGACATTAACATCTCCAATTTTGATATCAGGTTTAATACCACTTTCCTTCATAATGTGATCCATATAGATAATGAATAACAGAGGGGATAACATACATCCTTGTCTCACACCAGATTTAACATTAAACCGTCTCCCTGTACTTCCTTCAATTCTAACTGCTGACTTACAACTCAAATAAAGACTAAGTATTGCCTTGATATAATGCCCCATTGACACCATATAACTGCAAGATATTGAATAACTTCTCTCTTGGCACCTTATCATATGCCTTTTCCAAATCGACAAAACTTAAATAGAGATCTTTGTTATATTCCCATCTTTCTCGACTATTTGTCATAAAGTGAAGATCTGATCCTGACAGCCTCTATGTGGCCTGAATCCAGCTTGTTCTTCACCCAGCTTTTCTTCCACAATTCTTCTCAACCGTTTCTCAAGTATAACTGCATAGATCTTGCCAGGAACACTCAGTAGGGAAATACCTCTGTAATTCTCACATTCAGTTTTATTTCCCTTTTTATATATGGGTACTATGAGAGCTCTACTCCAATCATTATGAATTCGTCCCTCTGTCCAGGCTTTCTGAACTATGCAGTGCAGTCACTGAAAGACTCTTATACCACCATTGTGGTCAAATATCATCTACTCCAGCTGCCTTTCAACATTTCAAGTTTTGATGGCTTTTTCTACTTCAAGTATGGATATGTATTCCTGACTACATGCCTGGTCAGTGTTTTTTACCACTGTGCTGTCATCACTGCTTGTTTCATTTAGCAGTTTTTCAAAGTAATTACTCCATACTTCAAGGATATCTTTTTCTCCAGTTTTCATGTCACCTTTATCATCTCTAACTCCTTTTACAGCACTCTTTCCTCCATTCCTAAGCTTCTTCAACAACCTCCAGAATATTTTGCCACCTTCTTGATATTTATTTTCTATATTCTTGCCAAAGTCCTCTCATGACTTTTGTTTAGCTAGTTTTACACAGTGTTTAGCATTCTTGCATTTGTCTCTGTATTCTCTAAGAGCACAAGCTGACTTATTTGACAGGAACTTTTGATATGCTTTCTTCTTTTCCTTCACTGCCTCTTTAACTTCCTGTGTCCACCAGGGAGTTCTGATTTTTTTATCCTTGCACACAACCTCACCACATGCCTCTCTGGCAGAATCAATCAGTGTTTTCTTCAGAGTTTGCCACTGAATCTCCAAAGTTTGATTCCTGTTCTCAAACTCTTTCATTTTATCTTCAATAATCTTTGTGTATTTTAATCTACAGTTCACATCTGACAGCTGCTCAACTTTTATTCGCTTTAAAACTTATCTGTATTTTATCTGTATTTGAGCAATCAAAAGCAGGAGTTTAGGTCTTGCATGTCTAAGTTGTGAGATAGATATATATATATATATATATATACACACACACACACACACACACACACACACACATACATACAGTAATACCCTGACTTACGTGAATCCGGAGTTACGTGGTTTCTTACATGTTATTCTTTTCAATATGAAATTCAATTTTATCCTGCTCAAGATTAAATAGTGATCACTTCCAATTTCAAATCCTCTGTACACTCTGGTGTCCTGCACCAGGGAGAAAACATCACTATCAACAATAACATAGTCAATGAGACTTTTCTTATTCCTAGCCTCTTCTCTCTGTGTGAATTTGTGTACATTTTTATGTTGGAACAAGGTGTTAGTAATAACCAGTCCATGTCCTGAGCAGAAATCCAATAGATATTTGCCATTATTATTAGCTTTGCTCTTTTCTCCAAATTTTCCCAAAATATTTTTATGTCTCACAATCATTTCCTACTCTGCTATTTAGATCCCCAACAAGGACCAACTTTTCCTTTTTCATTGTGTCAAGCTGCTTTTTCTAAAGCCTCAAAAAAATTCCTCCACTTCTAACTTAGTAGAACATTCTGTGGGACCATAGGCACAAATAAGTCTCATTGTCTAGTTCCCCATTCTCATATTTGCCCAAATTACTCTACTTGATACTGACTGCCATTCAAGATTAGCCTCGTATTTTGTGTTGAATACTATGGCTACTCCTTCTTTTCCTTGATTGTCATTGCCTGAATATAACATTTTGTATTTATTGCTCAGAAAGATCTCACCAGTTTTGGTCTTTTTTGTTTCAGTCACCCCTATTATGTCGATCTGGTACTTATCTAATTTCTCAGCTAGCTCCATTTCTTTGCCATTCAGGCTTCTTACGTTGATAGTACCGATCTTTAACTCTGGTGATATTGAGTTGGGGTGTGCTTTCAGATTTGTTCCAGTAGCTGACTTATCGTTTTTCGCCCTGGTTCCCTGGTGAAAACAACGGGGGCCTTGTTTAACCGGGCAACGCTCCAGCCGGCATGAAATTTTGTTATGTTGTACCATCATTTTTTATTTTGGTTTAACCAATAAGCATACAATTTGGTCGGCTAAATCTGAAATTTTCAGCCCATCCTCCTTCGTTCAGTATCCAAGTAGATACCCAACAGGGTGCACCACGAGAAGGTGAGGATTGGACATTAGGTCAGAATCCCTGATGGAGTTCAAGCAGCTCCATTTGTACTGAGCCTGGCATTTTGGCAGCATTGACACTGAATGGCATTGAAAATAAATTTAAAGAGGACTGTTGGTTATGACAATCACTAAATCTCTCATCTAACTCACTTTCGAACAAACCCTTTGTTCTTTCCCACCATAGCAGGGAGCACCATCAGTTACCACACCCTTGAATTTGGTTATGTTGAGGTAGAAACGCTGGAGCGTTTTCTTGGTGGCTTCAAGAATATCTGTGCCTTTCGTCGTTCCCTTCATAGGTATGAGCGCCAGCAGTTCTTCTGTCACATTGAATTGTTGATCAATGCCACAGATAAAGATAGCCAGTTATGCTGTATCCTTCACATCTGTGCTCTCATCTAAAGCAAGGGAATATGACATAAATTCGTAAGACAATTTTTTTAAAGTTCCTTCAATGTCATTGGCAAGTTCTTCGACACGTGCTACAGTTAATCCAGAGAACTCGGTTTTTTAAACACTACCTTATTATTTGGGCACAGAATATCTCCAGCAGGCGATGAGACACTCTTTCACAAAATCTCCATCCAAGAAAGCTTTTGGTTTATTAGCAATTTTTTCAGCTATTACATAACTTATTTTGACGCACGTTTCATTCTCTTCCCTCTGCCTTTTAAGCATACCTGGCATTTTAAATCAATTTGGAGATGTTCATTTTGTCCACACGAAGCTGCCCTTGAAGGTGATCGAAATTTGGTTCATGCTTTGTATCATAGTGTTGTTTTATATTGTATTCTTTTGATACTGGAAAGCATCTTACAATTCTAAATACTGCAGTATAGCTTAGTGGCCCACAGGCTTCATCGAAATTATTTTTTATTTAATCACGTTTTAATGTTAAGTAGTTAATTTTTCAAAATGGCTGACAGTTCTATGGCAAAGAGCTCCACTGGCCATGCTTTGAAGACCCTTGCTCTACAGCATATTTTGATGTAGAGCTGAGTAAGAAAAGATCTAGAGTATTGGTAAAGTAGAAAGGCTTGTCTTTTATGTTGTTTAGCAGGTGGATGACTAGCGTCAAATATTTCTATTTCTTCCAGCTTATTTACTAAAATATAAAGTGTTTGAGTATTTTGACAAGAACATTAAGTTTCAGGGATAAGAAGTTGATGAAGGTGCATTTTCAGTCATTTAGAGATCTGTAAAAACAGTAAATGAATGTTACATCACAAAGAAAGGAAAAACCTGAAGCCAGAGGTCAAAAAGAGAAATTCAGAACTTGACATTCCTGGCAAAAAATATCAGATTGCATAAGTTCCAGTTAAGAGGTCATAGTAAGTGTAATTTTAGACTATGGTGGTGTAGATAGTTATTTTATCTGTATTTGAGCAATCAAAAGCAGGAGTTTAGGTCTTACATGTCTAAGTTGTGAGATATATATATATATATATATATATATATATATATACATATACATACAGTAATACCCTGACTTACGTGAATCCGGAGTTATGCGGTTTCTTATATGTGCGTATTCTCGTTCTGCTTCACTCCTCACCACTAGTCGTATCTTTCTGGTGCTGGACACATTCACCAGTGTCGCACATGCTGTGAACAAGCGCTGACATGTTTTGCGTGGGCTCCATTCATACACGATTTTTATAGTCTACAAACCTTGCGATTGTTTAATGTTATGTTCTTTAAAAATTTTATCACATAAAAAATAACAATGTCATCCAAAAGGAGCAAGTCCGATTCTTCTACAGCTAGCAAGAAAAGAAAAACATTGACTTTGGAAACAAAACTCAACATTATTAAGGATTTTGTAGGTGGAATGAAAATTTTTGAGCTAGCAAAGAAGTTCGATCTGCAGGAATCCACAGTAAGAACAATCATAAAAGATAAAGAAAGAATTCTCATTGCTGTGAAAAATGCCGAATCATTGAATTCAAGCATAATTCGTAAACGTCATGGGATTATTGGTGAGATGGAAATGATGCTTAAATTATGGTGTGATAATCAAGTGAGAGTAAAAAATTGTCCAGTTGATCAAACGACAATATGTAGCCAAGCTGATTTTTGAGAGGCTATAAATGGAAGCTGGAGAAGCGGCCAAAGAAGAAAATTTCATGGCCAGTAATGGTTGGCTCAACTGATTTAAAAATCGCTGTAACTGGCAGCATCGCGGAGAGGCGGCAAGCACTGATAAAGAGGCTACGTCTTTTTTTTCCTGAGACACTTAAAGCTATCATCGAGGAAGGTAGCTATAGCAGTCAAACCATATTTAATGTAGATGAGACCAGCTTGTTCTGGAATAAGATGCCTAAGAGAACTTTCATCGCATGTGAAGAAAAAACGTTTCCTGGCATTAAGGCTTCCAAAGACCGGTTGACAGTAATGCTTGGTGGAAATGCAGCTGGTGATTGCAAGTTAAAACCTCTCTTAATTTATCACTCCGAAAATCCAAGAGCTCTAAAAAAAAAAAATCTAAAGCTGGCTTGCCAGTGATTTGGAAGTCAAATTCTAAAGCTTGGATGACAGCTTCTATTTTTGAAGACTGGTTTGGTCACAACTTCATACCTGAAGTTGAACGTTATTGCCAGTTTAAAAAACTTCCGTTTAAAGTCATGCTCATTATTGATAATGCACCTGGTCACCCTCCTGCAACTTTAATTGATTTTGATCCACGTGCAAAAGATGTTTTCTTGCCTCCAAATACAACCAGCTTACTTCGACCAATGGACCGAGAAGTTATCAAAACATTCAAAGCGTACTACACATGATGTTCATTTGCAAGTCTGAATGAAGCTCTGAGGCAAAACGAGCAACTGTCTGTTAAAGAGTTTTGGAAACAATTTAATGTTTTAGATGCTGTAAGGATTATCAGAGATTCTTGGGGTGAAAGTTCCCAAAAAACCTTGAATGGTGCCTGGAGAAAACTTTGTCCATCCTTTTTTAAATGCGAAATGGAAATGTTGCCAGAAACTGATCAAGTTGCTGAGGCAATAGAAGAAGTTGTCAACCTTGCCAGGCAATTAGATTTAGAAGTCGACAGTGAAGATGTCAGCAAGCTGTTAGACTCGCATAACAAGGAGCTTACAATCGGCGAGCTCATAGAGATGTGTGAGCAAAGCACTACCGAAGAGACCAAAACCTCAGATCCAGTTCTACCAGAAAAGCACATGACAATTGCAAAATTAACTGAAGGTCTCAGCTTAATTAAGAAAGGTTTACAGATTTTGGAGGACATAGATTCCAATGAGGAATGAATTGTAGCCACAAGGCAAAGAATAAAAAAATCATTGGCTTGCTATGAAGAAATTTTGCGTGACAAGAAAAAGACATTATGTGTCGGACGAATCTATTAGATTTTATCAAACCATCGACATTGAAATAACTTTCTTTTTTTTATGTACGAAAAACTATGCTTATATTTCTTAAAAATATAGGTGTTTTTGTAAACCTTTGGTCCCAATTAACTAATATTTTGTATGTTTGTATATATAACTTACATGCAAAATTATACCCCGAGTTACACGAATTCAACTTGCTCGCTTTTTGTTGGTCCCACCTACCGCATAACTTCAAGGTTTTACTGTGTATATATATATATATATATATATATATATATGTAGAAAGTTTGCCTAGAGTGGCACTACCATGAGTTGCCTCAGATTTGGCACTACATGCAGGTGCAAACTTGATTTACTTGTCTGTTTGCTCACTTGGGAAATAGGATTAAAAAAAAACAAAGTTTATATATATATATATATAATTTACGTTTTGATTTATGCCAAAAATGATTGTGAAGGGGTTATGGGAGCATTTCTTTGATAAGATTTTTTTTTTGTGCTTTTTTATATTGGTTTTGACAGTAAAATTTTTGTTGTTGTAGTTTTGAGCAAGTTTATCTTCTGATGTACTTTTTCTAAGTTTTTTTTTTTTAATTGCATCATATTTCATTTAGCCTGCTTCTTGACATTAGTTGGATTTGTAATGTGTTGATTATTGGTCAAAAATAACAAATATTTCTTTTTATCTTGCCTTTTATAATAAAGTCTTTATGATTATGTCTAGATTTTTAACTAGATATTTAAAGAAATAATGCTTATAAAAGACTGAAATTTTTTTTCTTAATAAAAGAAGTAGCTTTCATTAATAAAAGAAAAATAAATAAATAAAAAATAAAAGTTTCATTAATAAAAGAATTAACTTTCATTAAATCTATTAAAGTGGTTCATAGACAGTTCATTGCAAGGAAAAATCATTATTACGAGAAAACTCATCATGAAAAAAATTCATTGAAAATGTTATTTGTTAGAAAATTGAAATGATATTGCACTCATACCGATATACGAAAAGTAAATGTCGTGCAAGATAAATTTCACAAAATATGGTTTTTTTTTTTTTTTGATGATTTAATATTGATTTATCAATATTTCATCAACAGAACCTGTAATATCCAAGTATGAAATAATGTTTTAATTAGATTTTCATAATATTTTTATTCTTATACATTATAGTGAAAGTAATATTTTATTGATCAGTGAGTTTTTTATATTACTGTTTTGCCTTAAAATGTTATAAATGTTCTTTCTTACTTAGATACTACAGGTTCTGTTGATGGAATATTAATATTTACGAAACTGAAGTAGGGTGGTTTAGGGAGAAAGAGCATCATATTTAAGAATATTTATTCTGCAAACCATTCCCTATTTTGCTTCACATTAAAGTGCCTATCCAGATTTGATACACACACACACACACACACACACAATTTTAGCTGAACTAATTCAGAAGATGAAATGTTTCAGTTATTGAATACATTTGCATTTTAAAAATGATTCCACTTTGCTGCATAGTAAAGATATGTTGTATGCTGTTATTTTACAGAGCTAGTTTTAGATCATATGTGCACTTTTGAGTAATTATATTAAAGAAAATAATAATAAAATTACTTAAATGCTATCTGCTATCATAATGATGTAAATCTGCATAAACTAAATTGCCATCTGTGGCAATACTAGTATTTTATTATGCTAAGAAATTTTATATTTAGTCTCCTTTACTGAAAAAAAAAAAAAAATATATATATATATAGATGCATGCTCCCAAAGTGAATACATATTTAATTATTTCTCTTGTGAACTGTAATAAAATAAATAAACTGCAATCTTCTAGAAATATCATGTCCTTAACAGCCGACTGACTAGATAGCGTACCCACTCCACCAGTGAGCTGTGGATGTGAAACTCGCAATGGGCATAGATGTTTATAATTGTTTTTAGGTGAGAGATGTTGTCTGCTGATGGGAAGCCTGAAGTGGCTTGAGTGACTTCCATGTTTGGTCTCTAGAGCAGGATTTCCAGGCCAGGTTGAAATGAATAAAAATTATAACAAAAAGTAAATCAAAATGCTAAAAAAAAAGCGTTCCATAGTCAGCCCATTGTACTGCTATAGCACAACAATAGGCTTTCTACAACTGCTGTGTACTATAGCTGTTGTAGCCATAAAAATATAGTGGAATAATCATGCAACATAGCTGCACTTTGTTTTTCTTCCCAAAAGGTGATTCATCACATTAAATTCTCGTAGAAAGGCTTATATTTGATTATACATGATTATTAATTAACTTAAGGAATTCAAAACGTACACTAGAATATAAATTAAATTTAGCTTTAATATATATTTCCAATATTTCGGCAGTGTCACGTTGCCATCTTCAAAGGAACTTAAAATAAAGACACGTGCACGCAGGCACTACACACAATAAATGAGGACGAAGCAGGAAGCTATTGTTTCTCCTAAAAGTCATGATGGTGCCCCCTAGCGGGCTATGTAGGTATTCTTGGCCGTTGGGCTGAAGGTACGTCTCAACCAAATTTGTTGAGGTTTGGCATGTTTCTTAGGGCTGAGGCTGATTCCATGAAAAGTCTTTTATATTTGAAGTTACTACGGTGTATTATTGTGGCTTTTTTCCGCCGTATTCTGTGGCATGTATCCAGAGAATGGTCTACAAGACCAGAGTGGCTATACTGGTGAAAACAGATGTAGTCCTTGTGTTTCTGATATTCGCTGTCCTGCCTGTTTGGCCAAAGTAGGACAGCTTACAGCTGCAAGGGACCTGGTATACACCAGGTAGGTCTATGGGAAGTGGTTGTTCTTTAGTGAAGCAGATAAGGGATGCCAATTTTCTATATGGTCTGTAACAAGATGTCAAGTCGATTTTTTTAAGATTTTGGTGATTTTTTCTGAGGTGCCTCAGATGTAGGGAATGGTGATGGATTTAGAGTAACCCTTGTTGGGAAGGGGGGAGGGTTGTGGTTTACTGGTTTCAATATTTTTTTGGATTTTTTTTGTGGGGGGGGGGGGGGGGGGGATTAGCCATTGGCTGAGAAAGTGTTGAGGATGTTTGGGTATTGTCATTTGAACAGATTAGTTTAGCCCTGTTGTGTAGTGTCTTAATAACTCCATATTGTTGTGAGGGTGGGGGAATTGTTGGTGAATGTATCTGCCTGTATGGGTGGGTTTTCTATAAACTGAGAAAACCAAGGTTCCATCAGGCTGGTGGGTGACTAGTGTGTCTAGAAAAGGGAGGCTGTTGTTTTCCTCTTTTTGCGGGTTGAACTTACTTTCTAATTCATTAAAGAAATAAAAACCTTTAACTTTAATTAGTTATTTAAAAGAATAGCTATCTCTACTGCTATAATGAAGTAAGCACACTATTTTTTTTTTTTTGTTTTGTTTTGTTACTCCCACCCACCAAGCTTTGAAACTTACAGTATCATGAGTACAGTGAGTGTACTAAGATTTAAAAATATATACATTTTTATCTATTTTTGGCCTTTTTTTCCCCCTCCCCACATAATCCATAAACTCTACTCAAGAAACTTAAACATGGAACTTTTCAAGCTTCTAATAAGCAGTTCATCTCACACTGGGCTGTGGTATTCATTTCTCACCTAAGGATATTCACAAACATCCATTGGTTGTGGGTGCCAGAATTTGCACCTACAACCAATTCAACTCTTCTTAGTTATAATCCCATTAATGGCAGGGCAGAATACTTTGCATTAGACTTAAGGTTCATCCTTTCAATGTGTTAATTGTGGTACTTTATTTGTCCTATGCAGATATGCCTGTTGAGGAATTCTACAAAAACCTAGAGTGCATTGCACAGCCTACCAAGGAGGAATGTACTTATCATCTTATGGGACTTTAATGCAAAAGTGAGAAACATAGGCCTGAGTCTGGGTGAACGTAACACCCACTGTGAAAGACTGCTGTGATTTGCATATGCTAAAAGATTAGTTATTACCAATACCTGCTTCCAGAAACACCCACAACAGACCTATACTTGGACATCTAACATTAACAGATCAAAGTGCCAGACTGATTAAATCTTGGCTCCGCAGTAGTGAAAGACAACATCTTTGATGTGCATACTTGTCCTGGAGCACACTGATACAGACCATCAACTAGTAAGATCCAAAAGATAGATTCTGAAACTCCTCAAGGCAGACCCATCCCACTAAACTATATCAGAGCAATCTCTAGTGGAACAGAAGAAGCATCAGTTCAGATAGATGATTGTTTGGAGACTAGTGAGGAGAAGTCACCTGAAATACATTGGGAAGGAGTCAAGGTCACGATGCAGGATACAGTCAAGAAGAATCTAAACCCACTTAGAAAACCAAGAGACCAATGGATATCAAATTCAACGTGGGATCTGATCAAAAGGAGGTGGGTGCTGAAACAAAGAGACATAAGGACTGAAGAATATAAGAGAAAATTTTTATGTTAATAAATGTGAAGAGAGCATTCTAGATGAAGAGACATAATAACAAAAAAGATGTTTTGGGGGGGTGGGGGGGGGGGGGGGTGGGGGGGGGGGGGGGTGGGGGGGGGGGGGGGTGGGGGGGGGGGGGGGTGGGGGGGGGGGGGGGTGGGGGGGGGGGGGGGTGGGGGGGGGGGGGGGTGGGGGGGGGGGGGGGTGGGGGGGGGGGGGGGTGGGGGGGGGGGGGGGTGGGGGGGGGGGGGGGTGGGGGGGGGGGGGGGTGGGGGGGGGGGGGGGTGGGGGGGGGGGGGGGTGGGGGGGGGGGGGGGTGGGGGGGGGGGGGGGTGGGGGGGGGGGGGGGTGGGGGGGGGGGGGGGTGGGGGGGGGGGGGGGTGGGGGGGGGGGGGGGTGGGGGGGGGGGGGGGTGGGGGGGGGGGGGGGTGGGGGGGGGGGGGGGTGGGGGGGGGGGGGGGTGGGGGGGGGGGGGGGTGGGGGGGGGGGGGGGTGGGGGGGGGGGGGGGTGGGGGGGGGGGGGGGTGGGGGGGGGGGGGGGTGGGGGGGGGGGGGGGTGGGGGGGGGGGACCTTCCATTTAAACACCGTTTGGTGAGTTGTGAATGGGATTGATCTCTACGAAAACAGATTACATGGGACTTCTTACTTTATCTGGGTTCACTGTACTTTTTAATCTTCATAGTAAATATTACTGAATATGACAATTCTTCAATCACCAAAATAATATGAACGGTAATGTTCACTAATCATTAAAAACATCGCAATTTAAAATTATGGCTGAACTCAATTTTCTTTCAACATGCACAGTTAATCCACTAAACACCTTTAAACATACAGTTCTTTTACCAGGGCACATATTTACCCTTATCTTCACAACGGCATATTTAAAACGATAATACAAGGGACCGAAGAACCATGGGTCCATTTCTCACCGGTCAAAGACTGGTTGAATCTTCTGATTAGGGTATTAGGCAATTTAATGCAGTTGACTTATCATTAATTTACTGCATCCCTCTAGGGATAAGTGTTTTATGTCTGTAGAAGTGTGTTCGCGAGGCTCATTTGTTCCGGGAGAAACGTCCACCTCCAAATGAGACCAGGGACTTCACCGTTTGTTTGAAAAGACCGGACAAATGTTTCTCACGTTGTAGAAGGTTTACGAACCCGGTACTTTCCAACCAAGGGATTTTCTATACAAGGGATTCTTATATACTGAGATACGGAGCTCGATAATCTTAATAAATGCAAATAATCACATGTAACTGATATTACATAAAAAAAAAAAAAAAAATCAGCTAACGCCTTTCTATTCCCGTATATACGGGAGTAGGCGAGGCCATTTAGCCCTATCTAACTTTTGGAGACTGAGTGGGCAGTTCAATCTCCACTGGTACCCAATCAGAGACAGATGGCCCAAGGCTATCACTAATTAAGCGGTACGCAGTGAAGAGAGACGGCTCAAATGTGCCGCCATCTCGTGGTCTCTAACCCTAACACAATATATTTAATGTCTGAAATAATGTGGGTTCTACGGTCGATTTTCTTGAGTTTACAGGACGAAAAACCCGAGTTTCCGGGAGGAAAAACCTGCTTGCCCGTGCCAGAAGTCGACTAACTCGGGAACCGGTCGAAAAAAGGCTTAGAAAAATTTCCTCTAGTCGCCGACTAGACTCGAAACCAAGACTTCCTTCGTGCGGCCTAGCGCGATGGTGTGCAAACGCCACATCCACTGAGCTACACAGGCTCTCTGATATTACATAAGATTGTTAAAAAAAAAAAAAACGAAACGTGTGTAAAATAAAATAAAATAAACGAAACGTGTGTAAAATAAAGACGATGTTCTGTCCAATAGGAATTAGTGAATAAATTCACTAATTCCTATTCGATTCCGTCAGGGCTGCTATTCTCAATTGAGTTGAAATTAATTCTTATTTCAAAGCATTTCTTTCGTCTTTTAGCTTCACCGTGTAATCTGTCGATAGTATTAACTATTCTTAGCAATTCATACGCCCCTATTGTTGCTCGCAACGCATTAAAAGCAATAAGAACTCCAACTCCACATTCCTCAATTAGCATAATTTGCTTTGCTCCACTATTGCTGGGTTAGTCTCGTCCACGACTCAAACAACGTTCGCAAGTGAAGATGATTTAGGCAGTTTCATACACAAGCGAAGAATGTTTCTCCCGCTTTCAGAAAATCTGATTTTTGTTTGTTTGTTTATTTGTTTGATTTGTTGTGATAAACAAGCAATTAGAAGAAAAATACCCCCTCAAAAGTTTAGATGAAATTCAAAATAACCCTTCCTAGCAAGGTTGTTTCAGCGTTGATGTTTAATGATGGGAATAAGTTTTGCTTAGAAGAATATTCAGAAAAAAATTTCAAACAACGCAGTGAGTGGGTTCTACGCGAAGGGATAGGTTTCGTTTTTCATAAATTTCAAATACAATAATTAACCCGCCTTGTCTTCTTAGAGTGTAAAGAATATCGCAGATAATTATTATGTAACGAATGGGTTTCCTTGCTAGCCAAGCTTATCGACACATTTCTCAGGAGTGTTGACCAACCCACACGTAGATGCTTTGAAAGGGATGCAGAAATATATTGAAATAGAAAAAAAATCATTTCAACATTCTTCTCCTTGAGTAACGATTTAAATTAAACATCAAGTCCTCAGAATTATTACCAAGAACCAAATCGTGCATTTAATGAAACTGTGGAGATGGAATCGCGGCGTTTTAGCTACCAGTTGTACAAAAATAAATACCTTCAATGGACGTCCTAGTGGTGCGAAAATTGCAAGAAGGATGTTCTTGTCTCTCTTATCTAGTATTTTGTTTCATCGATTTTTTGCAATCTTGAAAGATGCTAACCAGATCTCGATTCAAAATTTAAAATGTGTTAATTCATTAAATTCAGAAATGTAAATTAAAGTTTACTATCAAAAAACTAACATTAAGTCAGAGGAGAGTAGTCGTAGAGACACAGTTTTATCTAGTCGCACTTCGCTTCAAACATCGTGAATATTTTCAATTTAGCTTGAAAGTAAAGGAGGATTCACTGACATATCAGAACACTGATATGATATATTCGGAAGGACTTGACAACAAATAAAACTTACGGTTTATGCAGCTGCATGGAATGGAATGGAACTGATTATTCTTTTCTTATACCGATAATGAAAAAACGATCCTTATAAGAATTATTCTTTAATTGAAAATTTCGAAATTCCCGTTCAGAATATTATTCTTTTATCGACTCTTTATTTATTTATTTCATTTTATAATTTTTTTTTTTTTGTAAGTGCTGTTTTTTTTTTTTTAAATTCTCTTTATTAATATTTCGTCTGTTGAACAAGCAAACTTTGTGAATATTACACCCTTCAGGCCGAGGGGTGTAATATTCAGGGTGTAATAACGCATAACATAAAATGCTCGACCAGTCGAGCATTTTATGTTATGAGTTATATGTTAACAGAATTTCGTATTAAACTGTGCTTTCTGCATTGCTGATGATAAATTTTATTTTCGTTCGAAATATATCACACTATGGGATATTAGTACATATTTGAACCCTGGAAATAGAATTAAGGGTTTTATTTTTGTGGACAATTATTTTTATCGTCTTTCACTACAGAGAAGAATTATATTTCGAATAAAGAAAGTTAAGTGACATAAAAGAGACAAGAACCGTGCGGGTCCTTAGCTCAATCGATTTCAACGATGGCCTTCGAATCCCGTATGGGTTCCGAAAACCTTTACCAGGGCTTTTCAATTGAAGATGAGTTATCCAGTCTTTTACGGTGTGAAAGGGTTTTCGCTCCGCGAATCTGTTTTTTTGATTTCATTAGTAATACACGAAATTTTGGCAGTTTCACCGTCCGATGAAATCTTATCTACCACCACCTAAAGATGTTCAGGAAATGCTCGTGCCCCTGTAGAATTGGAACCAGCAATTCACTACTAAGAGAACGGAAAGGCTTGCATTCAGCCAAGCAGATAACCGAAAAAGGATTTGATAAATAAAGAGAATAGATTGGCAGAAAGTTATGTTATTTTTATCTCTTGTGTCTTAGAAGAGGCTGGGACTCTCGTGGATGGCAATTCCCATTTTCGCGTATAACGTGCAAGATGTCTCGTCGCCATCCGCTTTCCAAAATTTGTGTTTATTTGGCAAACCGATAAATTTGGTAAATCTAGGTAGAGCGCCAAAGAAGATAACATCCAGGCAATATACTTAAAGCAAATACAAAACTTAGAGCAGAGATATTATATCTCTTACTAAATGAGATATGGAAGAAAGAAGATTGGGCTAAGGAATGGAATACTGGATTACTGGTTAAATTATCCAAAATGGGAAGAACCTATCTGAATGCAAAATTCGAGAGGTTGCTGAGTGTTATGAGCAAAATACTGGCAAGGATAATATTGGAAAGAATCAAAAGAGAAATAGAAATTGAGAGCCAATAGATCAAGCACCGACCACATTGCTACCTTACGAATTATCATAGAACGGAATTTCATTCCGTTCTATTATAATTCGTAAGGAATTTGAATATTAGTATTCAAATTATATATCGATAAAATTTGAATACTAATATTCAAATTTTATCGATTTTGAACAAGCTTTTGACAGTGTAAACAGATCTTCCCCATGGAAATTACTTAGACATTATGACCTCCCAGAAAAAATTAAGAAGAATAATTAAGAGATGTTTGAAATTTTGAAATTAAAGTAATCCATAGAAATATAATCTTCTGAATCATTTAAAACAAAGTCAAGAGTAAGGCAAGGTTGTATCCTCACCTGCGATGTTTTTAATTATCATAGACTGGGTTATGAGAAATGTATCCCATTTAAATACAGAATTACAATGGTTACTTCAAAATCAAATCCACGATCAAGATGATATTTGCTTACTTTCACAGAAACACCAATCGAGGCATCCCATTTAGGGTCATGATCACGCAATTTGCTACTGTAAAGCTTAATACGATTCGGTGCTATCTCCGATGAGTCATCACAAAATTCGCATTATGCACTGCATAATGCGAATTTTGTGATGACTCATCGGACGCAAATCCCAGACAACGTCACAGATTCTCATTTAATAGGCATTCCCTCCATTTCCTAAGCTGAGGAATGATGGAAGTGACTTAAATTGGAATTAAATTAATAACTCAAGAAACATATATTATGCCTCGAATTATCATCTGAATTACTTAATTTTGTGCGACTTTTTCAAGATACTGAAGAAAATGCTTGAGAGTTGCTAAGGGTGGCGACAGACGGATGAGCTTTTTCGGACTATCGCAGAACATTCTAAAAATCTCAATGCTATTCTCACATCTGAAAGGAGGAACTGCTGCAGTTCTAAACATCCGATCGATGGATATGGAAGCTGAAACTGAGCAGGAAAGACTTGTTATATATATATATATATATATATATATATATATATATATATATATATATATATATACTCTCCAACAAAGCTGAAGTTTTTATGGGCAATCAATAAATTTCAAATTGTTGACATCATTTAATAACTCTTCTTTGTATAACATAATATTTTTAAGTGAGAAAATACACACTTGCAGATGATTAATTACTAAGCTCAGAGCAAAATTCTCCGAAAACGAGCAAACTTGTATTTCCTGAAGCAAATATGCTGTAAGAAGAGGGAAACAGACTTATTAACCCAGATTTAGAAAACGGTTTAGCTCATATAGTTTGTAAACATTACAAGGAACGTCTTATTAAAATAAAACATGCTATAAATTGTTATTGACTACAAATTGTTATCGATATTAACTGAGTAATATAATTTGAATTCTAAATATTTGCCTTTAATAAATAAAATGTATTCACTACGGTAAGCATCATTTTTTTCTTTTAAAACCTAATGAAGACTTAAAGGCGTAAACACGAGACAGAATTTGCAGTAATCCACGTGGTTTCTGTTCCCATTCGTACATTATACATAACGTCTAGTTGAAGAAAAATCACGAACTTTTAACATGATGCGGTGTCTTCCTACCTTAATGCGTACGGAAGTTAACTCTTCAGCTTGTTAAGTGCAACTTCTTTTTAAGAGACAAATTAAGCATTTTCGTTTCTGTGGAAGTATAATTAAAAACGAAGAGGTAATTTGTCATGTCCACACACATATGCTAAGAGAATTAGAAAAAAAATTGGTGAGTTTGCTGATTACTTTGTTGGCATTTGCTAAACCTTATCTCAGAATAGGATGTTGTAACTGATATCACAACGATACCACGACTTGCATTCATTGGGGTGAGACACACACGAAACCAATAATTTCTTATGTAACACTGGGTCTGAAGATGTCTGGTGGGGTGTTGTTAGAGACCAGGTCGTTCATTTGCTGCGGAAGAAGAAATGCATCGCCGAATTATCCAGAAGGGTGCTAATTTAGGGAAAAGTAAATCACGTCAACGTTGATTACGATCAGAGAAAATTCAGGAATGAAAGAGAATTTATTCGGATGCTGAGTGACATTGCGTAACATGCGAAAGTGATTGCTTGAATGGAAAAGACACCTTTATGGTAGTGAAGAGTTTACAGCCACTTGCTCATCATCTCAACAATCTCATTTTATTTGTGTTTTATTTACGCTGCTTTTTTCAAACCATTTATGCTAATCGTATGGAGAAATGCAACCGATAGAACACTGTTATTATTAGAAGGCGTGTGATGATAACATAAAGGCCGTGAGGCTCACACGGGTCAACAAGCATAGTTGTGCTCTTTCTTTCCCTAAAGTGGTGGCTTTTTAAACGTGAAAAACCTTGTGAGGTGATGTACCGTATAACACCTGTGCTACGAAGCCTCTGCACTTCGAACTTCACAATTAGAACACCAAACGCGGAACAAAACGTAAACTAAAAAACTGTTATATAATTAATTAACCATTGAATTGTTAACAAAGCTACGAGGCCGATTATTATATCAGTCAAGTGCATGTGTTTTTCTTGGCGGTTTCCCTTCTTTGAGAGACGAAACCCAATACTTGTGATTGAGAACAGCGAGTTAGCCATTTGAAATCGGTTTGAGATTTGATAACTGATATTCGAACTTGCTCCCAATTGTAGAGTTATTCTTTCGAATTCCCAGTGCGCTCTCTGTAAATAGCCACCAAAAGTGCGGTCACGTGGTAGCAACACCTTTCACGATTTTACGTTAGATGTATAAACTTCAGAAATGAAGTTTATGAGAAAAACTGCAAAGTATACCCTATTTTATCACAAAAGAAACGAAGATATTATGAAAGAATTAAACCAAGAACCAGTAATTGAAAAAATTAAAAAATATAAACATAGATGGATGGAACACGTTCAAAGAATGAAAACAGAAAGATTACCAAAACAAGCCTTAAAGTACAAGCCATTAGGGAAAAGAAAACCAGGACGTCCTCTTAAACGATTCAACGATGACTTCTAAGGCAGGAACAGGCCATACTAGGCCTAAATCCTTGATACGTATGATGATGATGATGACGTTAGATGTATAACTGGCCCTCTCTCGTCTTCTGATGGCCGTGCTGCTAACAGATTTGTGAAGTGGTGTAACTTAGAAAATTGTATAATATTAATAGCCCAGGGCATTGCACCCCTCTACTTATGTCAAAATACCGTAAGCTAAACAGTATTTTTCAAGGATTCAAAATTTACCTCAGTTTGAAAGGAAAAAGTGAGGTCGGATTGCAGAAATCAAACCAACATTTCATAGAATTTTTCGGATAAATAATTGGGATGAGATATGCGCATGCGTAACGAAATGCAAACTTTCTGCGCTGTTTCGATGTTTATATATTCAACGAGCTGAGCAACAAATGGTTTGTATATTGGGCGTTGATAACCAAAAACAAATCCAAAAACTCTTCAGTAACAAGTAAGGAAACAGCTGATCCACTTGAGATGAAAATAATCCAAAATTAACACTTTGCCTCCAGGTCGTTTCTGAGTATGTTTATGGAGTTTTCCCTTTAGGAATTTAATTAATTCATTATAGAATTTCTATGAGGTTTATTAGAGATACTTCGTCATTTAAACATAATTAATCTTTATTGTAACTACCTTACGCCCTCCGACATTATATAGGAAAAGAAGTTTCTATAGAAAATCCAATAACGTCTGTAATATTCCCTTTGCCAAAGACCGCTCAGAGTCAAATGTGTATGATTACCGTTTCTCTTTGAGGATGGCCAAGAGATCTCTCTTCCCAGTAACCTTAACCTAGGAAGTAAGGGCATGATTCTGTGAATCAACTTTACCAAATATTTGATGAAGCTCCCCTGAATAGCGTCATCAAATATTTGGTAGTTCTGCGAAGCTAACATCCTCCACCATATCGTGCTCTCTCTTTACAAGAAACTGTGTGTTTCATGTAATCCATATCCATGATAGTCTTAGGTGTAACACTTGAAGGAATCAGTTCTAAACGTCAAGTATTTACGTTTGTCTCTCCAAAATACCTTATATATACTGAACAGAAGGAATATTTGAATAAAAAGACATTCCAAATGTCTTTCTCTTTCTTACAGTCCAAATAAGTTTCTGTTCTGCCAGATTCTGCATAGCTGGTTGTCAATTATATTACTCGTGGTAGTGTAATTCACCGTAGAATCCTAATTACAAGATATATGATTGTTTGCACACGCAACAATCACAAGAAGTGGCGCACTCGGGATTTAATCTTGGGTGGGGTGAGCACTCGTTATTATTCTTGGGGATGAGCTGAGTTGAGTACACGATTTGAGAATAGACACTACGCATTGCATTCTACCTATGACGGAGCATCTGCAATGACCGCGAATACATGATACCTGTGACGTCCTCTGCCCCGGCTCGCGCAAACGAAGTAGCGCCCGAGCACTACTTCGTTCGCCTTGCGTTCACAGTGGCCAGGATTCCCGAGAGCTATAGGGTATTCCCACTTTATGTGACCACTAATTCATAGGTAATATAGAAATAGAAGACTCTATGTTGCGTCGAGTCTTCTATTTCTATATTAATTTCTATTTCTATTTCTATATTAGTGGTCACATAAAGTGGGAATACCCTATAGCTCTCGGGAATCCTGGCCACTGTGAACGCAAGGCGAACGAAGTAGTGCTCGGGCGCTACTTCGTTTGCGCGAGCCGGGGCAGAGGACGTCACAGGTATCATGTATTCGCGGTCATTGCAGATGCTCCGTCATAGGTAGAATGCAATGCGTAGTGTCTATTCTCAAATCGTGTACTCAACTCAGCTCATCCCCAAGAATAATAACGAGTGCTCACCCCACCCAAGATTAAATCCCGAGTGCGCCACTTCTTGTGATTGTTGCGTGTGCAAACAATCATATATCTTGTAATTAGGATTCTACGGTGAATTACACTACCACGAGTAATATAATTGACAACCAGCTATGCAGAATCTGGCAGAACAGAAACTTATTTGGACTGTAAGAAAGAGAAAGACATTTGGAATGTCTTTTTATTCAAATATTCCTTCTGTTCAGTATATATAAGGTATTTTGGAGAGACAAACGTAAATACTTGACGTTTAGAACTGATTCCTTCAAGTGTTACACCTAAGACTATCATGGATATGGATTACATGAAACACACAGTTTCTTGTAAAGAGAGAGCACGATATGGTGGAGGATGTTAGCTTCGCAGAACTACCAAATATTTGATGACGCTATTCAGGGGAGCTTCATCAAATATTTGGTAAAGTTGATTCACAGAATCATGCCCTTACTTCCTAGGTTAAGGTTACTGGGAAGAGAGATCTCTTGGCCATCCTCAAAGAGAAACGGTAATCATACACATTTGACTCTGAGCGGTCTTTGGCAAAGGGAATATTACAGACGTTATTGGATTTTCTATAGAAACTTCTTTTCCTATATAATGTCGGAGGGCGTAAGGTAGTTACAATAAAGATTAATTATGTTTAAATGACGAAGTATCTCTAATAAACCTCATAGAAATTCTATAATGAATTAATTAAATTCCTAAAGGGAAAACTCCATAAACATACTCAGAAACGACCTGGAGGCAAAGTGTTAATTTTGGATTATTTTCATCTCAAGTGGATCAGCTGTTTCCTTACTTGTTACTGAAGAGTTTTTGGATTTGTTTTTGGTTATCAACGCCCAATATACAAACCATTTGTTGCTCAGCTCGTTGAATATATAAACATCGAAACAGCGCAGAAAGTTTGCATTTCGTTACGCATGCGCATATCTCATCCCAATTATTTATCCGAAAAATTCTATGAAATGTTGGTTTGATTTCTGCAATCCGACCTCACTTTTTCCTTTCAAACTGAGGTAAATTTTGAATCCTTGAAAAATACTGTTTAGCTTACGGTATTTTGACATAAGTAGAGGGGTGCAATGCCCTGGGCTATTAATATTATACAATTTTCTAAGTTACACCACTTCACAAATCTGTTAGCAGCACGGCCATCAGAAGACGAGAGAGGGCCAGTTATACATCTAACGTCATCATCATCATCATACGTATCAAGGATTTAGGCCTAGTATGGCCTGTTCCTGCCTTAGAAGTCATCGTTGAATCGTTTAAGAGGACGTCCTGGTTTTCTTTTCCCTAATGGCTTGTACTTTAAGGCTTGTTTTGGTAATCTTTCTGTTTTCATTCTTTGAACGTGTTCCATCCATCTATGTTTATATTTTTTAATTTTTTCAATTACTGGTTCTTGGTTTAATTCTTTCATAATATCTTCGTTTCTTTTGTGATAAAATAGGGTATACTTTGCAGTTTTTCTCATAAACTTCATTTCTGAAGTTTATACATCTAACGTAAAATCGTGAAAGGTGTTGCTACCACGTGACCGCACTTTTGGTGGCTATTTACAGAGAGCGCACTGGGAATTCGAAAGAATAACTCTACAATTGGGAGCAAGTTCGAATATCAGTTATCAAATCTCAAACCGATTTCAAATGGCTAACTCGCTGTTCTCAATCACAAGTATTGGGTTTCGTCTCTCAAAGAAGGGAAACCGCCAAGAAAAACATATGCACTTGACTGATATAATAATCGGCCTCGTAGCTTTGTTAACAATTCAATGGTTAATTAATTATATAACAGTTTTTTAGTTTACGTTTTGTTCCGCGTTTGGTGTTCTAATTGTGAAGTTCGAAGTGCAGAGGCTTCGTAGCACAGGTGTTATACGGTACATCACCTCACAAGGTTTTTCACGTTTAAAAAGCCACCACTTTAGGGAAAGAAAGAGCACAACTATGCTTGTTGACCCGTGTGAGCCTCACGGCCTTTATGTTATCATCACACGCCTTCTAATAATAACAGTGTTCTATCGGTTGCATTTCTCCATACGATTAGCATAAATGGTTTGAAAAAAGCAGCGTAAATAAAACACAAATAAAATGAGATTGTTGAGATGATGAGCAAGTGGCTGTAAACTCTTCACTACCATAAAGGTGTCTTTTCCATTCAAGCAATCACTTTCGCATGTTACGCAATGTCACTCAGCATCCGAATAAATTCTCTTTCATTCCTGAATTTTCTCTGATCGTAATCAACGTTGACGTGATTTACTTTT
This sequence comes from Typopeltis vanoorti, assembly GCF_054136105.1. Classification (NCBI taxonomy): domain Eukaryota; kingdom Metazoa; phylum Arthropoda; class Arachnida; order Uropygi; family Thelyphonidae; genus Typopeltis; species Typopeltis vanoorti. Next base: position 181,411,239 of record NC_143550.1, on the reverse strand, counting down.
CCCTAAATTAGCACCCTTCTGGATAATTCGGCGATGCATTTCTTCTTCCGCAGCAAATGAACGACCTGGTCTCTAACAACACCCCACCAGACATCTTCAGACCCAGTGTTACATAAGAAATTATTGGTTTCGTGTGTGTCTCACCCCAATGAATGCAAGTCGTGGTATCGTTGTGATATCAGTTACAACATCCTATTCTGAGATAAGGTTTAGCAAATGCCAACAAAGTAATCAGCAAACTCACCAATTTTTTTTCTAATTCTCTTAGCATATGTGTGTGGACATGACAAATTACCTCTTCGTTTTTAATTATACTTCCACAGAAACGAAAATGCTTAATTTGTCTCTTAAAAAGAAGTTGCACTTAACAAGCTGAAGAGTTAACTTCCGTACGCATTAAGGTAGGAAGACACCGCATCATGTTAAAAGTTCGTGATTTTTCTTCAACTAGACGTTATGTATAATGTACGAATGGGAACAGAAACCACGTGGATTACTGCAAATTCTGTCTCGTGTTTACGCCTTTAAGTCTTCATTAGGTTTTAAAAGAAAAAAATGATGCTTACCGTAGTGAATACATTTTATTTATTAAAGGCAAATATTTAGAATTCAAATTATATTACTCAGTTAATATCGATAACAATTTGTAGTCAATAACAATTTATAGCATGTTTTATTTTAATAAGACGTTCCTTGTAATGTTTACAAACTATATGAGCTAAACCGTTTTCTAAATCTGGGTTAATAAGTCTGTTTCCCTCTTCTTACAGCATATTTGCTTCAGGAAATACAAGTTTGCTCGTTTTCGGAGAATTTTGCTCTGAGCTTAGTAATTAATCATCTGCAAGTGTGTATTTTCTCACTTAAAAATATTATGTTATACAAAGAAGAGTTATTAAATGATGTCAACAATTTGAAATTTATTGATTGCCCATAAAAACTTCAGCTTTGTTGGAGAGTATATATATATATATATATATATATATATATATATATATATATATATAACAAGTCTTTCCTGCTCAGTTTCAGCTTCCATATCCATCGATCGGATGTTTAGAACTGCAGCAGTTCCTCCTTTCAGATGTGAGAATAGCATTGAGATTTTTAGAATGTTCTGCGATAGTCCGAAAAAGCTCATCCGTCTGTCGCCACCCTTAGCAACTCTCAAGCATTTTCTTCAGTATCTTGAAAAAGTCGCACAAAATTAAGTAATTCAGATGATAATTCGAGGCATAATATATGTTTCTTGAGTTATTAATTTAATTCCAATTTAAGTCACTTCCATCATTCCTCAGCTTAGGAAATGGAGGGAATGCCTATTAAATGAGAATCTGTGACGTTGTCTGGGATTTGCGTCCGATGAGTCATCACAAAATTCGCATTATGCAGTGCATAATGCGAATTTTGTGATGACTCATCGGAGATAGCACCAAATCGTATTAAGCTTTACAGTAGCAAATTGCGTGATCATGACCCTAAATGGGATGCCTCGATTGGTGTTTCTGTGAAAGTAAGCAAATATCATCTTGATCGTGGATTTGATTTTGAAGTAACCATTGTAATTCTGTATTTAAATGGGATACATTTCTCATAACCCAGTCTATGATAATTAAAAACATCGCAGGTGAGGATACAACCTTGCCTTACTCTTGACTTTGTTTTAAATGATTCAGAAGATTATATTTCTATGGATTACTTTAATTTCAAAATTTCAAACATCTCTTAATTATTCTTCTTAATTTTTTCTGGGAGGTCATAATGTCTAAGTAATTTCCATGGGGAAGATCTGTTTACACTGTCAAAAGCTTGTTCAAAATCGATAAAATTTGAATATTAGTATTCAAATTTTATCGATATATAATTTGAATACTAATATTCAAATTCCTTACGAATTATAATAGAACGGAATGAAATTCCGTTCTATGATAATTCGTAAGGTAGCAATGTGGTCGGTGCTTGATCTATTGGCTCTCAATTTCTATTTCTCTTTTGATTCTTTCCAATATTATCCTTGCCAGTATTTTGCTCATAACACTCAGCAACCTCTCGAATTTTGCATTCAGATAGGTTCTTCCCATTTTGGATAATTTAACCAGTAATCCAGTATTCCATTCCTTAGCCCAATCTTCTTTCTTCCATATCTCATTTAGTAAGAGATATAATATCTCTGCTCTAAGTTTTGTATTTGCTTTAAGTATATTGCCTGGATGTTATCTTCTTTGGCGCTCTACCTAGATTTACCAAATTTATCGGTTTGCCAAATAAACACAAATTTTGGAAAGCGGATGGCGACGAGACATCTTGCACGTTATACGCGAAAATGGGAATTGCCATCCACGAGAGTCCCAGCCTCTTCTAAGACACAAGAGATAAAAATAACATAACTTTCTGCCAATCTATTCTCTTTATTTATCAAATCCTTTTTCGGTTATCTGCTTGGCTGAATGCAAGCCTTTCCGTTCTCTTAGTAGTGAATTGCTGGTTCCAATTCTACAGGGGCACGAGCATTTCCTGAACATCTTTAGGTGGTGGTAGATAAGATTTCATCGGACGGTGAAACTGCCAAAATTTCGTGTATTACTAATGAAATCAAAAAAACAGATTCGCGGAGCGAAAACCCTTTCACACCGTAAAAGACTGGATAACTCATCTTCAATTGAAAAGCCCTGGTAAAGGTTTTCGGAACCCATACGGGATTCGAAGGCCATCGTTGAAATCGATTGAGCTAAGGACCCGCACGGTTCTTGTCTCTTTTATGTCACTTAACTTTCTTTATTCGAAATATAATTCTTCTCTGTAGTGAAAGACGATAAAAATAATTGTCCACAAAAATAAAACCCTTAATTCTATTTCCAGGGTTCAAATATGTACTAATATCCCATAGTGTGATATATTTCGAACGAAAATAAAATTTATCATCAGCAATGCAGAAAGCACAGTTTAATACGAAATTCTGTTAACATATAACTCATAACATAAAATGCTCGACTGGTCGAGCATTTTATGTTATGCGTTATTACACCCTGAATATTACACCCCTCGGCCTGAAGGGTGTAATATTCACAAAGTTTGCTTGTTCAACAGACGAAATATTAATAAAGAGAATTTAAAAAAAAAAAAAACAGCACTTACAAAAAAAAAAAAATTATAAAATGAAATAAATAAATAAAGAGTCGATAAAAGAATAATATTCTGAACGGGAATTTCGAAATTTTCAATTAAAGAATAATTCTTATAAGGATCGTTTTTTCATTATCGGTATAAGAAAAGAATAATCAGTTCCATTCCATTCCATGCAGCTGCATAAACCGTAAGTTTTATTTGTTGTCAAGTCCTTCCGAATATATCATATCAGTGTTCTGATATGTCAGTGAATCCTCCTTTACTTTCAAGCTAAATTGAAAATATTCACGATGTTTGAAGCGAAGTGCGACTAGATAAAACTGTGTCTCTACGACTACTCTCCTCTGACTTAATGTTAGTTTTTTGATAGTAAACTTTAATTTACATTTCTGAATTTAATGAATTAACACATTTTAAATTTTGAATCGAGATCTGGTTAGCATCTTTCAAGATTGCAAAAAATCGATGAAACAAAATACTAGATAAGAGAGACAAGAACATCCTTCTTGCAATTTTCGCACCACTAGGACGTCCATTGAAGGTATTTATTTTTGTACAACTGGTAGCTAAAACGCCGCGATTCCATCTCCACAGTTTCATTAAATGCACGATTTGGTTCTTGGTAATAATTCTGAGGACTTGATGTTTAATTTAAATCGTTACTCAAGGAGAAGAATGTTGAAATGATTTTTTTTCTATTTCAATATATTTCTGCATCCCTTTCAAAGCATCTACGTGTGGGTTGGTCAACACTCCTGAGAAATGTGTCGATAAGCTTGGCTAGCAAGGAAACCCATTCATTACATAATAATTATCTGCGATATTCTTTACACTCTAAGAAGACAAGGCGGGTTAATTATTGTATTTGAAATTTATGAAAAACGAAACCTATCCCTTCGCGTAGACCCCACTCACTGCGTTGTTTGAAATTTTTTTCTGAATATTCTTCTAAGCAAAACTTATTCCCATCATTAAACATCAACGCTGAAACAACCTTGCTAGGAAGGGTTATTTTGAATTTCATCTAAACTTTTGAGGGGGTATTTTTCTTCTAATTGCTTGTTTATCACAACAAATCAAACAAATAAACAAACAAACAAAAATCAGATTTTCTGAAAGCGGGAGAAACATTCTTCGCTTGTGTATGAAACTGCCTAAATCATCTTCACTTGCGAACGTTGTTTGAGTCGTGGACGAGACTAACCCAGCAATAGTGGAGCAAAGCAAATTATGCTAATTGAGGAATGTGGAGTTGGAGTTCTTATTGCTTTTAATGCGTTGCGAGCAACAATAGGGGCGTATGAATTGCTAAGAATAGTTAATACTATCGACAGATTACACGGTGAAGCTAAAAGACGAAAGAAATGCTTTGAAATAAGAATTAATTTCAACTCAATTGAGAATAGCAGCCCTGACGGAATCGAATAGGAATTAGTGAATTTATTCACTAATTCCTATTGGACAGAACATCGTCTTTATGTTACACACGTTTCGTTTATTTTATTTTATTTTACACACGTTTCGTTTTTTTTTTTTTTTTAAGAATCTTATGTAATATCAGAGAGCCTGTGTAGCTCAGTGGATGTGGCGTTTGCACACCATCGCGCTAGGCCGCACGAAGGAAGTCTTGGTTTCGAGTCTAGTCGGCGACTAGAGGAAATTTTTCTAAGCCTTTTTTCGACCGGTTCCCGAGTTAGTCGATCTCTGGCACGGGCAAGCAGGTTTTTCCTCCCGGAAACTCGGGTTTTTCGTCCTGTAAACTCAAGAAAATCGACCGTAGAACCCACATTATTTCAGACATTAAATATATTGTGTTAGGGTTAGAGACCACGAGATGGCGGCACATTTGAGCCGTCTCTCTTCACTGCGTACCGCTTAATTAGTGATAGCCTTGGGCCATCTGTCTCTGATTGGGTACCAGTGGAGATTGAACTGCCCACTCAGTCTCCAAAAGTTAGATAGGGCTAAATGGCCTCCCCTACTCCCGTATATACGGGAATAAAAAGGCGTTAGCTGATTTTTTTTTTTTTTATGTAATATCAGTTACATGTGATTATTTGCATTTATTAAGATTATCGAGCTCCGTATCTCAGTATATAAGAATCCCTTGTATAGAAAATCCCTTGGTTGGAAAGTACCGGGTTCGTAAACCTTCTACAACGTGAGAAACATTTGTCCGGTCTTTTCAAACAAACGGTGAAGTCCCTGGTCTCATTTGGAGGTGGACGTTTCTCCCGGAACAAATGAGCCTCGCGAACACACTTCTACAGACATAAAACACTTATCCCTAGAGGGATGCAGTAAATTAATGATAAGTCAACTGCATTAAATTGCCTAATACCCTAATCAGAAGATTCAACCAGTCTTTGACCGGTGAGAAATGGACCCATGGTTCTTCGGTCCCTTGTATTATCGTTTTAAATATGCCGTTGTGAAGATAAGGGTAAATATGTGCCCTGGTAAAAGAACTGTATGTTTAAAGGTGTTTAGTGGATTAACTGTGCATGTTGAAAGAAAATTGAGTTCAGCCATAATTTTAAATTGCGATGTTTTTAATGATTAGTGAACATTACCGTTCATATTATTTTGGTGATTGAAGAATTGTCATATTCAGTAATATTTACTATGAAGATTAAAAAGTACAGTGAACCCAGATAAAGTAAGAAGTCCCATGTAATCTGTTTTCGTAGAGATCAATCCCATTCACAACTCACCAAACGGTGTTTAAATGGAAGGTGAATTATAATCGTTCTTGCTCGCTGAAGTGCGTAGACGTGGAAAGGCGAAAACTTTAATTCGCTTGTTAAACTGTTTGCCATTCTTAACGTTTCAATTCCACCTTCAATAGCGTTCCAGCGATATTCTAAAATGTTAATGAAACAAATCCAGGACATTATTTTGTTATTATTTATTTCACGCAAACTCATGAAGAGGCTGATTTAAAAGGGGGTCAGCTAGGATGCAATTGAATCTGCAACCAACCCACGTTTCTCTCGATGTCGCATTGAACGTGCTCAAAGAAAGGAGGACAAAAGGAATCTTCTTGAGGTTCTGAAGTCTATGCATTTGCATTTAATCTACAGTTTAACTGTCCAGCTGATAGATTCAAAAATCATTAGAGAGAAACCTTAAGCACCAATCGCAAAATTTGAGTAATTAAATATTATTATAATTGTTTTTTTGTCTTGTATGCTTGTTGTTATACAATCCATACTGCTTATTATTATGTCTGTGTACAATTGCTACGAGTATCAGAAATCAAGAAGTATATTTTTTGCATTGGTCATTATGTTGGGATATGAGATTGTAGGTATTAGTGAGACCGGCTATCAGAATCAGACCTCTGGAGGATGATCCTGAGTGATCGCCACATAGTCCCGTATGAAATGCGCCACCTGTCGGTGATAAATGTAACTATTCGGGCAATAAAATGTTTCGTTATTAAAAAAAATCCCATGTCTTTCTGTGCATTTCTGTGAAAACCACATCGCGCTACTATCCATACCTCTCGAATTATTGAATTTTTACTTTTTCTGTTACTTTTGGATCACCTTTGATATATGGCATCTTTGAACGTTTGTCAAAAATTATGAAGAAATACAAACTCGCTACAACCTATAAACCAATCAATGTTGATGTAAGAAAGTTGAACTAAGCAAGAAAGAATGTTTCAGTGTCATTTATAAATCCAAGAAATAGTCTTAATCCTGCCTTTCTTAAAGGTTGCTTCCGACTTCTCATTTCTGAGTTAAGAGAGTTAAAGAATCTTGTACTAGGAATATGAAATGTCACTCCAGGAAACTTTTTTCTTGAGGTATCTGGAAAATTAGACCATCTTGCATGAGGGTACGATGCGGGTCAATGAGGTCAGTTAACTGCAGTGTGATTAAACATGAAGATATTCTTTAATATTCTCTTGTGTAGATTATGCAATTTGCCGAGGGTATTTTTGTATGCTCCCCTCAGGTTTAAATTCCACGCCGAATTCTTCAATGCACCAGACCATAATATAGTCTGATGAAGATGGAAGTCTGTAAAAATGTGAGATACTATGCATTTAATATTATGCCTTCTATACAATGTGTACCTTAGTTTGGTTGTAAGAGCTTGGAAATTGGGTTTTTCATTTTAGATTATGATCTACGTGTATGCCCAGATAGTGGTAGCTGTAGACCCATTGAGGAGCTTCGCAAATGCAGTCACTTCTGGAGTCTCAGGAAGTGGTACGATGTTTAATTGACAGGACTTAATATCTGCCCTTCAGTTCAAATATGATAAATTTAGTTTTCTGAATGCTTATTTTGATTTCGTTTTCACTGAACTATGTATGCAGGATTAATAAATCAGATTCCTCGTTACGCTTTAAGGTTGGCATGTCGCTTGATGAGAAAACTATTGCCTATTATCTGTGGAGCTGATTTAGGTTTCCTTTCAGTTCCAATCAACAGAGGTCTTTTACATGGAAAATAAAAAAGGTCTCAAGGCTTCTTACATTTTTCTAGAAATGAGCCTTGAGGGACATCAGTTTTGTGGGTTGGTATTCATTCAAGCTGCTGTCTGTTTGAACTGATTGCCATCGGTTTTCTAAATAAGACTGAAACTATAGCGGAGGAAATTCTTAGAAAGAATGTTATTCACAAATTAATTTGACTTAAAAGTAATCTAATCAAGAATAATCAGTTTTATTTTCAAGAAACAAAAACTGCCATTCAAATAAATGATTCGGTCACGCGCATTCCTCTTACATTAACGGGAATATTTCATTAAAAAAAAAAACGACTTTAAATTTCTTCGTAGCGACGAGTCCTTTATGACCTTACAAGTAAACAGCATAACATCACAATATAACATTATGGTATCGGAATGGGAATAAGATATCTCTAACATGGGAGGTGGTAGTGAAGCAAATCCAGTGAGAAAAATGACTAATTACGCAATAGACTAACAGTACATTATTAGTCTCTTGGCTTGAAAGTGTTAGAAGCACACATTTCAAAACATGGAATGAGTAAAAACAATTCCAGTATTAAGCTTTTTAAACTTAACTGTTTGGTGGAATGGACAATGTTTTCTTGTAAAAGTCTGAAATTGATAAAAGTGGACTGTAATTAATATTGGCACAACTTGTAGGAAAATTGTCAGTTACCACCGATACATTTCTGAAGGCTTGTATTTCGCACTTAATAATCGCATTTGCCAGAATTGTTTAAATGAAAGCACAGTGGTTGTGCTTTCATTTAAACAAATACAGTATTTCAAAGAGTAAATCTAGGTCCGTTTTACAAGCGGCAACCGCTTTTGTGAAATTTTATGTTAGTGCGGACTTCACATGGCAGCACCTAATTGACATTATTCAGAAGTGGGGAAAATTTACTTTTGAAATGTGTTATCCGCAAACTCATGATTTTTCTTCCATTGTATTTCATGCCAAGTGTCATTTAGATATTGGCAATGAAGTTTTCACTTCCCTTCTGTATAAATAATACTTAAACACCATTTATTAAGTGAAATGTGTGAATTTCAAACCAAATGTTATTGTTGAATAGAAGGTATTAAAAACCAAAAGTCGATTCGATCGAAGCAGATATTTACATCTCGAAAGACATTGAACTTCTGGTTGCATGTAAAACCACAATGCCAACTCGAAAACTCCAAAACGGATGAATGACCTTTAAGGAACTATTGCAAAAAACCTGGGTGTGAATGTAAAAAAACACTCATCCATTCTAAACTAATCTACAAAACTACAGAAACTGAGAATAGAAAGAATTCTGCACCTCATTTAATGAAACTGCTGAAAAGGACTTCGGCTTCCGACTTTTATCAAGGCTGCCAAGAACCTTTATCAAGACGTTTCACCTTTAAGTGAGTTAACCTGTCTCAAACGAGGACAAAAGTAACTGAAACTTGCCAAAAATTAAGTGAAAAATTAAGGAATACCAAAACACACGCAGTGATTTAAGGCCAGTTGCTTTGGCCTTAATTCAAACCATGGTGGGGGGGGGGGGGGGTGGGGGGGGGGGGGGGTGGGGGGGGGGGGGGGTGGGGGGGGGGGGGGGTGGGGGGGGGGGGGGGTGGGGGGGGGGGGGGGTGGGGGGGGGGGGGGGTGGGGGGGGGGGGGGGTGGGGGGGGGGGGGGGTGGGGGGGGGGGGGGGTGGGGGGGGGGGGGGGTGGGGGGGGGGGGGGGTGGGGGGGGGGGGGGGTGGGGGGGGGGGGGGGTGGGGGGGGGGGGGGGTGGGGGGGGGGGGGGGTGGGGGGGGGGGGGGGTGGGGGGGGGGGGGGGTGGGGGGGGGGGGGGGTGGGGGGGGGGGGGGGTGGGGGGGGGGGGGGGTGGGGGGGGGGGGGGGTGGGGGGGGGGGGGGGTGGGGGGGGGGGGGGGTGGGGGGGGGGGGGGGTGGGGGGGGGGGGGGGTGGGGGGGGGGGGGGGTGGGGGGGGGGGGGGGTGGGGGGGGGGGGGGGTGGGGGGGGGGGGGGGTGGGGGGGGGGGGGGGTACAGTCTCTTATCATCAATAGGAAACCTGAAAAATTTTGCCTTGCATGACATGGAATAGATGCAGATGACAATATCCAATGGCCCGAAACAAACTTAGTGACAACAGTTCAGTAAGTGTGTCTTCGGCCATAGGATATTGTGATCTGTATCTGTTCCATGTTATGCAAGGCCAGATTTGTCAGATTTCCTATTGATGATAAGAGACTGGTATTGCATTCTTTTCTCCAGTGAATGTCCAGTTTGTCCAAAATAAGAAAGGTGACACTCACAAGGAACTTGATAGATGCCAGAAAGAGATGGAAACAATGGTGTTAATTTGTTGACACAAATAAATGTAGCCACTGATTATGCTTTTTAAGACTTGAATGATTTTTGAATAAATATTATTCATTCCTTTCCTTGTGTTATCGTGTGAATTGAAGAAACTTTGTCACAGTTATCTCTAAAAGAACAATTACAAATCCTTCATGTGGAAGAAATAACTAAGAAGACTGGTAGATATGGGAAATTATCCTTGTTACAAGATAAGCTGCAAGCAAGGATATCCTTAATTAAAAAATGCCATTATCTCAAGATTATTCCTAGCTTCACAAAGTTGAAGGAAACCCAATCTCCCAATGCATATAATATCTGTTTAATACAAGTCTATCACTCGTCCATCATCAGCTTCGAGCTGTGAAGCATGAACTCGCTATTAACAGGCCTTTGACAAGATACCACATGGAATTCTAATCCATAAACTGCAACATATGGGAATGGGTATAGGGTTGGTGAGATGGATAGGAGGGTGGTTGATGGAGAGATACCAGAGAGTAGTTTACTCAGGAGTAGAGTCCAAAAGACGGCCTGTGACTAGTGGTGTGCCACAGGGTTCTGTTTTTGGACCTCTGCTGTTTAATTTGTTCATTAACGATATAGGGAAGGAACTGAGAAGAACAGTTCATTTGTTTGCTGATGATGCAAAGTTGGGTAGGGCAATAGTGAATGCAGAAGATGTCAAAATTTTGCAGGATGATTTGGATAGATTGGAGGTTTGGGCTAACAAGAATGGATGCCAGTTTAATGTGGCAAAATGTAATGTTATGCATTTTGGGGTGAAAAGATTAGCAGCAGTATATCACATTGGTGGAACTGTACTCCAGGAGATTGATGAGGCCGGTGACTTGTGAGTGTTGGTGGATAGGGAGTTGAAGTTTAGGGGGCACATTGCAAAAGTGGCTAAATCAGCTCATTAAATCACTTGGATGCTGAAGAATACTTTGACGAGCAGAGATTAGCAAGTTATTGTTCCTCTGTATCGAGCCTTGATAAGACCCCATCTCGACTACTGTGCCCAGATCTGGTCACCTAGGTTTCTTCTTGATGGGGAGGAGGTGGAGAGGATCCAGAGGCAAGTGACCAATATGATAGCAGGTCTATGGAATGAACCTTATGAAAACAGGTTGAAGATTTGTGGGTTGCAGAAATTGGTTGATAGGCAGAAAAGGGGAGATATGATTGAGACATTCAAATTGCTGAAGGGTTTTTATAGGATTAATTCAGAGGATATTTTTGAGAACAGGACTGGTGGCGGGAGGACTAGGGGCCATACATGGAAGCTGGGCAAGAGTATGGTTAGTAAGGGTGTTAGAGCTGGATTTTTTACTTTTAGAGTGGTGAATGAGTGGAATAAGCTGCCAGGGTCTGTTGTGGGTGCTATGACAGTGAATGAGTTCAAGGCAAAGTATGATAGATATTGTGTGAATGTCGAATAGTTGTGATGGACATGATGTTTAGGGCCTCCCTCGATGAGTCTAAGGACTCCTTGGAGTTGCTGGTAATAATAATTAATAGATGCCAGAGATATATATATATCATATCTCTGATCTCCAGAATAATATCACCTCCATAATACCTCCTAAGAAGGTACTTTACTTAGATTTCCTTTTTAATTTTGAATGGAATTTATCCACTCTGTCCAGTGAGGACACCAGTAAACTTTGTCTGGAACCCACATCTATGGTGCTGAAATCAAAGCTTCCTCTTACAAACATCTCCTTAGCAGAAATTAAAGCTTCACAGTCCTTAAATTGTAACAGTCATTTCATTATTTCAAAAGCAGATGAAGGTGAAGCTATGGTAGTAATGGACACTGCAAATTACAAACAAAATATATCTCTTTTACTATGTGATATATCAACGTACCAAGAAATGGATTTCAAAGAACCATCATATGATCTGACTTTTGCAGTTGGACTGCCTCCTTTCCTTGTGGCCACACATTGCACATGAGGGTGGATGGATCTTTAACCTGAAGCCTTGCAACTAATGATGGGTTTCTGCATGGATGTGTTTAACCTGTTCTTTCTTCTGTATATCAGCAATCTTCTCTAGTTGACTACAAATCCAGTCCAGTTTGCACTGGAAGGTACATCCATCACCACCCCTCCCAGCAGTACCTTTGCTAATAAAGCTAGAATCTGCTCAGATTATGCTAACCTCTCTACTGAATTCAGTCATATTCATGCATTCTTTTAGCCAGTGGCTGCCTTCATGAAATCAACAGAATTCTTTGCCCATTATCTAAACTCAACTCTCTCCACAATCCAGAACACAAAAAAATGCATTGCTATTTTCTATATCCAGGGCAGCTAAAAAAAGAAAAAAAAAAAAAAAAAATTGCATGCATTATTAAAAGGTATAACTTACAGACTTCCTTCAGGCCTTACCAAAAATTGGCTATCCTTGTTTTACTACTTTGATCATCCTAGTGTCTACAGTGTCCCTTGCTCCTGCAAACATAAATACTTCAGAAAAACTGGAAGAACTGTTAATATCTGCCAAGAAGAATACGGCACTACAGCTGTATAAGAACATTTGCATTACACCCTCTCCAGGTTGGAAGACCATGCCACAGATAGATCCAGTGGGGTGAAAAACTTCCTATACAGAAACAAATAAAATCAGAGAGAGAGGAGAGGCTGTTCCTGAAATCTATCACTGCACTACAAAATTGTCCAAACCTAAACAAATTCAGCTGTATCACATGGCCAAAAATTTGGGAAACCATCAGCAGGATTCTACCAACTTCACCCAGAGAGAATGCTTAGTGTGTGTGTGTGTGCCTGTGTACAAGTGCTTACTATTTTTTGCCCCATGAATTGTTTTGGTGACAAAGGAAAAATATTGGCTTATAATTTAATTAGCTAAATAAATTTCATTAATTGTTATTTTTAGGCATGTGTGTGTGTTCTCTATTAAACGTCAACATGAGTGATAATAATTGTCTAACCATCCATACCAGTTACTTTCCTCAGGCAAGGTGACATTTTTCCTCTTGGAAGAAATCTTTATTCCCATAAACATTACAAACTAAGTAATATACCTGTTCTTCAAACAGTGTGAGTTTTTAATAATATGCAGTAGTTAAGGGAGGAAAATTTCACTTGGTTATAGCCAAAGCCTCACTCACAGCAACACCTCTTTGTAAACTAAATGTTTTCACCTCAGGAGCACATATGTTAAGATACTTACTGTTGCTTATCCTTAAACAAAATACACATAACTACCTGTGTGAGAAACAGCGGGATCTCAAATCGATCGCTGCAATTCAGAACATTCAGCCTTGTGATTTGTTAATAGTTATCATGAAACATATACTCACCAGAAAGTGGAGAAATTTCCATTCGAAGGAATAGTTGCTCAGAATTTAGTGGGTACTTGAATGAAAATAGATTTGTGCTTTCTACAGCCAGTCAGTATCACTGCTTCTATAATATTCATATGGAGGACTTCCATCTATAGCTGTCATTGTATTTTCTCGTGTTTCTCATCAGCGTTATTTTCTATGTTGATTTTATGCATGTTATCTCTGGAGCAGCGATAATTCAAAAATTCTACCAGGAAGTTCTCTTCTTAATCCTAATTTATAACACCATCTGTGGATTTGTAGACCATTTCTTGTATTTTATATCTTCTAGCACTGTGTTATTAATCATTAGCATCTGGTCATTTTTGGGAGTCACTATGGTGCACTCACAAAATCAATCAAAGCTCAGTTTATTTGCAATGACAGAAACCGTGGGAAAAATATAATGAAATAAATTAAAGATACCAAGAAATTTATATACTTGGTTTAATCCTTTATCCAAGTGTAAGCAAACAAAGTTTGTGCCTGAAGTATTTTTTCGGGACTGGGGCGACTCGTATAAAGAAGCTAAGACTCCACATCACTTGCCTTAGTATCCCATAATGCAAAGCACATCTCCTTGCAGACATGTATAATGTTATGCATTATGGGAAGGGTCACTACCCAGAGACCAATTTCGACCTTTATTGAAGTCTCTTCAGTGGGAGCCAGACCCAGAAGTGATACTAAGGTTGAAGTAATGCAGATCATATTTATATGTTCGAGTTGCCAAAAGGTGACACATCTTATTATTAAATTACTCTGGATTAGAGAAAGTTGTTGGAAGACCTCAATAATAGTCAAAACCAGTCTGTGTAGTAACCCTTCCAATAATGCTTGCATTATACATGTTCGCAAGGAGGTGCGCTTTGCATTATGGGATGCTAAGGCAAGTAATGTGAGGTCTTACTTTCTTTATACGAGTTGCCCCAGTGCTGAAAATACTTCAGGCACAAACTTTGTTTGTTTACACTTGATAAAGGATTAAACCAAGTATATAATTTCTTGGTATCTTTAATTTATAATATAGCCAAAGTAGCCTAAGCATATTCTCAAAATTTCATCTTTATTTATTTAGGTATTTCCTCCTCAGTATCCAAGAAATTAGATTTTTAGTTTTGCTTCAACTACCACTTTGGTAGTTGAAGGAAAATATTCTGTATAAATCACAAATCAATGTCAAATATTTTTAGATCGCTCCTAAGCAACACTGGCCCAAATGTGAGAATTGAATTTATCAGTTCAACCAAGTATAGAAAAAGCAGATTCTCCTGCTTTCATTTTTTTTTTTTTTTTAGATATTTCCATAGTGACTGTTCATCAGAATTGGCATTAGTAACCCATCTTTCTTTAATCTATTCAAATACAACTACTCAACATTCCTTTATGATTTGATTCTGAATTCATAGAATATATTTTTCTTCCCCTTAACTCATTTTTCTACTGTTATTTCAGGTCTTCAAGTCCAGCATTAGCAGGTTTCTTCTTCTCAGATTTCTGCCTATCTGAAGTATTAATGTACTGTAGGATTATGGATAAATCTTCAATTCTGTGGATTAATCATGGCATTTAGATAATCTTTGCACACCTACTTGAGTATTAACAATATCAAGTTCTTTTGTGAGATCTTTTTGGTGTAGTTTCCATTTCTACTATCTGTTACTAATTTACTTGGAACCGACATTGTGATCTCCCATATTTTATTAAATGTTTTATTTTTAACCCTACATCCACAAGTTGAGTTAAAATTGGTTTTGAACACCAAATCAGCACTGACTTTCATAGTGCTAATTTGGTGTTTAGGTTGATTTCTCGCTTGTTCAATGTAAATTTATTTATTAAGTGGCATCTGACCATAAACTTACCTTACATATTCTTATTTGTTTCCATATTTTAATTGTGTTAAGGCTTAAGTGCTAGGAGAAACTCGTGATAAGTTTTAATGGAGTGAAACAGCACTGGTAAAGGGTTAAAAATAATATTTAATTATTTTAATATTTTGTCTCAATTACAGATACATTGCCAAGGAGAACAATTATGAGACTTGTAACACACAAAGGCAACATAAAACTAATTGAACTATGTGGAAAAAAGACTAGAGTCCTAACTAGGTGTGGTGCCCTCTATGGAATATAGAGGTCATGCAGACATCCGTCGGCAGCCTAGGATGTAAACTGGGATCCCAAAGTATTGGTGTTTCCAATATATTGGGAAGTTTTATGCAACCATATTTATTCAAACTAGGCTGATTTGTAAGAGCAACGGCAGATTCTTAAAGTAGTCTTTTGCTTATAAATTTACTTTGATGTGGAGCTTGGCAGTCTTCTCTAGTTGATTCAGTGAGCTGTATCCAAAGTGTGGTCTGCAAGACCCAATTGACCATATTTGCAACTGTAGATGTATTTTTGTTGTTGTTCTACGCGAAAAGTAGCTGATCTTCCTGTCTGGCGATAGTAGACTAATTTGCAGGAACAAGGAACTCTGTATACTTTAACCAAGCAGATAATGGTAGCTAGTTTTAAGTGGGGCTTGAAAGTTATACAAAGATCGTATTTCTATAAGATTCTTGCTTCGATATAAGGGATGGCAATAGCATTACTAAAATCTTTCTGAAAAGAAAGTCATGGATTGGAAAAAGGATTGATTATTCTTTTGATACTGTGGAACTGTAGCAATTAGATAACAAATAAAAGTATAGTGATTATGATTGGTTTTTGCTGCAAGAGAGGTCTCATTGGAACAAAAGTTATAGGCTTTGTGGGTTAGTGTTTTAATGACACTATATTGGTGGGGGGGGTGAATAAGTTTGTGTATTATCTGCCTGTGTTGAGTGGGTTTCTTGTATACCTAAAAGGACAGGTTACCATTAGGTAGGTGTGTTGCCAAGGTGTATAGAAAGCCTAGATTATTATTAGTTTCCGTTTTCATTGTAATTGGATTCTAGGTGCTGAAGACTATTGAAGTGACAAGGAAAGAGTCTAATGTGTCTGGACCATAAGAACAAATAGAAAACATATCATCTATGTTGGAGAAAAGAGCAAAGCTAATAATAATGGCAAATATCTGTTGGATTTCTGCTCAGGACATGGACTGGTTATTACTAACACCATGTTCCAACATAAAAATGTGCACAAATTCGCATGGAGAGAAGAGGCTAGGAATAAGAAAAGTCTCATTGACTATCATCATCATCATCATCATCAAATTCCTGCCATTTACCCTCAAGGGGTGTACAGAATATGACAGTACTACATGAAAAAATTACACCATTACTAACTTCCTATCTACAATTTTCTTCCAAATCAGTCTGTTACTTGTCAAGACTCCAACATTATCAGATCTTATATGTCTGTCGTCTAAGGCACTTTGTACCGTATCAATCCACCTATATCCTGGTCTTCCTCTGGGTCGTTTTCCTGCCAACCTGACAGAGAACACTTGTTTTGCTAATCTTTCCTCTCCCATTCTATTTAAGTGACCATACCATCTGAGATTAGCTCTGCTAACGCATTCCTGGATGCTGACAATGTCAAGTTCTTTCCTAATATCCTCATTTTTAATATGATACTACCATTGATGCCATCTGTTCACGCCTCTAATCTTTCTCAGGACTCTCATATCTGCGGTCTCTAGTCTTTGGTCAAGTGTTTTACTTCTGACCCAGCTCTCAGATCCATAAGTTAAAATTGGTTTGAGCACAGTCTTGTATACAGCTAATTTAGTGTTCCGACTAATTTCTTTCTTATTCCATATGAATTTATTCAATTGACTTCCCACGATACCAGCTTTGCTGATTCTGTTGTCTATTTCTATATTTAGTTTACCATCTTCAGTAAAAATTGTGCCTAAGTAGCTGAAATGTTTTACTTGTTCCACAGGTTCTCCATTCACAACACAGTTGACATTTTCAATGATTCTGCCTATTTTCATTGTCTTTGTCTTTTTATTGCTGACTTTCATACCATATCTATTACAACAGCTATTCAATTTAGTCAGAGAATCTTGCAGACTTGTAGCGGATTTATTTAGAAGTATAACATCATCCGCATAAAGCAAAGACCTGACATTAACATCTCCAATTTTGATATCAGGTTTAATACCACATTCCTTCATAATGTGATCCATATAGATAATGAATAACAGAGGGGATAATGTACATCCTTGTCTCACACCAGATTTAACATTAAACCATCTTCCTGTACTTCCTTCAATTCTAACTGCTGACTCACAACTCAAATAAAGACTAAGTATTGCTTGATATAATGCCCCATTGACACCATATAACTGCAGCATATTGAATAGCTTCTCTCTTGGCACCTTGTCATATGCCTTTTCCAAATCGACAAAACTTAAATACAGATCTTTGTTATATTCCCATGCTTTCTCGACTATTTGTTGTAAAGTGAAGATCTGATCCTGACAGCCTCTATTTGGCCTGAATCCAGCTCGTTCTTCACGAAGCTTTTCTTCCACAATTCTTCTCAACCGTTTCTCAAGTATACTTGCATAGATCTTGCCAGGAACACTTAGTAGGGAAATACCTCTGTAATTCTCACATTCAGTTTTATTTCCCTTTTTATATATGGGTACTATGAGAGCTCTACTCCAATCATCGGGAATTCGTCCCTCTGTCCAGGCTTTCTGAACTATGCAGTGCACCCACTGTAAGACTCTTATACCACCATACTTCAGCATTTCTGGTCGAATCATCTACAACTGCTGCATTTCCACATTCCAAGCCTTTGATGGCTTTTTCTACTTCAAGTATGGATATGTATTCCTGCCTGCATGCCTGGTCAGTGTTTTTTATCACTGTGCTGTCATCACTGCTTGTTTCATTTAGCAGTTTTTCAAAGTAATTACTCCATACTTCAAGGATATCATTTTCTCCTGTTTTCATTTCACCTTTATCATCTCTAATTCCTTTTACAGCACTCTTTCCTCCATTCCTAAGCTTCTTCAACAACCTCCAGAATATTTTGCCACCTTCTTGATATTTATTTTCTATATTCTTGCCAAAGTCCTCCCATGACTTTTGTTTAGCTAGTTTTACACACTGTTTAGCTTTCTTACATTTGTCTCTGTATTCTCTAAGAGTAAAAGCTGACTTATTTGCCAGGAACTTTTGATATGCTTTCTTCTTTTCCTTCACTGCCTCTTTAACTTCCTGTGTCCACCAGGGAGTTCTGATTTTTTTATCCTTCCACACAACCTCACCACATGCCTCTCTGGCAGAATCAATCAATGTTTCCTTCAGAGTTTACCACTGAATCTCCAAGGTTTGATTCCTGTTCTCAAACTCTTTCATTTTCTTTTCAATAATATTTCTGTATTTTAGTCTACAGTTCGCATCTGAGAGCTGCTCAACTTTTATTCGCTTTAAAACTTTCTTACATGGTATTCTTTTCAATATGAAATTCAATTTTATCCTGCTCAAGACTAAATAGTGATCACTTCCAATTTCAAATCCTCTGTACACCCTGGTGTCCTGCACCAGGGAGAAAACATCACTATCAACAATAACATAGTTTATGAGATTTTTCTTATTCCTAGCCTCTTCTCTCCATGTGAATTTGTGTGCACATTTTTATGTTGGAACATGGTGTTAGTAATAACCAGTCCATGTCCTGAGCAGAAATCCAACAGATATTTGCCATTATTATTAGCTTTGCCCTTTTCTCCAAATTTTCCCAAAATATTTTTGTATGTCTCACAGTCATTTCCTACTCTACTATTTAGATCCCCAACAAGGACCAACTTTTCCTTTTTCATTGTGTCAGTTGCTTTTTCTAAAGCCTCAAAAAATTCCTCCACTTCTACCTTAGTAGAAGCTTCTGTGGGACCATAGGCACAAATAAGTCTCATTGTCCAGTTCCCCATTCTCATATTTGCCCACATTACTCTACTTGAGACTGACTGCCATTCAAGAAGATTAGCCTCGTATTTTGTGTTGAATACTATGGCTACTCCTTCTTTTCCTTGATTGTCATTGCCTGAATATAATATTTTGTATTTATTGCTCAGAAAGATCTCACCAGTTTTGGTCTTTTTTGTTTCAGTCACCCCTGTTATGTCGATCTGGTACTTATCTAATTCCTCAGCTAGCTCCATTTCTTTGCCATTCAGGCTTCTTACGTTGATAGTACCGATCTTTAACTCTGGTGATGTTGAGTTGCGGTTTGTTTTCAGATTTGTTCCAGTAGCTGACTTTTCACTGTTCGCCCTGGTTCCCTGGTGAAAACAATGGGGGCCTTGTTTAACCGGGCGACGCCCCAGCCGGCATGAAATTTTGTCATGTTGTACCATCATTTTTTATTTTTTATTTTTTTATTTTGGTTTAACCAATAAGAATACAATTTGGTCGGCTAAATCCCAAATTGCCAGCCCATCCTCGTTCTTTCAGTATCAAAGTAGATACCCAACAGGGTGCACCACGAGAAGGTGAGGATTGGACATTAGGTCAGAAGCCCTAGTCAGTTCTCTGCATTCCTTTAAAGGCTATGTGGAGGTCTCCTCTCAGTTATACAGCTTTGACCCTTAAGTACCCCCTCATTGACTAGGTTATTGTTGATAGTGATGTTTTCTCCCTGGTGCAGGACACCAGAGTGTACAGAGGATTTGAAATTGGAAGTGATCACTATTTAGTCTTGAGCAGGATAAAATTGAATTTCATATTGAAAAGAATAACATGTAAGAAAGTTTTAAAGCGAATAAAAGTTGAGCAGCTCTCAGATGTGAACTGTAGGCTAAAATACACAAAGATTATTGAAGAAAAAATGAAAGAGTTTGAGAACAGGAATCAAACCTTGGAGATTCAGTGGCAAACTCTGAAGAAAACATTGATTGATTCTGTCAGAAAGGCATGTGGTGAGGTTATCTGTAAGGATAAAAAAATCAGAACTCCCTGGTGGACACAGGAAGTTAAAGAGGCAGTGAAGGAGAAGAAGAAAGCATACCAAAGGTTCCTGTCAAATAAGTCAGCTTGTGCTCTTAGAGAATATAGAGACAAATGCAAGAATGCTAAACACTGTGTAAAACTATCTAAACAAAAGTCGTGGGAAGACTTTGGCAAGAATATAGAAAAAAAATATCAAGGAGGTGGCAAAATATTCTGGAGGTTGTTGAAGAAGCTTAGGAATGGAGGAAAGAGTGCTGTAAAAGGAGTTACAGATGATAAAGGTGACATGAAAACAGTAGAAAAAGATATCCTTGAAGTATGGAGTAATTACTTTGAAAAACTGCTAAATGAAACAAGCAGTGATGACAGCACAGTGGTAAAAAACACTGACCAGGCATGCAGTCTGGAATACATATCCATACTAGAAGTAGAAAAAGCCATCAAAGGCTTGAAATGTGGAAAGGCAGCAGGAGTAGATGATATTCGACCAGAAATGCTGAAGTATGGTGGTATAAGAGTCTTACAGTGGCTGCACTGCATAGTTCAGAAAGCCTGGACAGAGGGACGAATTCCCGATGATTGGAGTAGAGCTCTCATAGTACCCATATATAAAAAGGGAAATAAAACTGCATATGAGAATTACAGAGGTATTTCCCTACTGAGTGTTCCTGGCAAGATCTGTGCAAGTATACTTGAGAAACGGTTGAGAAGAATTGTGGAAGAAAAGCTTGGTGAAGAACAAGCTCGATTCAGGCCAAATAGAGGCTGTCAGGATCAGATCTTCACTTTACGACAAATAGTCGAGAAAGCATGGGAATATAACAAAGATCTGTATTTAAGTTATGTCGATCTGGAAAAGGCATATGACATGGTGACAAGAGAGAAGCTATTCAATACGCTGCAGTTATATGGTGTCAATGGGCATTATATCAAGCAATACTTAGTCTTTATTTGAGTTGTAAGTCAGCAGTTAGAATTGAAGGAAGTACAGGAAGATGGTTTAATGTTAAATCTCGTGTGAGACAAGGATGTACATTATCCCTTCTGTTATTCATTATCTATATGGATCACATTATGAAGGAAAGTGGTATTAAACATGATATCAGAATTGGAGATGTTAATGTCAGCTCTTTGCTATATGCGGATGATGTTATACTTCTAAATAAATCCGCTACAAGTCTGCAAGATTCTCTGACTAAATTGAATAGCTGTTGTAATAGGTATGGTATGAAGGTCAGCAATAAAAAGACAAAGACAATGAAAATAGGCAGAATCATTGAAATTGTCAACTGTGTTGTGAATGGAGAATCTGTGGAACAAGTAAAACATTTCAGCTATTTAGGCACGATTTTTACTGAAGACTGTAAATTAAATATAGAAATAGACAACAGAATCAGCAAAGCTGGTATGGTGGGAAGTCAATTGAATAAATTCATATGGAATAAGAGAGAAATGAGTCGGAACACTAAATTAGCTGTATACAAGACAGTGTTCAAACCAGTTTTAACTTATGGATCTGACAGCTGGGTCAGAAGTAAAACACTTGACCAAAGACTAGAGACCACAGATATGAGAGCCCTGAGAAAGATTATAGGTGTGAACATATGGCATCAATGGCAATATCATATTAAAAACGAGGATATTAGGAAAGAACTTGACATTGTCAGCATCCAGGAATGCGTTAGCAGAGCTAATCTCAGGTGGTATGGTCACTTAAACAGAATGGCCGAGGAAAGATTAGCAAAACAAGTGTTCTCTGTCAGGTTGGCAGCAAAATGACCCAGAGGAAGACCAAGATATTGGTGGATTGATACAGTACAAAGTGCTTTAGACGATAGAAATATAAGATCTGATAATGTTGGAGTCTTGACAAGTAACAAACTGATTTTTTGAGGAAAATTGTAGATAGGAAATTAATAATGATGTAATTTTTTTCATGTAGTTCTATCATATCCTGTACACCCCTTGAGGGTACATGGCAGGAATTTGATGATGATGATGATCATCATCATCATCATCTATGTTAACTTGATGGAAGGTTTGAGAGGGACTGAGTCAAGAACTTAATTTTCAAAATATTCTATAAAATTGGCAAGCGAGGAAGTGAGAAAGAAGATCCCAATAGGTATTTCCATCATCAACCTCAAATTTCTGACATGTATTCTCAAGAGGTGTACAGGATATGATAGTATTACATGAAAAATTTAGATCATTACTAACTTCCTATCTACAATTTTCATCCAAATCGGTCTGTTACTTATCAAGACTCCAACATTATCAGATCTTATATTTCTATCGTCTAAGGCACTTTGTACCGTATGAATCCACCCATATCTTGGTCTTTCTTCCTCTGGGTCTTTTTCCTGCCAACCTGGCAGAGAACACTTGTTTTGCTAATCTTTCCTTGCCCATTCTGTTTAAGTGACCATATCTCCTGAGATTAGCTCTGTTAATTCATTCCTGCATGCTGACAATGTCAAGTTCTTTCCTAATATCCTCGTTTTTAATATTATATTGCCATTGATGCCATCTGTTCACGTCTCTTATCTTTCTCAGGAATCCCATATCTGCAGTCTCTAGTCTTTGGTCAAGTGTTTTACTTCTGACCCAGCTCTCAGATTCATAAGTTAAAACTGGTTTGAACATTGTCTTGTATACAGCTA
This sequence comes from Typopeltis vanoorti, assembly GCF_054136105.1. Taxonomy (NCBI): domain Eukaryota; kingdom Metazoa; phylum Arthropoda; class Arachnida; order Uropygi; family Thelyphonidae; genus Typopeltis; species Typopeltis vanoorti. The sequence continues at coordinate 181,388,392 of NC_143550.1, read as the reverse complement.
TTTAGTGTTCCAACTAATTTCTCTCTCATTCCATATGAATTTATTCAATTGACTTCCCACCATACGAGCTTTGCTGATTCTGTTGTCTATTTCTATATTTAATTTACCATCTTCACTAAAAATCGTGCCTAAATAGCTGAAATGTTTTACTTGTTCCACAGGTTCTCCATTCACAACACAGTAGACATTTTCAATAATTCTGCCTATTTTCATTGTCTTTGTCTTTTTATTGCTGACCTTCATACCATATCTATTACAACAGCTATTCAATTTAGTCAGAGAATCTTGCAGACTTGTAGCGGATTTATTTAGAAGTATAACATCATCTGCATAAAGCAAAGAGCTGACATTAACATCTCCAATTTTGATATGTTTAATACCACTTTCCTTCATAATGTGATCCATATAGATAATGAATAACAGAGGGGATAACGTACATCCTTGTCTCACACCAGATTTAACATTAAACCATCTTCCTGTACTTCCTTCAATTCTAACTGCTGACTTACAACTCAAATAAAGACTAAGTATTGCTTGATATAATGCCCCATTGACTCCATACCATATAACTGCAGCGTATTGAATAGCTTTTCTCTTGGCACTTTGTCATATGTCTTTTCCAGATCGACAAAACTTAAATACAGATCTTTGTTATATTCCCATGCTTTCTCGACTATTTGTCGTAAATTATAGATCTGAACCTGACAGCCTCTATTTGGTCCGAATCCAGCTTGTTCTTCACCAAGCTTTTCTTCCACAATTCTTCTCAACCGTTTCTCAAGTATACTTGCATAGATCTTGCCAGGAACACTCAGTAGGGAAATACCTCTGTAATTCTCACATGTAGTTTTATTTCCCTTTTTATATATGGGTACTATGAGAGCTCTACTCCAATCATCGGGAATTTGTCCCTCTGTCCAGGCTTTCTGAACTATGCAGTGCAGCCACTGTAAGACTCTTATACCACCATACTTCAATATTTCTGGTTGAATATGATCTACTCCTGCTTCCTTTCCACATTTCAAGCCTTTGGCTTTTTCTACTTCAAGTATGGATATGTATTCCTGACTGCATGCCTGGTCAGTGTAGTAGCCTAAGTAGCTGAAATGTTTTATTTGTTCCACAGGTTCTCTGTTCGCAACGCAGTTGACATTTTCAATGATTCTGCCTATTTTCATTGTCTTTGTCTTTTTATTGCTGACCTTCATACCATATCTATTACAACATTTATTCAATGTAGTCAGGGAATCTTGCAAACTTGTAGCGGTTTTATTTAGAAGTATAACATCATCTGCATAAAGCAAAGAGCTGACATTAACATCTCCAATTCTGATATCACTTTCCTTCATAATGTGATCCAGATAGATAATGAATAACAGAGCGGATAATGTACATCTTTGTCTCACACCAGATTTAACATTAAACCATCTTCCTGTACTTCCTTCAGTTCTAACTGCTGACTTACAACTCAAATAATGACTAAGTATTGCTTGATATAAAGCTCCATTGACACCATATAACTGTAGTGTATTGAATAGCTTCTCTCTTAGCACCTTCTCATATGCCTTTTCCAGATCGATAAAACTTAAATACAGATCTTTGTTATATTCCCATTCTTTCTTAACTATTTGTCGTAAAGTTAAAATCTGATCCTGACAGCCTCTATTTGCCCTGAATCCAGCTTGTTCTTCACGAAGCTTTTCTTCAACAATTCTTCTCAACCGTTTCTTAAGTAAATTTGCATAAATCTTGCCAGGAACACTCAGTAGAAAAATACCTCTGTAATTCTCACATTCAGTTTTATTGCCCTTTTTATATATGGGTACTATGAGAGCTCTACTCCAATCATCGGGCATTCGTCCCTCTGTCCAGGCTTTCTGAACTATGCAGTGCAGCCACTGTAAGACTCTTATACCACCATACTTCAATATTTCTGGTTGAATATGATCTGCTCCTGCTGCCTTTCCACATTCCATTCCTGAATGGCTTTTTCTACTTCAAGTATGGATATGTATTCCTGACTGCATGCCTGGTCAGTGTTTTTTACCACTGTGCTGTCATCACTGCTTGTTTCATTTAGCAGTTTTTCAATGTAATTACTCCATACTTTAAGGATATCTTTTTCTCCCTTTTTCATGTCACCTTTATCATCTCTAATTCCTTTTACAGCACTCTTTCCTCCATTTCGGAACTTCAACAACTTCCAGGATAATTTGCCACCTTCTTGATATTTATTTTCTATGTTCTTGCCAAAGTCCTCCCATGACTTTTGTTTAGCTAGTTTTACACAGTGTTTAGCTTTCTTACATTTGTCTCTGTATTCTCTAAGAGCACAAGCTGACTTATTTGCCAGGAACTTTTGATATGCTTTCTTCTTTTCCTTCACTGACTCTTTAACTTCCTATGTCCACCTTGGAGTTCTGATTTTTCTATCCTTGCAGACAACCTCACTATGCCTCTCTGGCTGAATCAATCACGGTTTTCTTCGAGGTTTGCCACTGAATCTCCAAGGTTTGGTTCCTGTTCATTAACTCTTTCATTTTTTCTTCAATAATCTTTGTGTATTTTGGTCTACAGTTCACATCTGAGAGCTGCTCAACTTTTATTCGCTTTAAAACTTTCTTGCATGTTATTCTTTTTAATATGAAATTCAGTTTTATCCTGCTCAAGACTAAATAGTGATCACTTCCAATTTGAAATCCTCTGTACACTCTGGTGTCCTGCACAAGGGAGAAAACATCACTATCAACAATAACATACTAAATAAGACATTTCTTATTCCTTGCCTTGTCTCTCCATGTGAATTTGTGCACAAATGTGAAAGTTAATAATAACCAGTCCATCTCCTGAGCAGAAATCCAACAAGTATTTGTCATTATTATTAGCTTTGCTCTTTTCTTCAAATTTTTCCAAAATATTTTTGTATGTCTGACAGTCATTTCCTACTCTGCTATTTAGATCCCCAACAAGGACCAACTTTTCCTTTTTCATTGTGTCAGTTTGTTTTTTCTAAAGCATCAAAAAATTCCTCCACTTCTAACGTAGTAGAACCTTCTCTAGGACCATAGGCACAAATAAGGCTCATTGTCCAATTTCCCATTCTGATATTTGCCCATATCACTCTACTTGAGACTGCCTGCATTCAAGTAGATTAGCCTCAGATTTTGTGTTGAATGCTAGGGTTACTTCTTCTTTTCCTTGATTGTTATTGCCTGAATATAACATTTTGTATTTATCGCTCAGAAAGATCTTGCCAGTTTTTGTCTTTTTTGTTTCAGTCACCCCTGTTATGTCGATCTGGTACTTATCTAATTCCTCAGCTAGCTCCATTTCTTTGCCATTCAGGCTTGTTATGTTGATAGTACCGATCTTTAACTCTAGTGAAGTTGAGTTGGGGTGTTTTTTCAGAAATATTCCAGTAGCTGACTTTTCGCTGTTCGCCCTTGTTCTCTGGTGCAAACAACAGGGGCCTTGTGTAATTGGGCGACGCCCGAGCTGGCATGAAATTTTGTCATGTTGTACCATCATTTTGTATATTAGTTTAAGGCAATAAGAATACAATTTGTTAGCTATATCTCAAATTGCCAGCCCATCCTCGTTCTTTCAATATCCAGGTAGATACCAAACAGGGTGTACCATGAAAAGGGGAGGATTGGTCATTAGTTCAGAAGCCCTGGTCGGTTCTCAGCATTCCTTTATAGGCTATGTGGAGGTCTTGTCTCAGTTATACAGCTTTGACCCTTAAGTACCCCAAGAGGTATCGTCTATCTATATATAAATTTTCTTCTTCCGTTCTAGTAATTTATCTTGGAAGAAGAAAATTCTACGATAGCAGTAGAAAGGAGGTCTATGATAACAAGAGGAAAAACGTTTTTTAAAAGTGGTTGTGTCATTTAACGCAATGTTGGTGAACAATGAGATGATGTCAAAGCTCACTGTGATATCGGTATTATTAGCAGTTGGAATGATATATCTTACCATTTTATATACATTTTATATATTTTATATTTATAAATCTTACTATTTTTAAAACCCTTCAGTAGGGTTTTTAAAATGGTAAGAGTTTTTATTATGTATGATTTGGTATTACCAGTATGAGGAACAAGAGATTTCACAAAGTGTTTGGATAATTTATTGCAAGGAGAATCAGTAGAATCTACTTATGTTCTAAGGGGGTAGGAATTGGATTTATGAATTTTAGGTAAGCTGTAAATCTTGTGTAGTGGGGGTTCTGCAATTGAAGGGTTTAAGTTTTTTGTGATATCAGGAGGCAACCATAGTAGATACTACTGATCCTCACTGCTATAAATTATCCAGATGGTGTCCTCCTTACTCATCATACATATATATTTAAAAGAAAAAAAAAACTTTTGGTCCACGCACGTTACTCTTTCCTCTGTCACCTCAGTAGTCTTCACTCTAGAATCCAATTTACAATGGAAAAAAGTAAACTAATAATAGTCTTGCCTTTCTCTTTCTAGATACTTTGGTCACTTGCCTACCTTAATGGTAACCTGTCCTTTTCACTATACAAGAAACCCACTCACACAGGCAGATACAATCATAAACTTTCCTGCTCCCACCTTCTCGGCAATATGGACTCATTAAAATACTAACCCATAGAGCCTATAACCTTTGTTCCAATGAGGAACAACTCAGTCATATGCACCACACTTTTATTTAATGGCCACATTATCAAAAAAAAAATCAATCCTTCCTCCATTCCACAACCTTATCTTCATGAAGATTTTAGTTATGTTATCGCCATCCCCTACATCCAAGGTGCATCAGAATAAATAGCAAGAATCTTAAGAAATGCAATCATTACACGACTTTCAAGTCTGGCTTAAAACTAGGTACCATTATCTGCTCCACTGAAGACAAACTCTTTCCTCTCAGTTCCAGTTCTACATAAAGTTCCTTGTTCCTGCAAAGGTTGACCTACTTTGGACAGACAGGAAGGTCAGCGACCTTTTGCAAGGAAGAATATAAGAAATATATCTGCAGTCATGAATATGGTCATTAGGGATTTTCAGACTGCTTTGGATATGGCTCACAGAATCAGTTGGAAAAATACCACCAAGCTCCATCATCACAGTAAATTTAGAAGGGAAAGGCTGCTTTTAGAATCTCTGGTGCTCTTAAAAATCAGTCTAATTTTAATGATTATGGGAAATGATAATACTTTGAGATTTCAGTTTACATCTTAGGCTGCCTACAGGTGTCCATAGATGGTGCAACAATTTTTGACTGCCTTTGTATGTGTGTTACAAGTTGCCTGTGTTGCTGATGAAATAAGATGAAAAATACTGGACGAATTAAATATTTTTAATTCTGTAATAGGGACTGATGGGATATTAGCATGGTTGTTAAAAGAGCATTTAGCTCAAGTGGCTATTCCTTTGACCAGGCTATATAATTTGAGTCTCAGAACAAGGAAAATTCTACAAGGCTAGAAAGAATGCATGGTAATCCTATTGCACAAGGATGGTGCAGAGACTGATGTATCTAACTATTGACCTATCAGTATCTCTGGAGTTGTTGAAGATTTGGGGAAAATTGGTTAGAGTTCGCATATATAAGTCTGTTCACAGAGAAACAATACTTTTCAATTGACAGGCATGGGTTTACTGAGGGGATCATGTTTGGACCACTTGCTCACATTCTATAATAATGTTACCATTGAGTTAGACTATGGGAATATATACATCTTGATACTTTTGGATTTTGCATGAAAGACAGTTGCATAAATTGGAGAATATGGAATTGGATTATTAAATATTTCCATGGATAAGAGGATGGTTGACTGACAGACATCAAAATGTGGGATGTTAGTCTGCAAGATTTAAGGTAACCAGTGATGTTCCTCAAGGATATCAGCCCTTGGTCCATTGTTATTCAGTATGTACATAAATGACATTGGGAATCATTTATTAGCTATTCACTAATGATGCAACGATAAGCAAAGTAATCAAGATTGCAACTGATATATCGTACTTGCAGAACGATTTGAGTAGGCTGGAATTGTGGGCATGTGAAAATGGCTGTCAGTTCAATGTTAGTAAATGTAAAGTCATGCACTTTGATGTGATTAGATATCCAATGTCACATTTTATTGGTAGGATTATACTAGAACAAACTGATCAGGCTAAGGATCTTGGAATTTTCATAGATAGGAAGTTAAGTTCAAGGCCATATAGAAAAGATTGTAAATACAACTTTGAGGATAATTGCAAGGCTAAATGTTTGTGGAGGAGGGGACCTCCCAGTCATGGTACTGGCCTCTTTGATTCTTCTTCTTTCGCTTTGCTTTTTTTTCTCGTATTCTTTGCTCTACTTCTGAGTCTACTTTCTTATCTTCCAGACTACCATCACTACCATGACAAACAGCTCCTTGCAGCTTTGTTTGCCATGTGGAGTGACCCATGGACATCCAGAAAGGGGATGCATGTAGTCTTGCATGACTTTGGCCTGTGCTTAAGCAAGAAGGGTGGACAGGATCAATCAGCTAGTGGACTTGCCTACTAGCATCAAGTGTGCTGCAGTAAGCTTACTTCTCCATGGGTCTGGTGATAGGGCTAAAGGCTTGCCATGGGCCTTGTATAGTGTTCCACTCCTGAGCACAGTTATTGTTTGCTGGAGAATGGGTGTCTGTGCATGGCCCCATGGTAGGTTGGAGTTTTGCTGCTGAACAAAAAACCACTCAAGCATGAGTTTTTCATCCTCAATAGTTTCAGGGGTCCTAACAAAATCCCAACTAACTATTGATACCATTGATACAATTTTCAATACCAGTATAAATGTTCTATTTCTTTTAAATCATCGATGCAGTAGGGAAAGTCACCATTCTTTATTCAGAAGAGTTTAATAGGACTAGCAGGTTCTCCCAAAGCAGTTAGGAAACTATGTTCCGGTGATGACTTCATAAGAAACATCATATCAATAACATTCTGAAAAACTACTCAAAGCAATACAATGGGTGGAATACTAGTAACATTTACACCTCATATAAAACTCAATTCCCAAAGAGGAGTGATTTCAGAATGGGATCTGCTTGATGTTCCTGATGAGATATGTTCAGAGCTGAAAGATCAGAGAGTGACAGGTGCGAGACATCCTAATATGTAGGGATGGCTACCTGGTTTCAACCAGGAACATTATCCTTAATTTTGATTTACTTAAGCCCACAACATCTATAAAAGCAGAATATCTCAGCTGTCTTGTTAGACTGCATCCCTAATCCATTAAGGTGTTTTAAATATCAGAAATGTGGACATTCCCAAACTGCCTGTCGTGGCTCCACCGCCCGTGCTCAATGTGGTAGTAAAGAACATGATAACAAATCTTGCTCTGCAAAGAAAGCTAATTGTATCAACTGTGAGAGAGGTCATCTAGCTTACTCCTGTACATGCTTTGTTAGAAGTGAAAAGATGAAAAAGAAATAGAAAAAAAATAAAAACAGAACAAAATACAGCTAATTCTCTTTTTTAACACGGCTTTTTTTTTATACAAATTCTAAATAACACGGTTTAGAAAACAAAAGCAATTCTATTTTTACACTATATTTTGATTTAACACAGTTCAAATGGCGCTTATTTTTAAAGTGTATGTGTAATATCAAGTTAGTAAAATTAATTATTGATTATTTTCAGATATTTTTGTAACATTACCCCATTAATCACGATGTCAGATAATTCAGTTAGACAGAAGAAGAAAAGAAAAGCTATTTCTTTAAAACTAAAATCCAAATTTTAGATCATTTAGCAGCTGGAGAAGATTCAACATCCTTAGGGAAATATTTTGGATTGAACGAAGCTACCATAAGAACGATTAAGATTAAAATGAAAATGCATTAGAAAATCTGTTCTTTATGGAACAAAATTAGGCGCCAAGTCGTCGTCGTATACGAGAGACATTATAAAAGCGAAGGTGGAAAAGGGCTTAGTGATGTGGATAGAAGATTACCCACAAAAAGGAATACCTTTAGAAGGGAAATGTCATCAAACAGAAAGCATTACGGTTGTACAAACAGATTCAGGAAAAGAAGCTAACAACATCAAACAGCAGTTGTGATTTTTCTGTGAGCACTGGTTGGCTTACAAAATTTCTCGAAAGATATGTGCTTCATAATCTAAAAATAAAAGGAGGAGCTGCATCTGCAGATGAGCTGGCAGCTAGAGAATTTCTTTCAAAACTGTCCAAAATGATTGAAAATGGTGGCTGCACTCCTGATCAAGTTTGGGATGCAGATGAGACTGGCCTTTTTTTGTAAAAAAAAATGCCAAGTAGAACTTGTATAACAAAATTACAAAAAAGTGTTGGTGGCTTTAAAGCAGTTAAGGATCGTGTGACTGTATTATTTTGCAGCAATCTTATATTAAAACCATTACTCGTTAAGTTTCTAAGACCACAGGCAATGAAAGGTGTGGATTTTAACATGTTACCAGTGTACTGGAAGGCAAACAAACAAAAAAAAAAAAAAAAGATTGGGTTACAAAAGAAATTTTTAACGAATGGTTCCATCAATGTTTTGTTCCAGAAGTTAAACGCTATTTGATGGGAAAAAAATCTGGGCTTTAAAGTTTTATTCATTATAGACATTGTGCCTGGCCATCCTGTTTTAGAACACCTAAATGTGGAATTTTGTTTTCTGCCACCTAATACAACCACAAGACCTTTCAAAACTTACTACACAACAAGAACATTCCAAAACATTTTGGATAAACCAGGTAAGTATAATTTACTGACAGTTATTGATCTGTGGAAGAAATTTTCTATTTCGGGGTGCATCAAACTTGCTAAGTTGGGTTATCAGAATTGAAACTATCAACTTTAAATACATGCCGGAAAGCTACTTGGCTAGAATGTGAGAAAAAGAAAAACCCTGTACCTTTACATAACTCAATATCCCAATATCATCAGATTAGCACAGGGATCTTCAACCTTTCAGACATTGCAGGCCGCATTAAAAATGTCAGTGAAGCCCACGGGCCACTAAGCTATACTGCGGTATTTAGAATTGTAAGATGCTTTCCAGATTCACTAGGAACGCTGTGCATTTGATACTTTACATAAAATCCTATAAAAATAAACTCAGCTTTAAGAGCATAGGTAGGAGTTGGGTTCATGATAAGTAAATACAATCAATACTTGAAAAAAGATAATTTACCGTATTTGCTGGCATATAAGACGCACTGGCCTATAAGACACCCCTTTTTTGTACACATTTTTTAGGAAACAAACTTTATCACTGAATATTATAATGAATTTACAGTATTTCAAATATAAAGTAATAAGTAAGTCTACTTTCAACAAATACCTAATCTAACTAGGAAAGAGTACCCACCTTTTAATCTTCTTCGTCGAAACCCAGAAATTCATCTCCAGAGCTAAATAAGAGACAGTTGAAACCTCTTCTAAATCAGAATCTGAGTGCTCACAACAAATTGTCCCCTGTACAATCCAGTGCATTACTAATGCCACACTTCTTAAATTATTTAACCCCTGTCTCAGTTTTCACAGCATCCCATGAAGCTTTGACCCACTCAAAAACTTCCAAAATGCTAGGCCTCTTCCTGATGGCATAACCTCAAAATCTGAAGACTTCATCCAGCAGTCTTCTGTATGCAGTTTCCACTTCTCCTTTATAAATCCCTTAAATGGTTTATTAATACAGACATCTAACAGTTAAAGCTGAATAGTTAGACCTCCTGAAATTACAGCTGAGTTTTCAATTCCTTGAGTTTATTTTTAATCTTCTGTTCTGTGAGAACGAAACTGATCCCATACTAGTAGGGCAGGCTTCTTCAATAGAGCACTTAGACCAAAAATTATCTATCCATAACTGGAATACTAGAATATATTCCAGTAACTGGAATACATAACTAACGTAACTGGAATGCTCTCACACATCGCAAGGAAGCAAGAAAGAAATCGTGTAACTCGTAACAGAGAAAATTTCCAGAAATGAAAGTAATAAAAACCGAGTATCGGCATATAAGATGCACCCTGTTTTTCAGACCTATTTTCAAAGGGGAAAAGTGCGTCTTATAGGCCGAAAAAAACGGTAATTAAGAAAACATTCATATTTTACAATGTCAATGGGCAACTTGGCAATGTTTTTCCTTGACCAGCTTGTCGATGTTGGCATCAGTGTTGGAAGTTGCTATGCACAGAGTATTCTCGAGATGTTGGTCCGTAATCTGAGTTCTTGTTTTGGACTTCACATTCTTCATTCTGGAGAAGAACTGCCCACATAAGTATGTGCTTCCTAACAAAGCACACATCTTCAAAGCATGCCACCGAAGATTAGGGAATGAGTCCTCAGAAATGTAGTCTTTGTAAAATGTAAGCAAGGGCACATTGAATAATTTATCTCTCAAAGAAGAGTTGTTTTGGAGTTTAAGCAGCTCCATTTGTATTGAGCCTGGCATTTCGGCAGCATTGACACTGAATGGCATTGAAAATAAATCTAAAGAAGACTGTTGGTTACTAAAATCACTAAATCTCTCTTCCAACTCACTTTGCAACACAGCTAATTTTGTAATGTATTCATCAAGAGATGAACAGTTGGACTCAGCAAGAAGCTGAAAATGAATTAAATCTTTTTTTTGTGAGTTGTGCCTCCCACAGTTTGAGCTTGGCCACAAGAGCTTTGATGTGATCAAACAGAGTGTGCACCAGTTAATCTTTGGATTGTAGCCACGTATTTAGGTCATTCATATGCAATGAGATGTCAGTCACAAAGGCAAAGTCTGTCATCCACTTCAGATTGTTGATTTCTGCAATTGGCTTCCCCTTGGTTTGCATGAACTGCTGTATTTTGCTCCTTAAGACTTTTTTTAAGAACCTTCTCTCTGCTCAAACAACACAATCACTATAATAAACCACATCGCCGTGACCCACTTCGCACTCTTGAAATTCACTTTTGAAAGTTCAGAAACTCTTGGAATTGACGATGATCCAATCCTCTTGCCCTAATAATGTTGATGACAGTCACAAAAACTTTCATGACATTCTCAAATCCAATAGTTTTTGTGCACAAATTCTCCTGTTGGATTAAACAATGGTAATGGATGAAGTCTTTTCCTTATAGTTCCAGTTCTTTCCGTAACAGTGCTACAAATGCTTTCCCACCATAGCAGGGGCACCATCAGTTACCATGCCCTTGAGGTTGGTTAAGTTGAGGTCGAAACGCTGGAGCATTTTTTTGGTGGCTTCAAGAATATCTGTGCCTTTCTTCGTTCCCTTCATAGGTACGAGCACTAGCGCTATGAAGGGAACATTTCATATCAATTCTGTCACTCAATGCCACGGTTAAAGATAGCCAGTTATGCTGTATCCTTCACATCTGTGCTCTCATCTAAAGCAAGGGAATATGACATAAATTCGGACGACCATTTTTTAAAGTTCCTTCAATGTCATTGGCAAGTTCTTCGACACGTGCTACAGTTAATCCAGAGAAACTCAGTTTTTTAAACACTACCTTATTATTTGGGCACAGAATATCCCCAGCAGCGATGAGACACTCTTTCACAAACTCGCCATCCAAGAAAGCTTTTGGTTTTTTAGCAATTTTTTCAGCTATTACATAACTTACGTTGATGCACGTTTCGCTCTCTTCCCTGTGCCTTTTAAACATACCCTGCTTGCATTTTAAATCAATTTGGAGATGGTTCACTTTGTCCACATGAAGACACCCTTGAAGGTGATCGAAATTGGATGCATGCTTTGTCTCATAGTGTTGTTTTATAGTGTATTCTTTTGACACTGACTCGCAACAAATTAAACACACTAGCTTGTTATCGATCGGCACAAAAAAAGTACAAATTGGGCCACTTTTCATTAAAAACTCGACAAGAATTATTTGATTTACACTTTTTACTCATCGATGCCATAGTGTTGGAAGGTGAACCCAAAAAATGGTCCAAAATGGCCGTGTAACAGTTATTATCCATTGAAGATGTCTCACACTGATGAAAAAAGTCTCAATATAAAACCACAATAGGCTATGACTGACGCGACGAACCTGCATGCTCTTATACACGAATATCACACTGTTCACGACTGAGTGACTGTGCATGAGATCCTCTTGTAGTTATATGAAAATAACGAAGTATCGAGAACCTTCGAGATGTATCTGGAAGGCACTAGACAGCGCACTCGAACTACTGCTTCAGCCTGCGACATTAGTACTAGTACTTAAATATCACTTTCTGCTGGTAGATGGCTGAAGAAGCATGTCTATTTAATATTTATTTTTATAGGATTTTATGTAAAGTATCAAATGCACAGCGTTCCTTGTGAATCTGGAAAGCATCTTACAATTCTAAATACCGCAGTATAGCTTAGTGGCCCACGGGCTTTATTGAATTTTTTTTTTTATTTAATCACGTTTTAATGTTAAGTAGTTATTTTTTCAAAATGCCTGGCAGTCCATGGCAAAGAGCTCTGCGGGTCATTAGTTTATGACCCCTGGATTAGCACATGCAGTTGGCGGAGAAGGATTTGATGATTTTTCCTCTGCAGATATTGAAGAATTGATGATTGACAAGGCTGTTAGTGATGATGAAATAATAGAAGCTGTTCTTGAGAATCTCGATGAACAAGAAAAAAGTGATGATGAAGAGATTCCACTCACTGCAGGATTGATTAAAAAGGGTTTCAAATGGCTAGTAAATTACAAAGTCATTTCTTACACATGATCCAAATACTGAGCGACATGAACAGTTTAAATGTGAACTGAAGTCATGTATGGTGCGATAAGAAGAATTATACAAGAACTAGTCAAAACAGGATTTCAATGATTAATTAGAGTTCATGGTTTAAAAAAAAAAAAAATCAACCTTCAGAAATATTGGAAATCGATGCTAATTTAGTTCCTTTTACTGAAGAAAATGTTTCGCCATTGCAGTATGAATAGGATGGCCAAAGTGTTTCAGGTGCTTTAATTCCAGTCTCACACAAAAGAATGCAGCTACTGTTAGAAAGTGACAGCAAATAAAATTTAACTAATAACCATGTGCATAGGTGTATTTGGTCCTTTTCGAATTTCTCTTTTATTAGTGACACACTATTTTCTTTAAGAAAGATACATATGTATATAATTTAAATCATCATCATCATCAAATTCCTGACATGTACCCTCAAGGGGTGTACAGGATATGATAGTATTACATGAAAAATTTACATCGTTACTAACTTCCTATTTACAATTTTCCTCCAAATCAGTCTGTTGCTTGTCAAGAATCCAACATTATCAGATCTTATATTTCTATCGTCTAAGGCACTTTGTACCGTATCAATCCACCTATATCTTGGTCTTCCTCTGGGTCGTTTTTCTGCCAACCTGGCAGAGAACACTTGTTTTGCTAATCTTTCCTTGCTCATTCTGTTTAAATATACTTTAAATAAGTATTTAAAATAAAAAATATTCCATTAAAATTAGAGTTTTATTCAATGATTTTCATGTTTTGTTTGAAAATAACTTATTGTTTGTATCGGGTTTTCACATTTGGAACCATTCTTCTATTGTTTCATATGCACTGTATTCTTTTTTTTGCACGGTTTTTTCTGGAACCAATCTACTATGTAAATGGATAATTGGGTGTATATCGTATCAGGATGCAAGAAGAAAGTTGGCCACCTGTCCCGAGTTTCTGCTATGCTGAGAAGATAGCAGCTAAGAAAATATCAACTGCATGTCATGTCAACATGTATGTCTATTCTAGCATCTTATAATTTCACCATGACTGAACTATATGATTGCGAGTGCTTTTTTATTTTTATGTTGAGCACATCAGTTATATGGTATTGAATTAACTTCAGAAACAACCAAGAAAATTCCAAAACAGTTCCATTTGTTGAAAACCAACTCATGAAAAAAATTATGTCAAGGTTATCACCTAAAGACAAACCACCAGACTCTCGCACAGAAAACAAATGGATACTTCAGCATCCACTGAAAGTAAACTGAACTTACCCAGTGATCCTGACACATCTGATGATGTATTGGATATTTTTCCAGAGGAAGAGATGGATATTGGTCATCAATACTTCCAAAAATACTTCTCCATACTTCTAACATGAGAGTGTTGTCTTCTCTAAAAATTCAGTCTAAATAGCTAAAGTAGTGTGTTCTATAGATTCACTAAAAATGCATAGTTTGTACTTTTATTGTTGGTTTTCATATCAAATTTCATAGAAATCTCAAATGAATTAGAAAGATCTAGGTTTGAGTTTCTCATATAGGACATTAGAAACCTTTATGAACACTTTTCAAGTGACCATATCAGCAAGCTTGCAGTTATTTACCTTTTGAATGATTTCTTAATTTATGCTTAGGTTTTTTTTTTTTTTTTTGGAAGAAATTGCATAAATTAAGTAGATGAAGCAAATTGTTTACTTATTTTAATAAACCCCTATGTATCCTATCCTCCTAGGTACTAATTAATTATTTTAGTATCTAATTTTGTTGTTTAGCTTCTCTCAAGCATCTTAGAATTGTTCTTTTCACTATTTTGCCTATTCCATCCTGAATAGTATGTTTTTTGTTACCTTGATGGTTGTCTTTACCACAGTCTAGAATCGTATTATAAATACATAAAACTAAAACAAAGGATAATAAATATGATATGTAACAAAGTGAATCTTTTCTGGAACTGTCCCTTACTGATAATTTATCCCTGATAATAAAATCATATTGAGATTAGGTTAACTTTACATATTTTTGAGCTTTTATTCTCAGAGTTTCAGAAACTCCTTGAACCATATGGCTCTCACGTCAATATACATGTCAACATGTATGTCTATTCTAGCATCTGATAATTTCACCATGACCGAACTATATGATTGCAAGTGCTTTTTTTATTTTTATGTTCTCAATATCCTAATCTCAATATGATAATAAAATCATATTGAGATTAGGTTAACTTTACATATTTTTCAGCTTTTATTCTCAGAGTTTCAGAAACTCCCTGAACCATATGGCTCTCACGTCTGTATACATGTCATGTCAACATGTATGTCTATTCTAATTTAATGGGCTCTACTGAGTAATATTGCATGTGGTAGATAAACTGTTTATCTGCACACATTAACTCACTAGTACAGAACACCATTGCTGCTAATTATTATTATTAAGAGAGACATCCAGGGATTCCACATACTACATACACCAGCTTTCATATTTGTTCTTGAATTCATTCACATTACTTGCACACAACATCCAGTGGCAATCCATTCCAATTACCCACCATTCTATGAGATAAAAATCTAGCTCTCTACCCCTTCCTTGACAACATTAATTACCAACTTCTAAGAATGTCCTTTCATCCTTTTCCCATCTTCCATAAAATAAAAATTCCATTTGCTCAAATCCTGTATGACCCTTTCACAAGTTTTTAAGTCTTAATCATACCACTCCTGTTTGCTAGTGTCTGCAGTCCACAAATTTTTAATCTGTGTTCATAATCTTTTCACAATTCACAATCCTGATATTTTAACACACTCCTTTGTACTCTCTCTCTCCATTGTATTAAAATCGCCCTGAAACCAGACCTATGCACAATAATCCAAGTGAGGTCTTATCAGAGCTTTGTAAAGACACAAAAGTGACTTATCTTTACATGTCAAGGTTCATTTCAACATTGCAGTTATCCTCTTAAGTTGCATTTGCAATCTTTGCTACTTTGCTATATGGAACCCTAAACTTCAACTTCCTATCTACTAAAACTCAAAGGGCCTTAGTCTGATCAATTTCTTCTAGCATAATCCCACAAATATAATATGACATTGGATATCTAATCACACCGAAGTGTATGACTTTGTTTCCTAATATTGAACTGACATCCATTTTCCCATGCCCAGAATTATTATTATTATTCGTGACACCTCCAAGGAGTCAGAAGACTCGTTGCGGGAGGACACCTATTGTACAACTCTCCATCTCCACCACTACACTGAACCTCTACTACCAGTCATCTACATCAGCACCATCTACCGCCCACCACCACAACTAGTATTTTTTGTCTGTAAATTGCGTGTGTTCTGAAGGGCCAATTTGTCTGTATGCAGGATGAAAAACCCGAGTTTCCAGGAGGAAAAAACCCTGCTACCTCCATATGAGATCGGCTAACTCACTTTCGATTGAAAAAATCCATATAAAGATTTCTCCCGTCATTTGAATTCCAGCCTATTCAAATCACTCTGCAAGTACCTATCAGCTGCGTTCCTGATTACTGTGCCTATTTTTGCATCACCAGCAAATAGCTGCATGTCAAAGGTTATATCCTTCATGATGTCATTCATGTATTGATTGAATAACAATTGATCAAGCACTGATCCTTGTGGTACAGCACTAGTTACCTTAAATGTTGCAGACTCACATTCCCTAGACATTTTGATGTCTGTCAGTCAGCCATCATCTTATCCACAACACTATTTTATAATCCAAACCCATATTCTCCAATTTATGCAACAATGTTCCATGCTGTTTCCTGTCAAAAACCTTAGCAAAATCCAAAAGTATTAATGGTGTATCCATTTCCCTAGTCTAACTCAATGGTAACATTATTATAGAATTTGAGCAATTGCTAAAATATGACCTTCCTGTAGTAATCCCATACTGTTCATTGCAAAGTAGAAATTCTCTATCAACCCATATCTGAATGTGAGCCTTAACCAATTTTTCAAAAATCTTCATTACCACTCCAGAGATACTGATTGATTAATAGTTGGATACATCTTTGCACCACCCTTGTGGTGCAAAGATGATTGGAAAGAATGCCGTACATTCTTTCCAGTCTTGTGGAATTTTCCTTGTTCTGAGATGCTATTATGTAACCTGGTCAAAGGAATAGCCATTTCATCTGAACACTCCTCTTTTAGCATCTCTGCTGATATGCCATCATTCCCAATTGACAAAATCTTATTTAGTTTGTGCAACAGCTGTAGTACTTCCTCCTCATACACATAAGTTTCTTCATCTAGTGATGAGGTAGCAGTGAGCACAACAGTGTACACACCTGGTTGATAGCTTTTAGTAAAATGGACACTCATTAGCTGAACAATCTCTTCTGCATCTGTTACCTGCACACCATCTGCTTTCAGTAATATTCTTTCATATTTATTCTTTCTTTTACTTGCAGCATAATGATAGAATTCTTTTCGGTCTTCAGCTTGTAGAACAGTTTCCTTTCATATTCACTTTGCTTTCTGTCTGCAACAGTTGACTCTTCTAGTCTTTCTTTTTAACTAACATCAACCATGTGGTATTCCTTCCAGTCATCTTTTTCTTATAATCTCTTGCTTAATAAGATTACATTACACATCCATTTCACTCCTACCCTATTTATTCTTCAAACTCCAGGGACACATTCCAATATTGCATCATTTACTATTTTTAAATGCTTTCCATGCACTGTTGGTATACTTCCAACAACCAGTACCAGGATGAAAAACCCAGTTCTCCTCAGTTGGTCATAATTTCCTCCTTTGTTGTTTGCAGCTTTTCTGAATGGAACATTCATAAACTTAGCCACCTCCTAAGATATTACCACATTATTACTGTCCAACAAGAGGCAGAATATTTAAGTCTAACTGAAATCCAATATTCTGCCTCTTGTTGGACAGTAATCATGTGGTAATATCTTAGGAGGTGGATAAGTTTATCAATGTTCCATTCAGAAAAGGCTGTGAACAACAAAGAAGGAAATTATGACCAACTGAGGAGAACTGGGTTTTTCATCATGGTACTGATTGTTGGAAGTATACCAACAATGTATAGGAAGCATTATTCATTCCTCTGACACTATAATCTAATCCAGGAGTCGGCAAACTTTTCAGACCATTGACCACTTGATGGAATTCTTGATCCCTCATCGACCCCATCATGTTGAATGAAGGAATAAATGTTATCAATAATAAATTTCTCAATTTAAAAATAATAATTCCTTCACCTTTTTACTTCATTACTGCTTCTTGATAAGAAATTTTTAAAGAACATCAAAAATTTACTTACGTTTTATTGATTTACTTAGAATGGTTAATGAGAAGGATGTGTTTGTTGGCTCAGCCGATCAGCCAGTTGGCTCTGCATGTTTACTAGGTGTTACTCAAAATCGTTTTTGACCTAAAACCCCTTCTGACCCTCTAGACATCTATTGACTTCTTGGATAGCCACATCAACCCCCTCAGGGGTGGATATTGACCACTTTGTCAACCGCTGATCTAATCTAACACTCTTTGACCTTGAGTTCTTTCTGTCACATGCTGCTTGATGTCGCATTCGCTCAGTAAATTCAGTTTCATTCTTCTCATAAGATTTTACTGCTACCCAATCAATGTTTGGATAATTAAGTCCCCATTATAATTACTCGTTCCTCACCCATCTTTATTTGGTGATGCATTTCTTGTCACTAGCAACAGATTACTATGTCTATAACAACATCCCATGATGTATTTGATCTTGTTAGACTATACCTTATACCAGATGGGTTCAATCTAACTGCAACATATAAAATTGTTACTAGAATTGCAGTCATCGGTCTCGATGCTAATCAGATTCAAGTCATCCAATATCATTAGTATCATGCCCCTTCCTCTCTATTCTTCCTAAAAATCCTGTACTTTACACTCGATACCAGTTAGTATGTCTGCTTCTGATAGCCAGTTCTCACTAATGCCTACAATCTGAGGTCTCTACAAATTGACCAAGGCAATAAACTGTACACATTTGATACTTGTACCATTCATACATAGACATAAGTTACTTGCATGCTTTTTTGTATACTCTTGTCTGTACTCTGCATGACACGGACAACTTGTAGATCTCTGTTCTTATATAGTAGGGATGGCCAGAATTTTTGCAGCAAGAGCCCTAGTTACCTGCTAGAAATTGTTAAGAGCCACATCCCAAAGATCTATGTCAGTCATATACGTACACATATAATACAATATCATTTATAAGGAATAAGGAAAAAAAAGTTTTTGAAACATTATATTTATTATTACATATTTTTTTTTACATCTATTTACATTTTTTTATTTACTCTTTACTAGTAGAAGGTTTATGGATTTTTAAGTTAGCAACTAATTTTTGATAATTTGGTTTGTAATTAGTAATTGAACTCCTTATTAATTCTTTCAAATGTTGGTTTGTTAATTGGGAACGATACTTGGATTTGACAAATTTCATCGTTGAGTACAGTGATTCAACATCATACGTCGATCCAAAAATTGATAATAAACGATATGCTGCATTTTTTAAATGGCTGTACTTTATGGTAGGTGCACATTTCCAAAATTCATTGATTGAATTTACTGATTTATGTAACATTTTAAGACCTTCGTCTTCTTGCATTTCCATTAACTCCATTTCTCCTGATGCCATTCCAGGAAGTAAGCTTTTTAAAAGCCGGAAACAGTTGTTAATTACATCAATTTCAAATGGATTTAATGGAAATGCGATAGATGGTTTTAATTCTTGTAAGTCTACAAATTATTCTTCAAAATCGTCCAACAGATTTTATTTATTGCATTGTTTAATTTTGCTCAATAGTTACTGATGGCTGTAAGAAGAATATCACATCTTGACGTCACTTTTTTCAAATGTGGAAAGTGATTGAATGTCTTTTCACTTATAATTTTTTTAAAAAACTAAAAATGCTCTCACTCAATTCTGAAATATTCTTGTCCTTGCCTTGCAGCGACACATTGAAATTTTGTAAATGTTCCATTATATCAGTAAAAAACATTAAGTCCTGGATCCATTCATTGTTTTTTAATTGCAGATATGATTGCTTTTTTATATCTAGGAATTCGATAATAGGTTCCAATAAAGTTCCAACAAATTTGTTCAATACAACCATCTCACTATGCAGTACAACGATAAATCATTTATTTGTTTATTCAAATCAAGTTCATCAATAAAATTTCGAAACTGACGGTGGTTTTTTGCATTGGTCTGAATGAAATTTATGATTTTTATGAGTTGTGTAAACACGTTCAAAATTAAAGTGTTTTGCAACAAGATGTTCCCGATGCAAAATACAATGAATTGGAATGAAATCGGGAATGCTTTCATCTTTTTTTAAAAGTCCAATTAATCCTACATTCTTACCCACCATTGTTGCTGCTCCATCAGTAGCCACGCTTATTAATATACTTTTTGGAACATTTTTAAGGGCAACATCAAAAGCTTCTTTAATATCAACGCCATGAGTATTATCTTTTAATGCTATTAAATCTAATAATTCTTCTCGCGTCACTCTGTCCTCAAGAACGAAACGAATAAAAATTGCTAATTGTGGTTGGTCTGTAATGTCAGTTGATTCGTCAAGTGCCAAACTAAATGCTACACAATCTTTTATATCGTTTTCTAATTTTGATAATAAATCCACGTTTATTTCTGAAATTCACGTTCAGTTGTATGTCGTGAGGTAGGAATGTTGGTGATTAACTTTAAAAGTTTTGAATTATTAGGGTCCAGTGACTCAATTCTATCAAGAATGTTTTGCTTAATAAATTCCCCTTCGGTATAAGGCCGTTTTGCACATGCGATGTTCCATGATATATTAAAACTAGCCTCTATTACAGTTTTAGATTCTTCAGTAAATTTTGTCATGAAGTTAATTTGGTTATTAACTGAAGATTTCAATGATTTAAGCTTTTTAATTCGTATTTCAGATTTTTCTGGATATTGAGACGAAAATTTGCAATGCAGTTTTTCATAATGACGTTTTAAATTCTCTACTTTGAAATTGCTCACTGTTGAACTACAGATGAGGCAAAAAGCTTTACCATTTTTCTCAATAAAAGCATAGTCTTCTTCCCATTCTTCCTTAAAATTTCTATGTTCGTCGATATACTTTCGCTTCTGTTTATTTTCAAGAGTCATGCTGCAAAATATTCTATTTTAAAAATAAAATATTAATATTTAAATCATTTGGAATTTAAATTATTACCTTTTTATTAATATAAGAAGTACGAAATTCAGTAATATATCTTTTTAAATTTTCCGACAAGGTAATATAAATATAATTACATTGCCAATCAGCATATGAACAGCAAATTTCATCAAGCCACTCAAAAACATTGACCAATCTAGCAGCAAAATACAGCTTATTAGGGATGACAAACAAACATCGATGATTTTTAGAGAAAAACATCATTTTTTTTTCCAATTTTTGGCTTTGCCTCGAGTTTTTTTAAATTATTATCATCATTCAGAAAAACTTTATTAGGTGATTGCCCCATGTCTGCTAGAAAATTAAGAAAAATTATAAATATTTTTTATTTGTTAGTTGAGCCGCAATAAAACTTAAGAAGAGTCACATGCGGCTCGCGAGCTGCAGTTTGGCCACCGTGGTTATATAGTATCTTACTTATACAGACATCTTTGCACCTGCTTGATAGGTCTGAATTGGACGAACTCAAAATCATTCTCATCTCATCATTTCCACGATTATGCCCATTCCCATCATTAACACAGTTACATAACTTTGTTGGTCTTACACATTCTCACCATTCCTCCTTGTGTTAGTCTCATGCCAATTAATAATTTCTCAAGACTCCTGATTTGCATTCAAGTGTAGGCCGTCCTTATACATATCCATTCTTTCCTCAAACTTACACCACTAATAGTTTTGAGCATGAGGCTACGTTGTGAGTGGTCAGTGTATTTAGCACTACTTAATTCACCCTGCTATAAATTATCCAAGCATTTAGTGAAATCTCTTATCCCCTTCTTCCTGGCCATACCACATTATACATAAAAACTCTGCCCAATGTAAAACTTCGGTTGAAAATCTAATTGTTAATAATACAGATATCTTAGTCAGCTTTAGCATTACCTTACTATTCACCAGTATTCCCTTAAATGATAGCTTATCACATTTTAAAAAAAATTCCTCTTGATATCACAGATCTCTTTTCCTTTGCTATCCATTCTAGATATTTCTCATGGAAGAACAAAATTTTAAACAAATATAGGGTACCTCTATGAGTTCTCTCCTCTCACCCCTTCCCCCTGCCAGTTTTTTCATTGAAGATTTTGAAAAACATACTCTTGACTAATCCCATATTAAACCCTCCATCTGATTAAGATATGTAGTTATGTTTTCTGTTTGGTCTTATGACCCAGACACATTTGACTTTTTCTTTTGTCATCTCAATAGTCTTCAGCATCTAGAATCCAATTGACAGAAAAGGAAACTAATAATAGTCTAGGCTTTCTATACACCTTGACAACATACCTACGTAATAGTAACTTGTCCTTTTCATTATACAGGAAACCCACTCACACGGGCAGATACTTTTACAAACTTTCCTATCATTCCCATCTCAACAATCACTAACCAATAGAACCTTCTAACCTTTGTCATAATGAGTCTTCTCTTACAGCAAGATCCTTCATAACTAATGTTTATAGCTCCCACAGTGTCAAAAATAAATAAAATAATAATAATCAGTCATTCTCCCTAATCCATTACATTCTTTTTAGAAGGATTTTAGTAATTCTGTTACCATCTTCTATCTTCAAGGCATTTCGGGGAGAGGGGGGGGGGGACTATAAGCCTAAATAACAACCCCTGCATGTTTTCAAGCTTTACCAATAATCATCTTCCTCCTCTTTTCCTGGTGTATATGGAGTTCCCTGTTCCCGTAAGTTGGCTTACTGTGGATAGACAGGAAGATGAGCCGCCATCACCACCACCACCAGCAGCAAGAAGAATATAAAAAATACACCTGTAGTGATGGCTGTAGTCAATTGAGCCTTGAGAACCATGCTCCATCACAGTAAATTTAGAAGAGAAAGATTGTTTTTAGAATCTAAAGCTGCTCTCAAAAATCAGCATAATTTGAATAAATATGACTGCATAAAACTTGCCAAAATATAGAAAGCACTAATATTTCGAGTTCCCACTTTACATCCTAGGCTGTCAACAAGTGCCCACAGAGAGGATGACTCTGTTCTTTCTTCTGCTTGTTTCAATTAGTTTTGCATTACCTGTGTGTGAGTGACCTATTTCATTGTATTCCCTGAAGATATCTGTATGACAGATGAAATATTTGAATTATTTTTAATCCTTTTTTCAGTGGTTTCACTCCATTAAGCCTTCATATGTGGTCTTTGGGACAGCCTTCCATATGTGGTGTTTCTTTTTGACTTTTAGTTCACATCCAGCAAGAAGGCAACCATCCCCCCAAGGATGTAGGTTTTGCATCTTGTCATGTGAGATTAATATTTAAAAATATCCTTTTTCTCATCAGAAATTTTTCTAATAACATGTGCACTTTCTTGTTGCATTATCTTTTTGAAACCCCCTTTCTGGTTCAGGTAATGTGGTGAAATGTGTCCTCTGTATCCCAGACTGTTTGTGTATATCTTCACAGCTTTATAATGCACTGGGTTTGATCTAAGTTTACTATCAGTCTCACTGTAATTCTGATTTATTAAACTGCAAATCTGTCACAAAATGATTATTCTGCCTTCTTCCCAAAATTCTTCCCCTTTTATTTATTTATTTTATTTTATTCTATTCATTTTTTTGTATTGATTTGAATGTTCTTCATTACACCAATAATACCATATCGTCAGTATATGTATAACCTCTAATGTATTGTCTTGTTTCATTTACTTGAAAGCAGATAAGAGTTCAGAAATACATGTTTGCTGCATTCTGAGATTAATTACAAGCAGGTTATTCTGTCACTGATCCTTTGTGATTTTGTGTGCATCTGAAGTTTTGCATTCCAGCATAAAATATCCTTCTTACGAAATAGGTTTGTAATGCAAACGCTACGGTTCCCATTGTCAGCATGTTATATTTGACACACTCTATCAGCGACAGAACCCTATTAAAAATAGAAATATCAGAAAAGGACAATCATGAAGATTAGCAAAACAAATTTGAATCATAAATGACAGGAGCAGGACCCATAGAAAGAACAAGATATAGGTGAGGTGATGCACTTAGTGCTTTAGAGGAATGCAGTGTAAGAGCTGATCAAATTAGAACACTGGCAAATTGGTAGTAGTAGGTGACTGTTCAGGAAATCTTGATTACATTAGGATGTCATATCTTGTACATGCCTTGATAAGTTCTCTTAATCAGACATTTTTTGAGGGTATGCAGAAGAGAACACACAAATGAGAAATTAGAAATGAGCATTGCAATCCTGTGAATCAGGAGAAGTTGTCTTCACAAAAGTAAAAGCTACTCGTTTCTCTGCATTTTTTGTACGAGTACCCTGTAATGTGTGTCTTAATTTTATTTTTTATTAAAAAAAGATCTTTTATGTTTTCCTGTAATTGTTTATTATAGAATTTTTTATTTTTACAATAGGTAAATTATAATGAAGAGGGTAAAAATTTAAATTCCAGTGAATCAATTACATCATTTGTATTAGGTTTAGCTATTTATTTGGTTTGGTTCATTTTAACTGTAAGGTAACTTTTTTTTTTTTAGATTTAACTGCTTCAGAAAAAGAGGTAAGAAATGAAAATTCCAGTCCTTTTCATTGTTGGCAAGGTATAGTTTCATTGGTAAGTAGATTTCATTATTAAGCTGATTCTTTAGCTTTTCACTTAATCATATCTGCAGCTTACTCCCTTAAACTATTTATTAGACTAGTTATAGAAATGTTTGGTGAGAAACATGAAAAAAGTGTGTTCCAAATCTGAGCTTAATTTTATTTAGAAAAAGGCATGCTAATTTTTCTATTACAAAATAAGTTAGCAGCTAAAGCTAATAAGATGAATACTATTTTTGAATGGGTCTAAATGACAATAATTAGAAGATTCTACACAACAGCCTAATTGACTATTAGGTAGTATATCTGCTTTCTAATCAAGTGTGAGTTTGAAAACCACCAGCTGTACTAAATAATCTTTTCATTCTTGCTCTACCTCTCCTGGATGTTTTTACCTCTCCTGTCTTCCAGACCATCATGAGATTCAGTGCCCTGCCACTGTATGCCTGTAGACATTAGAAAGGGGTAACCTCAAGTCTTACATTACTTTGATCCCTGCTTTGGAGATGAATGTTCATAGATGACCCAGCAAGGATCAGTCGGCTAGTGGGCTTTCCAGCAGGAGTCAACAGAGTTGTAATAATATATCATAGTACACTCATAAAAAGGGAAATAAAAGTGAATGTGAGAATTGCAGTGGCATTTCATTACTGAGTGTTCGCCATAAGATTTATGCCAGTATACTTGAGAAACAGTTGAGTAGGATTGTGGAAGGGAAGCTTGGTGAAGAACAAGCTGGATTCAGACCAAATAGAGACTGTCAGGATATGATTTTCACTTTACGACATTAGTTGAGAAATCATGGGAATATAACAAAGATCTGTATTTAAGTTTTGTAGATCTGGAAAAGGCATATGACAAGGTGCCAAGAGAGAAGGTATTCAAAATACTACAGTTGTATGGTGTCAGTGGGGCATTATATCAAGCAATACTTAGTCTTTATTTGAGGTGTAAGTCAGCAGTTAAAATTGATTGAAGTACATGAAGATGGTTTAATGTTAAATCTGGTGTCAGACAAGGATGTACATTATCTATATGGATCACATTATGAAGGAAAGAGGTATTAAATCTGATATTAAAATTGAAGATGTTAATCTCAGCTCTTTATTTTTTGCAGATAATGTTATACTTTTAAATAAATCTGTACGAGTTTCAAGAATCCCTGAGTAAATTGAATAACTGTTGTAATAGATATAGTATGAAGGTCAACAAAACAATGCAAAGACAATGAAAATAGGCAGAAGCATTGAAAATATCAAGTACATTGTGAATGGAGAACCTATAGAACAAGTAAAATATTTCAGCTACTTAGGCAAGATTTTTAGTGAAGATGGTAAATTAAATATGGAAATAGACTACAGAATCAACAAAGCTGGTATGGTAGGAAGTCAACTGAATAAATTCATATGGAATGAGAGAGAAATTAGTCGGAACACTAAATTAGCTGTGTTCAAACCAGTTTTAACTTATGAATCTGACAGCTGGGTCAGAAGTAAAACACTTAACCAAAGACTAGAAATTGCAGATATGAGAGTCCTGAGAAAGATTAGAGACGTGAACAGATGGCATCAATGGCAATATCATATTAAAAACGAGGATAGTAGGAAAGAACTTGACATTGTCAGCATCCAGGAATGCGTTAGCAGAGCTAATTTCGGGTGATATGATCACTTAAATAGAATGGCAGAGGAAAGATGAGCAAAACAAGTGTTCTCTGCCATGTTGTCAGGAAAAAGACCCAGAGGAAGACCAAGATATTGGTGGATTGATACAGTAAAAAGTGCCTTAGAAGATAGAAATATAAGATCTGATGAGGTTGTAGTCTTGACAGATAACGGATTGATTTGGAGGAAAATTGTTGATAGGAAGTTTGTAATGATGTAAGTTCTTCATGTAGTACTATCATGATATTCTGTACACCCCTTGAAGGTACATGTCAGGAATTTGATGATGAGAGAATAACCAGCTATATGCTACATTACTTTAAAAAGGTAGGTTAGAAAAGTCAGCCAACAAACAACCATCCAGTCTCTCTCTCTCAAAAAAAAAAAGATAGTTACCAGCAGCTAACATCATCACCATCAGCAGACGCATCTGTTGGTGACCAGCAGTAAGGATTTTTACTACACTCGAACCATAACTAATCTTCTAGACCCTCAGCTTTGGAGAGACTTGAAAAACTCGTGGTTTCTCTTGACACAATTTGCATTTGATTGGGTTGTGGTTAAGTTGCCATCATCTTTTGTCTGCTCACTGTGTCTTGATAGATGATTTTTTGGATTTTTCTACCAATATAGAAGTATCCCAGGGCTCAATATTCTTGCTTGTTTTCTTTTCCCCCCCTCTCCTCTATAAATGATCTTCTCTCAATGACCTCAAATCTTATTCATAGTTTTATTGATAACAGTTCACTGCATGCCTCTTTTCTACTTGACAAACCTTGTAGTGCATAATCATTATAATCCTCAAGGTCTTCTATAATTGTTCTGCAAAATTGGCCACTATGATTTATTCTTCTTTCATGACTAATAACAAGAGCAGTAAAAAATCAACATCCATTGACTGTTCCATCACAAAATTTATCAGATCATGATGGCTAATTTTCCAGAACAATTATAGAAGACCTTGAGGCTTATAATGATTGAGCACTACAAGGTTTGTCAAGTATTTTTGTTCCATTTAATTTTGTTCTTTGGAACAGCCTCCCTCATTCTGTCTTTCCTGAACAGATAACAGATTGATTTAGAGGAAAATTGTTGATAGTAATTTAGTAATGATGTAAGTTCTTCATGTTGCATTATCATATCCTGTACACCCCTTGAGGGTTCATGTCAGGAATTTGATGATGATGATATTTTTGGAAGATTTTGAGAAATTGACATAGGAAATAGTAAAAGTCTGCTAAATTTCTACTTGGAACATTGGCTAGTCATGACTAATACCATGTATTTAAGCATGAACAATGTGTAAAAATTCATGTGCAAAAACACAATTGTCATAAATTACATTATTGCAATAGTGTTTCAAATTGGTCCATAATACGTGTGTGCATATTTAAAGTGGGAAGTGGCTCCCTAGGGTAGACTAAAAATGATTGTTGATTCTTCACAGAGAACTCTGAAGATTCAGTCTATGGAGTGAATGCCAATATTAAAAATTAATATATTAGATATTGTTAAATTCACTATCGCAAAATATTAATGAGGTCCTTACAAGTTTGCTCTAGTGAGTTCAGGGTCAACTGCAAAGACCAGTTTGGACTAAAGTTGTTAGAAAACTCAGTCATGAAATATTGTGTTGTATTTTCACAATATCTGATGCATCTTTGGTGTATATAAACAGATAATGATGGTTTGAAGCAACAATATGAAGAAAAGACCTAATGGAAGATCAAGATATAGATTGATTGATGCAGTGTTAAGAATGTATTAGAAGATGTAAGAGCTGATCAAATTGTGACTGATGGTATGTGACAATTGATGATTTATAGCTTCCCTTGATGAGTTGTTATTATAATAGTAATAATAAACAAATTTGGAAGAAACTCAAATGTGTGGGTAGGCTTATGTGTTTGTCGTACATGTTGATTAATTTTAATGGTATAGATGAGAACACAGACTGATAAGAAAATAACTGTTTATTAACTTATTGCTGATATTTTGCTATTCTACCCAGCATCTTCAGAGCACACAAACAGTTTGCCAAAGTATGCGAGACAACAACAACAACAATCCAGTATAACAATGGGACTAGTTTGAACAATTGTAACATACGACACAAAGACTCAAATCCTAATTAGGCACCATCTATGTTTGGGGGGGGGGGGGGCAGAAAGAGAAAGCAGGTATTAATTTGGTTTTAAGGTGACTGTCTCCCTTTGGCAAATTTATACAGCCATACTTGTTGAGGTTTGTTTGGAGTATGTTTCAAGGCTCCTGTTGATATGACATAGAATTATATATGTCTGATTCATTTTATATAACTGATAATTCGATGCATGATGAGAACTCTTCAACAACAGAATCTTCGCTTAAAAATCTTATGTAACTCAGTAGTTGGCATTTTAGCTTATGTCTGTCGACTCATCCAGTTGACGTGAAATGTTTTTGCCATCATACTTTTTTGACTACTTGGACATGTCTTATATATGGCATGAAATAGTATCATTCGACAGAAGTACATTTGATATCTCCCTCTTGGCAGCCTTTCCTAACAAGATTTAACTTTCCTTACAAGGAGGTTTCTGCTGTTATATGTTGCTCCATGTTCCTGGCAATTATTTCAACCACCTTATAACTTGCTGCTTGCACCTTTGCTATTTTTTCCACTGACTTGACTTGCTTTACCTCAGAAGAGAACAAACAACTGAAATAGGCTGTATATTTACTTATTAAATGATTGTGTATTAAAGTGTCTCTTCAGTTTGCTTGGAACCATACTTTCATTGCTCAATTTTTCGCTGCATGCAACATACTCAGGAAGTGGATGATGTAAATCCACAAGTTAAATAATAATCGTGATAATTGCACACATCACCGTCTGGTGATATGTACAATCAGCCCGGGAAGGTACCTTGACTCTTCATTTTGGCTGCTTAACCCTTGACTTTTAACTAAAAACTTCTCTGTATTAAACAAAATTATAAATCGGGGCCACAAAATGTTGCAGCTTGATAAACAACAAATTGCAGAGTAAACACACCACCAATATTCAGTGACTCATTGTTTCGAGTTCAGCATAACTGAATTTGTGATGAGTGTTGACTCATATATATACCTACCACTGGCATTCAAGACATTCCACTAACTATGATTCACCTAATGTACCTTGGTAATGGTAACACTTGTAGCGCAGTGCTGCCACCTACGGTGCAGGTGTACCATAACATCCCACATGGTGAAGCAATGTGCCACAAGCTAAAAAATTTTGAGAAATGCTGTGCTATAGTTACCATTCTCTCTCTCTCTTCTTGAGCCTCCTTTATATATTGGGGCACTTTTGCCTATTTATACAATTATATTTGTATGGAAACTTTCACTGCTTAATATTAAAATATTTATGTAACATTGCTATATTTTGCTGTAAAATGCCACTAATCGACCACCAGCAATACGACAGTGATTACATCATCAAGGACTGTACTGTAGTCAATGTTGTGTAAACTGTAAAATACTATATAAACTTTTATAAAACAGTTAATGACATGAAAGTTCAGCAAAGAATGCAGGTGTGCTGCGACAGAAATTTGCATGACCAAGTGTCCTGCAGTCTGAAAAAGTTTGAGAACCACTGGTTTAGGTTCTTCTCAAGGCACTTAGTGAGCATGTGGAGGTTGTTAGTGCATCTTTTTCAGGAAAGATCAATAAGTATTTAGACAATGTGTGACTTAGAAGAGCCCCTTCCCTCAATGAATTCTTCATTCTCCCAAAGAACCTGCGTAATAATAATTTCTTATGTTTTTGAAAGTAGATATTAACATTTCTTCATGACTGTGGAAAAACAGCCATCTTGCTGGCACACAAAATTATACATCGATCTGTCAAAAGATAGATTGTCCATAGGACAATCATTTCTACTAGGTCTTTCTTTTTGCTTTTTTGATGTCAATATTATTAGAACAACTGGGAATCAAATCTTTATACACTTTTGATGGAACTGTTTCACTAGCTGACTGTTTACTGACAACCTGACAATTATAGCATGTACATAACAGGATAATGCTCTAGCCAGCATGATAGTCATCTCACACTACAGCAAATTTGTAGGAATCATCATCGTTATTAAGATAAACCTCCAAGGAGTCAGGGACTCATCGAGGGAGGCCACATACACACACACCAGCTATCAAACTTGTTCTTGAATTCATTCACTCTACTTGCACACACAACATCCAATGGCAATCCATTCCAATCATGCACCACCCTATGAGAGAAAAATCTAGATCTCACCTCTTCTTAGCAGCATTCATTCTCAGCTTCCAAGGATGCCCTCTCGTCCTTTCCCCACCCTCCATGAAATAATAAATTCCATCACTGAAATCCTGTATTACTCTTTCAGAAGTTTGTAAGTCTCAATCTGTCTTCATAATCAGTATTCTATTATCAACACTCTCTCTCTCTCTGCTATCAGAATGATCACAGAAACAAGGAGACCAGACCTATGCACAATAGTCCAAGTGAAGTCTTATCAGTGCCTTGTATTGTGTTGCTCCTTTGTCATGACTTTTGTAGAGAATGAGTTTGTTATAATAGCGTTTTTTGTAATGAGAACCTCAAGTTTTTTTGTTTATCCTTTGTTATTTATTTGGTTAATTTGTATTTGAGATTATTCTTAGTTGTCATATTAAAAGCTACTCTGTTAGCTTGTCCATAATGTATATATGAGTACATGGTGGTTGCCTACTTCTTTGCATTGCAGTCAGAGTTGTGAGTTACAAGAAGTTGAAACTGAAAATAAAGCTTAGAAGAAGAAGCTTTTCCATAATCATCTGCTTTACAACTAATGTGTTTTAAAAGACTGAATCAGCATCAGATGGATGCAGAAAAAATGGGGGGGGGGGTTGCTGTCTTGTATGTTATCTTAACTTGTTTGAACCTTTATTTGGGCTTCATTCTATTTGAAACCAACTTTTATTGTTAAATGTAGACCAGACAGATTTAACCCTTTGACTTCCAAACTTTTTGATAATCAAGAAGAGCTTTTTCAAACATGAAACTGTACTATATAACTTATGTGTTACATTTGTGTGATTGTTATGCAACTGCTTACCAGAAATACATTCATAACAGTAGCTAAGTTTTATACATGAAATGGCAAGTGGAATTATTATAATTATAATTTTTATATTTATTAAATTATTTTAAATGATGAAGCTTGAAAAGGAAGGTAGGGGAAAGAGGAGACTTAGATATTCTTCTTGAGATAACTGAATAAAAGTGTACGATTCCTGATACCTAACTAGGTTCATCCCTGGACAGTTTAAACATTGGTGGCACTGGTGTTCAGGCTCCAATTTGGGCAAATGTTAAATTGTATCAAGTTTTATCACTTGGTCAAAAGTCAATTATTCATGACAGATTATAACTCTCTGCCCAGGTGAGAGCAAACAAGTCTGAAGAATCTTCATGACTAGGTTTCTAATGTATGCTGATGATGTCACATCAAAAAAATTCTTGAAGTGTTTTTTACCAAAACAAAAGGTTGAAAATGAGATACCGTCGACTCTCACTATAGCAAACACTGCTATAGTGAGAGTTAATTGTATTTACATGACTATGCTACTTATATATAGAGTGACTTGGCATAAAACTGTCTTAATATCATCCCATTGCACAAATCATGCATAGACATGTTTATTGCCATTCATCATGGAGAAAAGATCGCTATTCATTTCATTAATTCTTCCTATAAAATAACAATATACGCTTCACAAAGGAGGTGTGCTGTGCATTATGAGGTACTGAGACAGTCTGATACAATGTCAACAATATATACAAGTAGCCAATCACAAAATTCATTGGCAGACTTTTGTTTGGTCATGCTTGGTTACAGGATTAAAAAAAGATTATAATTTCATGCCCAACCCTGCTTTCACCTCATTTCACTTAGATAGCATTATTACAGAAAAGCTAATTTCCTGATATCTTCTTATGATTCTAACACTGACTGCCATGGTAATTATTCCTTGTACCATTGTAAGCTACCAATAATAATGCTATCTTTATTGGTAACTAAACAAATAACTATAGGGAAGGGATTTTCAAATGAACTAATGTTGAGCAGGTGATTCATCTGGGTGTGGCGAGAATGCATGTGGATTGGAGCACCAAATCATATTGTACAATTTGTTATGTGTATTTATTTCTATTTTTGTTTTTTTTTCTAAGAATTTTCTTCTATTCACTAATGACCAGTCTACACTTTTTTTAACATAATAATTTAGACATAAATAATTTCTGATCATTCAGAATTATCTGCCTTTGAGAATTCTAACTTCATTACATGTTGTTTTTTTTGACGATATCCTGCATATACTAGTATTTTTTGGAGATCACCAGCAACCCTTTTATAAAACAGAGAAGGTTCATTTTTATTCAGGTCTGGATAGATTTTTACTCACTATCTTTATTCTGGCCAAAGACTGGAATGAAAATGTCCCTGTACAGTGAAAAATGTCCACTCCTTAACAGACAACATACTGTAGATACAAGAAAGACAAATAGTTTTATTATATCACTATAATTCAGAGACATGTAAAACATGTGCTATATTTAGTGACAATTAGTGTAATTAGAGATAAATGAGAGAGAAAATTGTGCATAATGAGAAATACATCCCTTCCCATTGACACTATACTGCATACAAAAAATATGTAGTAATAAACACCTCGCAGAAACCAAATGATATACATTCATGACCACAGCAGAATTCAAACTCGCAGCCTTTTGGTTGGAGAGAGGATATTATGGTAACCAATCAGGCTGGCATAGTCTTAAAAAATAAACTTCTAAAGAATGAAAGCATATTTTCAAAAGTATATAAAGATGTAACTTGAAATCACTTCAGACGGCATTTGAGATTTTCTGGATCATTAAGACAGTTCTCATATACCAATTTAACAAATAAAATTCTGCCAAAACAAAAAAGTCCAACTAACATGCTATGCGGAAAACTGTAAAAATGCAATTACCCTAAATCGCATATTTGTTGAACTGTTAATTACTATTTTCACATCTGGTGTGGTACTCCAAACTGTTCTCAAAATGTTTGATGCAGTAGCAGTATAGAAAGATGAAAATTACATTCATTAATGACTCATCTGTCACTGATTTGCAACATTCCTTCACACAGGTCTTCTTACATGCATTTTCTACAGATTATTTCACAATCATTCTTCGTCAAAATTGTATCCATTCAGCTCCAACCTTGCAGAACAAATTTTTCTTTCTCTGTTCATTCTCTATGCTGCTGTCTTTTGGAATAACCTATTACTTACTATCCTGAAAAGTGTAAGTGCAGGGTTTCAATATAATGTTGACCAGTTTCTTCTTTCTTCTCAACCTTAGAAGTAAATAAAATATATATACATACACACACATACATTGTGTGTGTTTATTCAGTTGCAATTTGTATGTAATTTTTTTATTAGATTTTTATTGAAATAAGTCGTTTTGAATCCTGTATAGAACAAAATGTATCTTGATTTAATTTTTTTTTTTTTTCATTCCGATTGCTTCATAAATACTAATAAACAATGATTTGATTAAATTTACAGAAGGATTACCACTTTTGTTCTTACCATCTCTTAGCAATAGTCAGTCACATAGGGACATCAACTGATAGTGGCCATTATTTGTGTGATGTTTGTAATGTGCATGAAAATACATGGTGGAATATCAATGATGATAATGTATATAAAAAAGAAGGAAAGGAAGTGCTACTTGAAAGAGAGAGAACAGCTTATCTTCTCTTTTATGTTGTTAAGTAAGTATCATGTACGATGCATTTATCTAGAACTAAGAAATTGTTCATGTGTTACCAGTAGTAATGTGTAACTGATGTTGATAATCACATAAAGCAAAGTGATATTTACATAATATTTTGCTTATGATTATTAATATCAGACCTATTTGGAGTCAAAAGACATCACATGAGGTCAATGCTCTCATGAAAAAAAATCAACCAATGCCTTAAAATCCATTCATAGTTTCTGCACTCACCATACCTTCAGGAAATGCATTTCACTCACCAACCACTGTCCATGCAAATAACCTACTCCTTACTCCTCACATCCTTATGCAGCTTCGAGGGATGGGCTCTTGTCTCCCCTACTTTACACCTCTCAATTTGTCCTCATATCCTACATTCCATAGACCTGAAACAGTGAACCTTAATCTTCTCTGGATCCTCTCTAATATATCCTCATTTCCTTGAAAGCCAGGTGATGATCAAATCTGCACATAGTAGACCATCTGCAGCTTGATCAAGTTCTTATACA
This sequence comes from Typopeltis vanoorti, assembly GCF_054136105.1. Classification (NCBI taxonomy): domain Eukaryota; kingdom Metazoa; phylum Arthropoda; class Arachnida; order Uropygi; family Thelyphonidae; genus Typopeltis; species Typopeltis vanoorti. The sequence continues at coordinate 181,353,861 of NC_143550.1, read as the reverse complement.
AGGAAACCATAGCTTCTTTGCTTCTACATGTCAAGGTTCTCATCATTGCCATAATCCATTGTGATTTTCTTGCAGTTTTAGGCAATGTGACTTCTAAACCTCGAGTCTCTCCACCATCATTCCTAGATTCTCTCATCTCTTCCACATCCTTCAAAATTTCTCCATTAATTGTATACTCTGCATCTCAGTCTTGACAACCAAATTTCAAATCCTTGCACTTTGCAACATTAAACTGATAGCTCCACTCACCTGTCCCACCCGTGGTATTAATGAGATTCTCCTGCAAAACTCCATTTGCTTTGCTCTTCATAGTTCTTCCCAATTTTGCATCATTAGCATAGAAGTTAAACAATAATGGTCCTTAGACAAAACCCCCACTACTTTGATAGTCATCTTCCTATTTCGAAATCAAGTAATCTCTTGAGAACAGAGACCAAAGGGTTTTGTTCTAAGGCTTTGTTGACATGATATGACACTGGTACATTTGCTGAAACAGATTTTTTTTTTTTTTGTTGAATATTTTTCTACCAGTTGTGCTGTCATGAAGTTACTTCATGACAGCACAGTTCGTATATAGAGGCTAATAACTCCACATCAATTTTGTCTTAGTATCCCGTAATGCAATGCACATCTCCTTACGGACATTTGTATATGAGTTGCTCTGTCATGAAGTTACTTCTTGCACAAATTATGTTTGCTTACACTTTGATAAAGGATGAAACCACCAAAAATATAATTTCTTGCCATCTTTATTTATAATATAACCAAGTGATTAAGGTTCAAAGCTGTAATAACTGAGTGAAGACCACATAGCCTTTAAAGGAATGTGGGAAACCGACCAGGGGTTCTGACCTAATGTCCAATCCTCACCTTCTCGTGGTGTGCCCTGTTAGATATCTACCTGGATACCGAACGAATGGGGATGGGCTGGCAATTTGGGATTTAGCTGACCAGATTGTATTCTCATTGGCTTAAACCAAAATTTCAAATGATAGTACAACTAGACAGAATTTCATGCTGGCTGGGGCATCACTCGGTGAACAAGCCCTCATTGTTTTTGCCAGGGAACCAGAGCAAACAGCAATAAGTCAGCTATTGGAACAAATACTGAAATGCACTCCAACTCAACGTCACCAGAGTTCAAGATCAGTACTTTCAATATAAGAAGCCTGAATGGCAAAGAAATTGAGCTATAAATACAAAATGTTATATTCAGGCAATGACAATCAAGGAAAAGAAGGAGTAGCCATTGTATTCAACACTAAATACGAGGCTAATCTTCTTGAATGACAGGCAATCTCAAGCAGAGTGATGTGGGCAAATATCAGAATGGGGAACTGGACAATGACTTATTTGTGCCTATGGTCCCACAGAAGGTTCTACTAAGGTAGAAGTGGAGGAATTTTTTGAGGCTTTAGAAAAAGCAACTGACACAATGAAAAAATAAAAGTTGGTCCTTGTTGGGGATCTAAATAGCAAAGTAGGAAATGATTGTCAGACATATAAAAAATATTTTGGGAAAATTTGGAGATAAGTGCAAAGGTAATAATGGCAAATACCTGTCAGATTTCTGCTCAGGACATGGACTAGTTATTACTAACACAACGATCAACATAAAAATGTGCAAAAATTCACATGGAGAGAAAAGGCAAGGAATAAAAAAATTCTCATTGACTGTGTTATTGTTGATAGTGATGTTTTCTGACTGGTGCAGGATACTAGAGTGTACAGAGGATTTGAAATTGGAAGTGATCACCATTTAGTCTTGAGCAGGATAAAATTGAATTTCATATTGAAAAGAAGAACATGTAAGAAAATTTTAAAGCGAATAAAAGTTGAGCAGCTCTCAGATGTAAACTGTAGACTTAAAATACACAAACATTATTGAAGAAAACATGAAAGAGTTTGAGAACAGGAACCAAACTTTGGAGATTCAGTGGCAAGCCCTGAAGAAAACCTTGATTGATTCAGCCAGAGAGACATGTTGTGAGGTTGTCTGCAAGGATAGAAAAATCAGAACTCCATGGTGGACACAGGAAGTTAAAGAGGCAGTGAATGAAAAGAAGAAAGCATATCAAAAGATCATGGCAAATACACACTGTGTAAAACTAGCTAAACAAAAGTCATTGGAAGACTTTGCTAAGAACATAAAATAAATATCAAGAAGGTGGCAAGATATTCTGGAGGTTACTGAAGAAGCTCAGAAATGGAGGAAAGGGTGCTGTAAAAGGAATTAGAGATGATAAGGTGACATGAAAACTGGAGAAAAAGATATCCTTGATGTATTGAGTAATTACTTCAAAAAATTGTTATAGGTATACTTAAGAAACATTTGAGAAGGATTGTGGAAGGGAAGCTTGGTGAAGAACAAGCTAGATTCAGGCCAAACAGAGGCTGTCAGGATCAGATTTTCACTTTAAGACAAATTGTTCAGAAATAATGGGAATATAACAAAGATCGTCTGGAAAAGTCATTTGACAGAATGCCAAGAGAAAAGCTATTCAAAATGCTACAGTTGTATGGTGTCAATGTAGCATTATATCAAGTAAAGGCTAAGCAATACTTAGTCTTTATTTGAGTTGTAAGTCATCAGTTAGAATTGAATTAAACACAGGAATATGGTTGTATGTTTATATCTGGTGTCAGACAAGGATGTACATTATTTCCTATGTTATTTATTATCTGTATGGATCACATTATGAAGGAAAGTGGTATTAAACCTGATATCAAAATTGGTGATGTTGATCGCAGCTCTTTGCTTTATGCAGATGATGTTATACTTCTAAATAAATCCATTTCAAGTCTGCAAGATTCCCGAACTAAATTGAATAACTGTTGTAATACATTTGGTATTGAAGATCAGCAATAACAAGACAAAGACAATGAAAATAGGTAGAAGCATTGAAAATATCAACTGCATCATGAAAGGAAAACCTATAGAACAAGTGAAACATTTCAGCTACTTAGGCACGATTTTTAGTGACGATGGTAAATTAAATATAGAAATAGACAACAGAATGAATAAAGCTGTATGGTAGTAAGCCAACTAATTAAATTTATATGTAATAAGAGAGAAATTAGTCAAAACACTAAATTGGCTGTATACAAGACAGTGTTCAAAGCAATTTTAGCTTATGGATCTGAGAAAGATTAGAGGCGTGAACAGATGGCATAAGTGGGAATATCATATTAAAAATAAGAGTATTAAGAAAGAACTTAATGTTGTTAGCATGCAGGAATGTGTTAGCAGAGCTAATCTTAGGTGGTGTGGTCACTTAGACAATGGGAAAGGAAAGATTAGCAAAACAAGTGTTCTCTGCTAGCTTAAAAGGCAGAGAACCTGGCAGGAAAAAAGACCCAGAGGAAGACCAAGATATAGGCGGATTGATACAGTAAAAGGTGTTTTAGAAGATATAAGATCTGATAATGTTGGAGTCTTGACAGATAACAGATTGATTTGGATGAAAATTGTTGATAGGAAGTTAGTAATGATGTAAGTTCTTCATGTAGTACTATTATAATATTCTGTACACCCCTTGAGGGTACATGTCAGGAATTTGATGATGATGATATAACCAAGTGGAAAAACTTTCAACATCTATCTCTAATGCAGAGTGTTTTAATAGTAATATGTGACACCTTTTGGCTGCTTGTATATGGAAATATGACTTCCTCGTTACTTCAAATTTGGTATCACTTCTGGGTAGTGGCCCTTCCAATAATTCATTCATTATACATGTCTGTAAGGATATGTGCATTGCATCATGGGATACTAAAGCAATTGATGTGAAATAATTAGCCTCTATATACAAGTTGCCCTGTCTTGAAGTTACTGCTATTCAAATCTCCAGCACATTCTTGCAAAGTTATGTAGCATTGCTAGTAAACGACATTTGAACACCATCAGCTTTATGTCATCCCACAAATGCATGCCTTGGACAGTTTATCTCTTGCATTGTAAAGTCGCATCAAGTCCAGCATTGTTATCAATTACAGTAGATATTCATTTGATAGCTTAAATGTGTCATGCACTGATGTTCCATGTATTTTATACAGCAGTAAATATTTGAAAAAGTTTAAACGTTGCAACATCTAATTGCTTATCTTTCTCTGATACCTTTATTAAGAAAAATAAGGGAACAATTAATTATAATTTTATATTCATTTACTTTGTTTACAATAATAATTCAGAAATGTTGATTAAAGAAATCTTATTCTGTTTTCAGGGAAGCATTGCCAACTTCATAAAACAATGGTTTCTACTTTGTTGGTAGTACTACTTCAAACTATTATAAATTAATCTGTATATATTGTGATCTGTAAATATTTTTTCACTTTGCTTTCTTAATTTATAATTTATTAAGACGTAATTTGCAGCTTAGATGTGCAAAATGTAAATGAAATATTCATGTAATAATTGTATGTAAATACATTTTACAAAAAGTATTTTATTTTAGTCAAATATGAATTTGTTTTAAAAAAACAGTGTTATTCATGCTTATATAAAAAAAAAAAGCAATGTTTTGATTAGTCATAGTTTTATCTGAGCAACTTCGAGTTCTTTAGTTGATATTCAGTGCACATGAATGTTGTGATTAAAATTGTGGTTTATTTAGTCTTGTATAAATTTCACAACTTGAAATTTAGTAAAAAATTACATTCAGTAAAAGTGTTCGCATATGCACCCATGTTCATCACATTTGTGGACTTAGTAATAAAATTTTTATTTTATACTTATTGAAATCTAATGGCTGATTAATATGCATTCTATATGTGTAGTAGCTTGTTAAAAATAAAAGAAATTGTATTTCTTTTGGCAGTTGAGGTAAACCATAATTGGTTTGCATTTGTTCTTAGTTGTATTACCATATTGTTATTTTTATTTACTCTTTATATTAGATTTTTTTTTAAAAAAATCCATACTTGTTAAGTGTTTTTTGTGCCTTATAGCAACTAAATTAGTATGGCACCTAGTAAGTCAGTGTGAAATTAAATTCATTAATTATACTTATTTTTGCTGTTCAAATGTTGCAGATTAATGAAATGAACTTGCAAAGTGCATAATAGAACTTTGTAATTGACTTCAGATTGTCAATATATGTTTTGTGAACTTTATATTTGTTTCCTCTATCTTTTTTCAATATTATAATTTAATGCACAGTGAGTTCTAACAGTAGTCAAGATTACTATATGTATAAAGAGTGAATTGGCACAATGGTAGGCACACGTGGCACTGAAATGCTTAAACAGAAATAAAGAATAACATATTAGTGCATTATAAAATAAATCATAATACAGTTTTTGGAAGTGTCTATTTGAAAGAACATTCGAGCCATTAATTGATATATTATGAGTACTTTTGCTGTAAGAGGAACAATTTTTTGTTGCTAGGTGTCTTTAATGAGTGATCTGGTAAGCATCTTTTAAACTTCATTCATTAAAAAATTTAAAAAGGGTCCAGCTGTTCTGCATGTATATTTGTGGATAAAGCATTGTTTTGTGGTGAATACTCTCAGGGAATTACTAGACATTATGACAGCCTGACATAATTGAGATTTTGTAACTAGTTCCTGAGGGTTGTTTTAACAGTTGAAGCTGGCATAATTGAGAAGAGATGGAGAACCAACTAGAGCTTCTCACCCACTCTCCCATTTTTTATTACTTGTGTGATAAAAGAATAAGGATGGCTGGCAATTTAGGACTTGCTAGCTGAACTGTACTTTATATTGACTGAACCTGCATACACATGTACAGCATATCATACTGGCTGGAGAATTGCCTGGTTATTCAAAGGTTCTGCTTGTATGTTCATAAGGACAGCATGGGGAGCTTCAAAATGCAGCTATTTGAACTACCTTTAGCAGAATTAAAGATAAACATCATCAGTGTAAGGAACATCAATCAAAAAGCAATGCAGCTAGCAGAAGAATTACTGAAATATCAGGTGGTTACTATGCATGTAACCTAGCATGAACAGCTAAGATCATTCTAAGAACCAGCTTTTCTTTATGTAAGGCTCTCATTGGTGAGAAAATTGAACACTCCTTCCTTTCACTGATTCTACCATTTGAAAAAAATTATATATCATTCTATTACTCTTTCTTGTGAAAGACAACAGCAGAGTGGGAAATGTATCTAAGAAATATAAATGTTTTGGAAAAATTTGAAGAAAAAGGCAAAGACTAATAATCGTATCTTTAATGACACTTGTAATATACTAGAAGGTGAATACTGAAACATTGCCAAAAGAAGTTAATAAAACTTTATTAAATCAAATATTTTAATATAACAGATTATCTTCAGCAATATGACAATTCAAAACATAGAACACCAACAATTAAATTGGAATTTAAATTATATGAGCTACATGCTAGTGTAATGCAGTACAATAGTAGTGAGATGATTAAAAAAAAACTACTGCATATGACTTGCAAATTTTAAGTAATGAAATATGTCATTATAGTTCAAATTTTGGCAATGTAGTAATGTCAGCACCTTTCTCTGAACAAATTCTCATATCTGAAGTGGCAACAGTGAGGTAGAAGTTTTAAATCATAAAATTCTGTGGCCATTGTCAGTTCCATGCTGTACTAAACTAGACTTCTTGGAATTAAAGATTTAAAATTGTTGTTCTGGTAGTCTTTTCTTAATAGAATATCCTATTGGTCTAAAGTAGAAGATAATAGATATTTGTTAGGGATAGAAGAGATTGTTTATTTCTAGGGGAATAACCAAGATAAGTTTGTTGACAAGAAAAAAATGTGTATATCAGATTATATTTTTTAAATATCTTAGTATGTTATTTTTGGATTTCAGCAATCTAAGGAACTGAAACGCCATATGTAAGATGCTATTCTCCTCCATAGGTGATCATCCTCCTTATAAAACACACTTATAGGAACAAGAATATAATTAGGAGATAAAAAGGCAGAGAAAAGTATATAATAGACATACAAATTAGTAAAGAAGTGGGTAAAATCTTTCATTGTGTGATAGATGGACAGCAGTCATCTCTGACCTTGCTATCTATGCTCTCTCTTCTGCTAGTGAGGTTGCATCATCTGTGAGTGAATGTAATAAGGGATATGATTAATAGGCTTCCCACAGTGAGCCTTTTGGATAGCTTGGAGGCAACATGAAATCCAAATATTCATTAATGGTTACATTTAATTGAGAAAAGCCCGTTATTATATATTAACTGAATTTAGTATTGTAGAAAAGCCAGGAGATGCAGCATTTGGCCTGGATACCAGCAATTATGCTTATATTGATCAAGCCATTATTATGCACATTTATTTATTGATGATGCTTCCAAGGAGCTCAAATTACTCATTTTGGGAGGCCCACATACACCACTGATCATATCAGTGTCAAATTGCTAATGTGTTGTCTTGAGGAGTGTAGGATTCAATGGTAATGTGCTGAGAAAAATTCACATTTTTACTAGCTTCCTCTTGAGAATTTTCATGCATGTTAGTCTGTCAGGACTCCAGCATTGTCAGATCTTATATTACAATCTTCTATGGCAGTTCTTATTAATAGCATCAATCCATTTAGATTATGGTCTTCCTCTGGGTCTTTTTTTTTTTTTCCCCTCTCCCATCATTGCATCAAACATCCGTTTTGCTAATATTTTCTCATTCTGTTAAAGTGAAGTGATCCCAGATTAGTCCTGCTCGCATATTCCTGAATGCTAATATCATCCAGTTCCTTGACAGTGACAACATTCAGGAATATTACTTCATTTTTAATAGGATTCTGCTGTTGATAGCATCCATTTAATCTAATTTTTCTCAGCACTCTTATGTCTGTAGTGTAGTTTTTGATCAACTGTTTCATTTCTAACCCATTTCTCTGATTCATAAGTTAAAATTGGCTTGCAAACTGTCTTGTATTCTAATTTCTCTCTTATTTTTTATAAATTTATTCACTTCACTCTTTGTCATACCAGTTTCACTAATTCTGTTGTTTGTTTCATGTTTAATTTGCTATCTTTGCTGAAAAGTTGTAACTAAATATCTGAAATGTTTTACTTGCTTAATATGTTTCCTTTCAGGATGTAGATGTGTTTTCATTGTTACTGCCTATTTTCATAATCTGCCTTTTGCATTGCAGATTTCCATACCAAATGTGTTCCAGCAGTTATTCAGTTCAGTTAAGGAATGGTGCAGACTTGTACTGGATTTATTTAAGAGTATAACATATGCATAAAGTAAAGAGCTTGATATCATAATTAATATACAAGAGCTAAGCTGACATCAAACCATCTTCTTTTGCTACTAACTGCTGACTTCCAACTCAAATATAAGTTATATATACAGGGTGTTCGGGATAAATTTGACATATTTATAATTAATTATATTTTTCCGTACGTTACATGTATTAACACACACTTCTCTTCATTTAAAAGTTTGGACCCTTCTTCATTCATATACAAGATGTCAGAAAGGATGGATAGCTGGAACCCACCTGAATCATGGAAGAGAATAACTTGTATCATGATGATTCGTGCCCGCCATCAAAATAAGGATATTACGACTGCTGCCCAATGCTCCCTGAATACAGTAAAAACAATCAGACATGAACTAGAGACTTGCAATGGTGACTACGAGGATGTAGCAAGAAGAAAGATCCCTAGCAGACGATCTGATTGCGTTCGTACAGCAGAATTCCTCGCAAATCTGCAGGAACAGGTGTTGAAGAACCCTGGCATTGGAATTCGGGCTTTGTTCGTGGAGTTGCTAACTGTAGTCAAGCCCTGGATAACAAGGGTAGGCAATGGTAGGCCGTATGTATGGCAGCAGGATTCGGCCCCTTGCCACACCTCTGGGAAAAGTCAAAAATGGTTGTCTGAAAATTTCTACGACTTCACCAGTCCAAATGTTTGGCCTCCAAACTCCCCAGACCTTAACCCCATGGATTATTTTGTATGGGGCGCAGTTGAAAAAGACACCAATCGCACTTCCAGTAATACAAAAGCCCAGTTAATGGATAAAATTAAAACAGTTTTTGCGGCCCTTCCCAGGGAGACTGTAGCATCAGCTTGTTCGAGGTTCCGAAGCAGAATTGAAGCTGTGATCGATGCTAATGGTGGTTATTTTGAGTAAATCTTGTTGATAGTATTGTAATTAACTCTGCCTGTAATGTTTTTTTGTCAATTCATTAAATTTAATAGATACAAAGAAGATTTTCTTTTTCCTTACGAAACTGTCAAATTTATCCCGAACACCCTGTATATGTATATATATTTCTTGATATAATACCCATTTTCATTACCATAGATGATATATCTTTTAAGTTCATTCACAAATGAAGTACTCGCCATTTGGCAACCCATTCTGTTTTCATGCCAAAAGTAAGTGTCACACTCTTGCTAATTTCACTTTAGCCAACTACTTTCATGAGTTGTTCTTTTTCTGCTCTCCTATCTATATGTCATCATCATCAAATTCCTGCCATGTACCTTCACGGGGTGTACAAGATATGATAGTACAATGTGAAAAATTTACATCATTACTAACTTCCTATTTACAATTTTCCTCCAGATCAGTCTGTTACTTGTCAAGACTCCAATATTATCAAATCTTATATTTCTGTCATCTAATGTACTGTGTACCATATCAATCCATCTATATCTTGGTCTTCCTCTGGGTCGTTTCTGCAGAGAATACTTGTTTTACCAATCTTTTCTCGCCCATTCTGTTTAAATGACCATACCACCTGAGATTAGCTCTACTAACGCATTCCTGGATGACGACAATGTAAAGTTCTTTCCTAATATCCTCGTTTATAATATGATATTGCCATTGATGCCATTTTGATGGGGAGGAGGTGGAGAGAATCCAGAGGCAAGTGACTAAGATGATAACAGGTCTATGGAATGAACCATATGAGAACAGGTTGAAGATTTGTGGGTTGCAGAAACTAGTTGATAGGCAGAGGAGGGGAGATATGATTGAGACATTCAAATTGCTAAAGGGATTCTATAGGATTAATTCAGAGGATATTTTTGAGATCAGGACTGGTGGTGTGAGAACTAGGGGACACCTATGGAAGCTGGGCAAGAGTGTGGTTAGCAGGGGTGTTAGAGCTGGGTTCTTTGCTTTTAGAGTGGTAAATGAGTGGAATAAGCTGCCAGAGTCTGTTGTGGGTGCTATAACAGTGAACGAGTTCAAGACAAGGTATGATAGATACTGTGAGAATGTAATCGCATAGTTGTGTGGACATGATATTTAGGGCCTCCCTCGATGAGTCTAAGGACTCCAGGAGTCGCCCAAAATAATAATAATAATAATAATAATAATAATAATAATAATCTGTTCACACCTCTAATCTTCCTCAGGATTCTCATATTTGTGGTCTCTAGTCTTTGATCAAGTGTTTTACTTCTTACCCAGCTCTCAGATCCATAACTTAAAACTGGTTTGAATACTGTCTTGTATACAGCTAATTTAGTGTTCTGACTAATTTCTCTCTTATTCCATATGAATTTATTCAATTGACTTCCTACTATACCAGCTTTATGATTCTGTTGTCTATTTCCATATTTATTTTACCATCTTCACTAAAAATCGTGCCTAAGTAGTTGAAATGTTTTACTTATTCCAAAGGTTTTCTGTTCACAATGCTGTTGACATTTTCAACGATTCTGCCTATTTTCATTGTCTTTGTCTTTTTATTGCTGACATCATCATCATCAAATTCCTGCCATGTACCTTTAAGGGGTGTACAGAATATGACAGTACTACATGAAAAAAATTACATCATTACTAACTGCCTATCTACAATTTTCCTCCAAATCAGTCTGTTACTTGTCAAGACTCCAACATTATCAGATCTTATATTTCTATCGTCTAAGGCACTTTGTACCGTATCAATCCACTTATATCTTGGTCTTCCTCTGGGTCGTTTTCCTGCCAACCTGGCAGAGAACATTTGTTTTGCTAATCTTTTCTCTCCCATTCTGTTTAAGTGACCATACCACTGAGATTAGCTCTGCTAACGCATTCCTGGATGCTGACAATGTCAAGTTCTTTCCTAATATCCTCATTTTTAATATGATATTGCCATTGATGCCATCTGTTCACGCCTCTAATCTTTCTCAGGACTCTCATATCTGCGGTCTCTAGTCTTTGGTCAAGTGTTTTACTTCTGACCCAGCTCTCAGATCCATAAGTTAAAATTGGTTTGAACACAGTCTTGTATACAGCTAATTTGGTGTTCCGACTAATTTCTTTCTTATTCCATATGAATTTATTCAGTTGACTTCCCACCATACCAGCTTTGCTGATTCTGTTGTCTATTTCTATATTTAGTTTACCATCTTCAGTAAAAATTGTGCCTAAGTAGCTGAAATGTTTTACTTGTTCCACAGGTTCTCCATTCACAACACAGTTGACATTTTCAATGATTCTACCTATTTTCATTGTCTTTGTCTTTTTATTGCTGACCTTCATACCATATCTATTACAACAGCTATTCAATTTAGTCAGAGAATCTTGCAGACTTGTAGCGGATTTATTTAGAAGTATAACATCATACACATAAAGCAAAGAGCTGACATTAACATCTCCAATTTTGATATCAGGTTTAATACCACATTCCTTCATAATGTGATCCATATAGATAATGAATAACAGAGGGGATAATGTACATCCTTGTCTCACACCAGATTTAACATTAAACCATCTTACTGTACTTACTTAAATTCTAACTGCTGACTCACAACTCAAATAAAGACTAAGTATTGCTTGATATAATGCCCCATTGACACCATACCATATAACTGCAGCGTATTGAATAGCTTCTCTCTTGGCACCTTGTCATATGCCTTTTCCAAATCAGCAAAACTTAAATACAGATCTTTGTTATATTCCCATGCTTTCTCGACTATTTGTCGTAAAGTGAAGATCTGATCCTGACAGCCTCTATTTGGCCTGAATCTAGCTTGTTCTTCTTGAGAAACGGTTGAGAAGAATTGTGTTCTTCTTGAGAAACGGTTGAGAAGAATTGTGGAAATTCTTCTCAACCGTTTCTCAAGTATACTTACATAGATCTTGCCAGGAACACTCAGTAGGGAAATACCTCTGTAATTCTCACATTCAGTTTTATTTTCCTTTTTATATATGGGTACTATGAGAGCTCTACTCCAATCATCGGGAATTCGTTCCTCTGTCCAGGCTTTCTGAACTATGCAGTGCACCCACTGTAAGACTCTTATACCACCATACTTCAGCATTTCTGGTCGAATATCATCTACTCCTGCTGCCTTTCCACATTTCAAGCCTTTGATGGCTTTTTCTACTTCAAGTATGGATATGTATTCCTGACGGCATGCCTGGTCAGTGTTTTTTATCACTGTGCTGTCATCACTGCTTGTTTCATTTAGCAGTTTTTCAAAGTAATTACTCCATACTTCAAGGATATCTTTTTCTCCTGTTTTCATTTCACCTTTATCATCTTTAATTCCTTTTACAGCACTCTTTCATCCATTCCTAAGCTTCTTCAACAACCTCCAGAATATTTTGCCACCTTCTTGATATTTATTTTCTATATTCTTGCCAAAGTCCTCCCATGACTTTTGTTTAGCTAGTTTTACACACTGTTTAGCTTTCTTACATTTGTCTCTGTATTCTGTAAGAGTAAAAGCTGACTTATTTCCCAGGAACTTTTGATATGCTTTCTTCTTTTCCTTCACTGCCTCTTTAACTTCCTGTGTCCACCAGGGAGTTCTGATTTTTTTTTATCCTTGCACACTACCTCACCACATGCCTCTCTGGCAGAATCAATCAATGTTTCCTTCAGAGTTTGCCACTGAATCTCCAAGGTTTGATTCCTGTTCTCAAACTCTTTCATTTTCTTTTCAATAATATTTCTGTATTTTAGTCTACAGTTCACATCTGAGAGCTGCTCAACTTTTATTCGCTTTAAAACTTTCTTACATGTTATTCTTTTCAATATGAAATTCAATTTTATCCTGCTCAAGACTAAATAGTGATCACTTCCAATTTCAAATCCTCTGTACACTCTGGTGTCCTGCACCAGGGAGAAAACATCACTATCAACAATAACATAGTCAATGAGACTTTTCTTATTCCTGGCCTCTTCTCTCCATGTGAATTTGTGCACATTTTTATGTTTTAACATGGTGTTAATAATAACCAGTCCATGTCCTGAGCAGAAATCCAACAGATATTTGCCATTATTATTAGCTTTGCTCTTTTCTCCAAATTTTCCCAAAATATTTTTGTATGTCTCACAATCATTTCCTACTCTACTATTTAGATCCCCAACAAGGACCAACTTTTCCTTTTTCATTGTGTCAGTTGTTTTTTCTAAAGCCTCAAAAAATTCCTCCACTTCTACCTTAGTAGAACCTTCTGTGGGACCATAGGCACAAATAAGTCTCATTGTCCAGTTCCCCATTCTCATATTTGCCCACATTACTCTACTTGAGACTGACTGCCATTCAAGAAGATTAGCCTCGTATTTTGTGTTGAATACTATGGCTACTCCTTCTTTTCCTTGATTGTCATTGCCTGAATATAACATTTTGTATTTATTGCTCAGAAAGATCTCACTAGTTTTTGTCTTTTTTCTTTCAGTCACCCCTATTATGTCGATCTGGTACTTATCTAATTCCTCAGCTAGCTCCATTTCTTTGCCATTCAGGCTTCTTACGTTGATAGTACCGATCTTTAACTCTGGTGATGTTGAGTTGGGGTTTGTTTTCAGATTTGTTCCGGTAGCTGACTTTTCGCTGTTCGCCCTGGTTTCCTGGCGAAAACAACGGGGGCCTTGTTTAACCGGGCGACACCCCAGCCGGCATGAAATTTTGTCATGTTGTACCATCATTTTTTATTTTGGTTTAACCAATAAGAATACAATTTGGTCGGCTAAATCCCAAATTGCCAGCCCATCCTCGTTCGTTCAGTATCAAAGTAGATATCCAACAGGGTGCACCACGAGAAGGTGAGGATTGGACATTAGGTCAGAAGCCCTGGTCGGTTCTCCGCATTCCTTTAAAGGCTATGTGGAGGTCTCCTCTCAGTTATACAGCTTTGACCCTTAAGCACCCCTTTATTGCTGACCTTCATACCATATCTATTACAACAGCTATTCAATTTAGTCAGAGAATCTTACAGACTTGTAGCGGATTTATTTAGAAGTATAACATCATCCGCATACAGCAAAGAGCTGACATTAACATCTCCAATTTTGATATCATGTTTCATACCACTTTCTTTCATAATGTGATCCATATAGATAATGAATAACAGAGGGGATAATGTACATCCTTGTCTCACACCAGATTTAACATTAAACCATCTTCCTGTACTTCCTTCAATTCTAACTGCTGACTTACAACTCAAATAAAGACTAAGTATTGCTTGATATAATGCCCATTGACACCATATAACTGCAGCGTATTGAATAGCTTCTCTCTTGTCACCATGTCATATGCCTTTTCCAGATCTACAAACTTAAATACAGATCTTTGTTATATTCCCATGATTTCTCCACTATTTGTCGTAAAGTGAAGATCTGATCCTGATAGCCTCTGTTTGGCCTGAATCCAGCTTGTTCTTCAAGCTTTTCTTCTACAATTTTTCTCAACCGTTTCTCATGGCATATATCTTGCCAGGAACACACAGTAGGGAAATACCTCTGTAATTCTCACATTCAATTTTATTTCCCTTTTTATATATGGGTACTATGAGAGCTCTACTCCAATCATCAGGAATTCATCCCTCAGTCCAGGCTTTCTGAACTATGCAGTGCAGCCACTAACTTTTAGGTGGTGTAACTAAATCTTATACCACCATACTTCAGCATTTCTGGTCAAATATCACCTGCTTTTCCACATTTTAAGCGTTTGATGGTTTTTTCTACTTTAAGTATGGATATGTATTCCTGACTGTATGCCTGTTGAGGGTTTTTTTACCACTGTGCTATCACTGCTTGTTTCATTTAGCAATTTCTCGAAGTGGTTACTCCATACTTCAACGATATCTTTTTCTCCCGTTTTCATGTCACCTTTATCATCTCTAACTCCTTTTACAGCACTCTTTCCTCTCCATTCCTAAGCTTCTTCAACAACCTCCAGAATATTTTGCCACCTGCTTGATATTTATTTTCTATATTCTTGCCAAAATCCTCCCATAACTTTTGTTTAGCTAGTTTTACAGTGTTTAGCTTTCTTACATTTCTCTCTGTATTCTCTAAGAGCACAAACTGACTTATTTGTTATGAACTTTTAATATGCTTTCTTCTTTTCCTTCACTGCCTCTTTAACTTCCCTTGTCCACCACGGAGTTCTGAATTTTCTATCTTTGCAGACAACCTCACCAAATGCCTCTCTAGCTGAATCAATCAAGGTTTTCTTCAAGGCTTGCCATTGAATATCCAAGGTTTGGTTCCTATTCTCAAACTCTTTCGTTTTTTCTTCAATAATCTGTGTATTTTAGTCTACAGTTCACATCAGACAACTTTTTATTCGCTTTAAAACTTTCTTACATGTTATTCTTTTCAATATGAAATTCAATTTTATCCTGCTCAAGACTAAATAGTGATCACTTCCAATTTCAAATCCTCTGTACACTCTGGTGTCCTGCACCAGGAAGAAAACATTCCTATCAACAATAACACAGTCAATGAGACTTTTGTTTTTCCTTGTCTCTTCTCTCCATGTTAATTTTGTGCACATTTTTATGTTGGAAAATTGTCTTAGTAATAATCAGTCTATGTCCTGAGCAGAAATCCAACAGGTATTTGCCATTCTTATTATTAGCTTTGCTCTTTTCTCCAAATTTTCCAAAAATATTTTTGTATGTCTGACAATCATTTCCTACTCTGCTATTTAGATCCTCAACAACGACCAACTTTTCCTTTTTCATTGTGTCAGTTGCTTTCTGTAAAGCCTCAAAAAATTCTTCCACTTCTAACTTAGTAGAACTTTCTGTGGGAACATAAGCACAAATAAGTCTCATTGTCCAGTTCCTCATTCTCATATTTGCCCACATTGCTGTATTTGAGACTACCTGCCATTCAAGAAGATTATCTTCGTATTTTGTGTTGAATACTATGGCTACTCCTTCTTTTCCTTGATTGTCATTTCCTAAATATAACATTTTATATTTATTGTTCAGAAAGATCTCACCAGTTTTTGTCTTTTTTGTTTCAGTCACCCCTATTATACTGATCTGGTTCTTATCTAATTCCTCAGCTAGCTCCATTTCTTTACCATTCAGGCTTCTTATGTTGATAGTACTGATCTTTAACTCTGGTGATGTTGAGTTGGAGTGTGCTTTCAGATTTGTTCCAGTAGCTGACTTTTCGCTGTTTGCCCTGGCGAAAACAACGTGGTCCTTGGTTAACTGGGCGAAATTTTGTCACGTTGTACCATCATTTTGTATATTGGTTTGAGCCAATAAGAATACAATTTGGTTGGCTAAATCCCAAATCGCCCTCCCATCTTCGTTCATTCAGTATCCAGGTAGATACCCAACAGGGTGCATCACGAGAAGGTTAGGATTGGACATTAGGTCAGAAGCCCTGGTCGGTTCTCCACATTCCTTTAAAGGCTATATGGAGGTCTCCTCTCAGTTATACAACTTTGACCGTTAAGCACCCATATCTAAATGTAGAGGTGATAATTTGATACACCTCTCTCTCCCCTATAAATTTTTTTTACAACACTTATGTGTATCATATCACCTTTCGTCTGCCTCCTTATTCACTGTTTCCATATCTGTTCAAAACAGGTTTTTCAGATGCTAACATGTTCTTTAATTTCCAGCTCTTCCTCATGATTATTGTTTTATCGGGAAATGTACGGTGTACATTTCCTGTTAAGGAACAATGTACCTAAGCTTCCAACTTAAAACACTATAAAATTGACGTTTGTTGAAATATGGTATTTTGACATGTAAAATTTTGCATACTAAGGGGATTATGTATGAAAGCTTTCTTCTAAGTCTCTTCTGATTGAATCAGTAAACCTAGATCTTAGTCCTTCCGAGTCTTCTTCCTGATATCTTTGAATCAAACACCTGTTTTGCTAACCTCTCTCAGATTAAGTGACAATACCACCTTAGATTGGCTCTGCTCAGACATTTTTAATGTGATTCTGCCATTGATGTTCTCTGTTCACTCCCCTAATTTTTCTCAGAATTCTCATATCTGTGGTTCTTTAATTTTGAAGAAGTACTTTATTTCTAACTCAACTCTCAGATCCATAACTTAAAACTGGTTTTAACACTGCTTTGTATACTGCTAGTTTGGTGGTGTAGCTAATTTCTTATTCCATATAAATTTATTCAACTGACTCATTAAGAGCTTTGCTTATTCTGTTGTCTATTTCTAGGTATAAGTTGCCATCTTCACTAAAAACTGTACCTAAATAGCTGAAGTTTTCTATGTTTGTTTATTTTTGTAGTCTTTTTTTTTATTGATTGAATTTCATGCTGTATTTGTTACAGCTAGTATTCAATTTAGTTAGGGAGTCCTAGAGACTTGTAATGGATGTGCTTCAGTTTACACACCTGCATAAAGTAGCCAAGTTGGATATCTTCAGCTCTCATATTGGGATTAATACCACTTTCATGATGCAATCCTCCTCCTTCTCTCCTCAACCTATTGGTTGGTGATATATATAACAACCTGGGTTCATGCCAAATACAGGTAGTTGAGATAATGTTTTCACTTTTCGACAAATGTTGAACTTCATTGGGGTGCTTAAGGATCATAGCAGTATAACTGAGAGATGACCTCCACCTAGACTTTAAAGGAATGCAGAGAACCAACCAGGGCTTCTGACCTAATGTCCAATCTAACCTTACCTCATGGTGCACCCTGTTAGGTATCTACCTAGATACTGAACGAACGAGGATGGGCTGGCAGTTTGAGTTTAGCCAACCAAATTGTATTCTTATTGGCTTAAATCACAATGTAAAATGATAGTACAATATGACGGAATTTCATGCTCGTTGAGGCATTATCTGGAAAAACAAGGTCCCTGTTCATTATGTTGAATTTTTTCTTGACAATTATTCATAAGACTATTACAAAAGGTTCCTGTTATTTTTGCCAGGAAACGGGCGAACAGCAAAAAGTCAGCTACTGGAACAAATCCAGAAACGCATCCCAACTCCACATCACTAGAGTTCAAGATACAATCGACATAGATTGGCATAGAAATGGAATTAAATTAGTACCAGATTGACATAATAGGGGTGACCGAAATTTCAGGCAACAATCAGAAAAGGAGTAGCAGCTATAGAATTCAACATTAAATACACCAGGTGTACAAGGATAATCTTGAATGGCAGACAATATCAAGTGATGTGGGCAAATATCAGAATGGGGAACTGACAGACTTACTTGTGCCTATGGTCCAACAGAAGGTTGTACTAAAGTAGAAGTGGAGTAATTTTGAGGCTTTAGAGAAAGCAACTGACACAATGAAAAAGGAAAAGTTGGTCGTTGTTGGGGATCTCAATAGCAGAGTAGGAAGTGATTGTCAGACACAAAAATATCAGAAAATTTGTAGAAAGGAGCAAAGCTAATAATGGCAAATACCTGTTGGATATACCTACTCAGTACAAGAGTTAGTTATTATCAACACAATGTTCCAACATAAAATTGCGCAAATTCGCATTTAAAGAAGATGCATCGAATAAGAAACGTCTCATTGACTGTTATTGTTGATAGTGATTCTTAGTTTCTCTTTTTAAGTTTATTGGTAGATTTTCGAAAGGTCGTGGAAAGTTGATATTACACTTCTTTTTAAGTAGTATAATACCAAGGCAACTTATGTCAAAAGTTGTATGATCATAAACTCAGGTAACGTCGAAACTTTTATAATTTTTTTTCTTTTAATAAAAAAAAAGATCCCTTTATTTATATTAAAATTAAAGGAACGTTTTTCTTTTAATTAAATTATATATACAAAATACTTGTAATATTATTATTCACTGTAATAGCTTATAACTGTAAAAACTTGTGGATTTTCTATCACTCAATTTTATTTAATTATTTTTGTATATATTCATTTAACCAATAGTCGAATTCACCTCTACCGGCAAGTTGCAGACCTGTATAAGCAGAGAGTGTCATACAGTCGACTCTATCCTAACTGATATTACTATAGACAATGAATTCTACTGTCGATCTTTATGAGTTGCTGAATTAATGATTCACGTTTCTGCAGGGATAAAAAAAAAAAACTATTTGTTGTGCCACTAATAGGCAAATGCGAAAATGGTTGGGGATATAATATAACTTTGCAACGATACAGCGGTTTTAATATTATGTATATATATATTACACACGAAGGTGGTCTGAAAAAGTTCTTGACCTTGACCAGAGATGGCAATACTATCAGCACGATTTTTTTTTTCTAAGTTGGTACATCTGTCCTAAGCATCCATGTGAAGTTCAAATGCATTCATTCAAAATCATTCATCCAAGTCATTCAAATGCATATCAAGTAGTTTGTTTTATATACAGCTATCTGAAGCAAAAGTGTCGTCTGTATCGCTTGAAATGGATAAAATTAAGTATCTTTCGGTTTATAAAATTCTTTGTAAAAGAAGGTTTAACGGCAAACGAAATTCATAAAAGTTTATGGGCACTCTTCCTTCGTTTTCGACAACTAAGAAATGGGCGGCCGATTTTAAACGAGTCCGTACCAGCCTTGAAGATGATCCACGTGAAGAACGTCCAAAAAGTGTAACAACACCAGAAATAGTTGATCAAGCACACATATGGTATTGGATGACCGGCGAGTCAAAGTGCGTGAAATCGCTGAGACTATAGGCATTTCAAAAGAACGTGCCTATAGTCTCAGCGATTTCATATATTTTGCATGAAGAATTGCAAATGAAAAACATTGCGCAAGATGGGTACTGTGCTTGCTCACCACAGATCAAAAATGCACCTACATGAAAATCTCTGAACACTGCTTGGAGCCTTTTAACAAGAATAAAACTAATTTTGTGCGTCGATTTTTTTTACTATGGATGAGATTTGGATTGACCATTACACACCAGAATCCAAACAGCAGTCAAAACGGTGCACAGAAGCCGGTTGTTCAGTGCCAAAGAAGACTAAAGTCGGTTCCATCAGCAGGAAAGGTCATGGCATCGCTGTTTTGGGATGCTAAAGGCATTTTGTTTATTATCTTGAAAAGGGTAAAACAATAACCGGGGGATATTATTCCGATCTTTTAACCAGACGAAAAAATTCGTGAGAAAAGACCCAGTTTGCAGAAGAAAAAAAAATCTTTCATCAGGACAATGCACCTGCCCACAAAGGTGTTTTGGCATTGGGAAAATTAAGGGATCTGCACTATGAATTGTTGGAACATCCACCCTATTCCCCAGATTTGGCTCCCTTTGATTTCTAACTCTTCCCAAAACTAAAACACTTCCTCGCTGGTCAGCGTTTTTCTTCGAATCAAGAGGTGATTGCAGCTGTAGAGGGGGTATCTTGCAGATCTTACTGAGAACCACTACAGGGACGGGATAATGGCGCTGGAGCATTGCTAGTATGTTGAAAAATAAAAATAATTTTGAAATTATAAATTCGTTTTCATTGTTTGGCCGAGAACTTTTCAGACCACCCTCGTACACTCGAGGGTAGTCTGAAAATTATATAATTAAATTTAAATTCTGTAATTTTCGAAAAACTTTCTCATAAGAGGAATAATTTAAATTCATCTTTTCTATTTAGATTGGGTCGATGCAGCAAAATCTCATAACTTTCTTTGTACAAACGTTCCAAGAGATTACACTGAAGTGCCATACACTATCCATATTCTGTACCGCAACTCGCACATCTGCACGTATGCTTAGCCGAAACTGTTTATACTTAGCTGTCATCGTTGGCTTCCCCATGCATTCGTCGTGAGAAGCGTAATGGAAAAGGCTCAGGATTGAGATGGTACTCGATGGATGTGTTACTCGAACTTCGAAATTGTCAAGGAAGTTGGATTTTTTCCTATGACAGTTTCAAGAGTGTTCCAGAAATATGAAAATCAAATATAGAAATAGTAAATATTTCATTTAATGCGCATACAATATCTCATCTTCCTTTTACCTTGCAGTGTCGAGGGTTTTTTAATCATTGGGCCTCAAACCGTTCACAGGATATGGTGGTCAGGCCTACATTCCAGTGTATCCTATGTCCTGTAGCAAAATTGAATTCTCAAGGCCGGTTTGCTTGCTTTGCAGGATGAAAAAACCCTACTGTCCACACCCAAGGCCGGCTAACTTGGCTATGGCTGAGGAAGATCCTTCAGCTCCTCACGTCACCGACGGGAATTGAACCTAGGACACTTCTTCCCCAGGCATATGGTTGCGAAGCGCACAGCTACTAGGTTAGCCGCGCATGTAATATTAGATTGAATAATATGCTAATTAGGTTTATTCACACGAGATGGCGCTACTTTATTCTTGCACCACTTGCATTAATCATAATGGACTACAGGTTGCCCTCACTGTCCAGCACTGGAGGTGCAGCTGGGCTGCCAAATTCTTTTCAAAAGATTGCTAAAGAGTAATGTCTGTTTTTTGGGGGGGAGGGGAAGGATTATAAAAAAATAGATGCCTTAGTATTTTATTTTAGTTGATAAAATTTTCACTAGTATTAATAATAACAGTGGTGCCTATTTTTATTAACAATAATTATTATTAATTTTATTATTTTTATATTAATTAATAACAATGATGTCACATTTTCTCTAAATCTAGAGTAATTTAGTAATAAGGTGAGATACCTTTTGGCAACTCGTATAGGTAAATATGACCTCCATTACTTCCACCTTAGTATCACCATCTCTGGGTCTGTCTCCCACTGACGAGACCTCAAAGGTCAAAATCGGTCTGGGTAGTGGCCCTTCCCTTAATGCATAGCATTATACATGTTTGCAAGGAGATGTGCTTTGCATTATGGGAGATACTAAGACAGTGAGGAGAGCTTGGTCCACCACGAGTTGCCTCAGTCTTGAAGATACTTCAAGCACACACGTTGTTTGCTTACACTTGGATAAAAGATTACACTAAATTTATAATGGTGTCAGTAGTCATAAAATAAAAAATCAGCTAACGCTTTTATTCCGTTTAGGGAGCGAGGCTGTTTTAGCCCTAACTTTTGGAGACGGGAAAGTTAATTCAGTAGCTATACCAATGAGTAATTTTAATTATATAAAATAAATTGCTTAAATTCTCACGGTAATTGTTAGCAGTGTTCATACAGCCCACAAAACTTCGCTATCCAATGAATACAATATAAAGGTAAGTGTGTAGCCCTGTGAAAAGCTTTGCTTACATAACACTAGATCACTTAGAAGAAATACTGTATAAGTTTGACTCTAGTCGCTAACCAGAGGAATTTTTCCTCTACTTTTTCCATCTGGATCCTGAGTTAGTCAATCTTTTGCTTAGGTAAGCAAATAAACTCGGGTTGTTATCCCTGTGCCTAAAGAAATCAACCCTAGAACTCACTATATCAGACACTACACTGTGAATGACCACAAGATGGCAGCAGTTGTCATACTCTCCTTCCCAGATACCCACAAAATCACTGATAGTCTTGGGACAGTTTTTAGTGCCAGTTAATGGTGGAGAATAGATGTCCACTGATCTTCCGGGGGGAAAAGGCAGAGTTTTTTTTTTTTAATGCGATATATATAGGTAAGATAATGGAGTTGGTGCCCTCCCTCTATGACTTGGGACTCCCTGAGGTGTCATGTATTAATAATAATAACACCAGTTTAAGTATTTCATCAAACTATAAATTTATTCTACTGATGTCATTCTACATACGTATTTCCTTCGTAAACAATAATTACAGTTAGTTTACATCTTGCATGTTTTTACTTTATTAACTGTATTTAATATTTTGGAAAATGCAAATGGCCTTCAACAGTACAAGAAAAATATGTCTTAGATTTCATACACCTGAACCTTCAAAAATATTAACAGCAAGTATTTATTTCTCTTTGTGTAGTAGTCCTGTGGGAATGGCATTTCATTGCATAATGCCATGCTGCCAGAAACAAGACCATACAGGTCAGTTCTCGTCTTCGACTCGACAAATCTCTTCTAGGCTTGTTTTTTAAGCCAATTTTGAAATTTGCCAATCTCTAGCACAGGTAGTTAGGTTTCAATCCTGGAAACTGATTTTTAATCTATCCATCCATCAACTCATTGGACATAATCAGATGCTACTGTATGGTCATTCCTCTCCTTGCTGATGATGCTACATCAATCTTTGCCATGTAGACCTGTTGTATGTTGTTCTGGAGGCTTCAAGTCTCTGAATAGCAGTCACTCCAGACACACCATCCATCTCTTGTAGGAAAAAATATTCCAGCATTCTACTAACACTGAAATTGGCTGAAAAAATGTCCTTCAAAAAAAGTGGACAAAATTAAGCACTGACGGAAAGGAAAGTTCGCCAGAGACAAGAAGGAGGGAGGATCTACAGGAGATGGTGGACATTGGTTAAAGACATAGAAAATTAGGGGAAAAATCTATATCCTATAGTGGATGAAAGAGGCCAAAGAAGATTATCAAACCTGTAACCACATAAGGAGAAGATCCATTTTTGGACTAGTTTTTTTTTTTTAATTATTTTTTTAATTTGTTCATAGACTATATTTAGAAATCCAAAATTTTGAAAAATTTTGCAAACCCTAAAGAATGCTCTTTTGTTACGTATATATCACATACCATCAAACCCCCCCCCTCCCCGAAAAAATAAAAATAATAATTACCTCCAAATTTATGGATGAGCCATTATGAAAGTTAACGAGTTCTTATATCTGTCTGTCTATTATGACCAGTGACCTGAACTCAGATCTAGCTATATTCCTGTGGGGCAAAGACAACCTTGTTAACTTCAATGCTACCAAAACTTAGTGCTGTCTGACCTCTCGTAAGAAAGAGCTCGCATCCCCCCCCCTTACTTTCAGTAATACTAAGATATCCAAGCACGATCAGATTTCTCTTCTTGGGCTGACCTGCACCTCTGATCTTTCTTGGCACAACCATATTTCAACTATAGCTTCTGCAGCCGCCAAAAAACTTGGTGTACTTCATCTCACTAGATACTACTTCACAACCACCAAATCTATACAAAGCCCAAACGAAATATTTGCACCCATATTTGAGGTGGAACACTAAAATCCTCTCTAAGACTGCTCGATTTTATCCAGATCGGGCTAATTAATGGTCCCTCTCTCTCACAGATCCACTTCAATCCCTATCTCTCTCTCTCTCTCTCTCACACACACACAGACGTTCAGTTTTTGCCTTGTGCCTCTTCTGTAGATCTTTCATGGATAGTGCTCTGCTGAATTGGCCACAGTTATTCTTCCACTCTCCTCCAAAATCATTAAAACAAGAGCTACTGCTAACCAATACCCTTTTACAGTCCATATTGAAACTCATCAAACCAACTTCACTGCCTCTTCTTTTATTCGATCTACTTCTGTCCTTTGGAACAGTCTCCCCCACTCTGCCTTCCCCCAAGATTACAACCCTGAGCTGTTCAAGCAGAATGTGAACAGGTTCCTCCTTTCTTCTCACACACGGCATTAATGTGTTATAGGTCTTGTGGCCTTTCGTGTGTGGATCGGATAAAAAAAATCTGGAAGTTTGGATTTTTTTTTTTTTTTTTTTCAAACATGCAAAAGCAATATTTTATTATTTGCCAGTAATAAACGAGTTCTAATAATATGTCAATTTATTCCAGAAAATACAGGTTTTGTCTTACAGTCCCAATTACTTGACATCCTCTATGGAATTCTAGCTGCAATCCGGCGTGTGGAAGCGACAATTATTTAGTATCGGGATTACTCCTAATAAAATTCCCCGAATATAATCATAGCTGTATTTAATCCATGAAAAACTTTTTTTTTTTTTACCTATAAAAATTCTAATTAAGATTTTGTTTTCTGATAACGTGTGAATCCGTAGTAAAAATTAAGGAATTTACCACACAATAAGCCATTTACTGGGAAATCCCTGCATGCTTTAAAAAAGAAGAATTGTAATCGTGTGCTGAATGACTTTCAGAATTCACCTTTATTTTCTTAACAAGAGAGCGCGTGTTGCTTAACTTGAGTTTGCCCGCTCATCATTTGCACTCCACCCATCATAAATATGGTGACCGAAGCGGATACGGAAGTTTAAGCCTTCATTTTTATACATTTCATTTCTAAATATAAACTAACTTTTTAAAAGAGAAAAACAGATCCAGTCAAAAGTACAAAGAATCCACCCATAATTAAAAACATCCATAAATGAAAAACATTTACAAAAATAAATTGATAATTTTGAGTACAAACACAACTTTCCGGATGTGTTTCGTGTTTGAGATTTTTAAAATCGCCGTTATAAATAAATATAATATATTTTACCACTTGTTATTTCTCCATTCGAAACATAACACTGCTGGTTCAATAAATACAATTTTATGCAACAAACATGAAGATGTATGCGATTATAGTTCCAGATAAATTTATTTCTATGTAACACCTACAATTACATATAATAATATCTACGTGACTAGACTTTAAAATCCTGAGCGAAACAATTAGTCGGGTTTTGCATCCTGTTATTTTTCGATTTTTTTCCCCAAGTTACAGTAATTAAAATGTCTTAATGTGTTGCATGCCTTTTTTTCGGGGGGGGGGGGGTTTGATCCTATGTTCTTCGTACCATAACTTTACTGGGGACTCTCCCTTCGTTTTTTACCAGAATCCTCTCAAAGGATGACATCATCAATTTCACGTGGTTAAGAAGGAAAAAAAAAACAACATTGGTTCGTAAATGAACAGTTTGGATCGTGTAATATGAGAAAGACTGTTTCAAATCACACTAGTAGATGGAAAGATCTGAATGAGAAATGTAGATGCAGAACCAGTGCCTCGGACCACTGTTTCTGATGCCACGAACAATAAATTCCTGGAGGTATCTGAACATTCTAGACTCTAGAATGTTCAGATGCTACAAAGTAGGAAACCTTGTTGCATTGTCTGGAATCTAGACTATAGGTGGCCAACAGCAGGCCCGTAACGTGATTCTGTGCGGACCGCTGCAGGATAAAAACTATATTAAATTATATGTATTATCAATTTAGCTATTAGTTTCGACCGCAGATTTTCTGATTGATATACTAGTTATATTGATTATTTCTGATGATGGAAACAATTTATATTCTCAAGAGGGAATCAAAATTGCTTTAAAAAGATTACTCAATTTATAAAATCTACTGCTTCTCTGTGCGAGTTGTAGTAGTGGGAGTGGGAGATTTCTGTGTTCCAGAGTAACGCATAATTGAAGGTCACTTGCTCGGCTCTGGTTATAGTGATCAGATTCAGAGACAGGTTCGCGGTTAACAGTGTTATTATTGCAGTTTGTGTCCTCTGGTCAGTTACTTCAGCCTTTGTGTACAATGAGTAAGATCTGTGAAGAAAACAGGTCATTTCAGGAGAAATTAACTTCTGTTTATAAACAATAACGACAACAAACCACAGTGCCTTGTGTATTTGCAAGTATTTTCTGTGCACAAGGAATATAACCTCAAACGCCCCTACATACAGCACCATGCCTTTAAATATCAACAATACGTTGGACAAGTACTTACTAAAATTGTACGTAATTTGAAGAGAAAGACCAGTGCTCAGAAATCTATTTTTACTAAAACCAACAATACAAAAAAGCTCACTCTTGGCATCGTTTGTTGTATGTAAAACATACAACATGTATGTGTTACATTAAAAAAAAACCCAGAAATATGTAATTAAAAATTTAATTTAACAATCTTATATTTAAATCAATCAAGTATTTTATATTGTTCTCCCAGTAGTAAAAATTTAACAAATATCGTAATTCAATACATATAATTATTGCCTTGAAAAAATGTAGAGTTTATTTTTATTTAAGTTCTGTCTAAAAATGTGCAGTCCGTGACGCTACCACTCATCATATATTGGCCTCGTATAGAATGAAGTTGGCCACGCCTGATCTAGACAATGCAATGCTTCCTACTTTGTGGCGTTTCTACGAAACTGAGCATTGTCTCTGTCAGCAAGACAATGCACTGGGTCATAAGGTTGCTACTATAACTGCGTGGTTTGTGGACATGACACACATCTGACTAGCCTCGATCATCTGACAGAGCTCTGATCTCAAAGTCTATTGGACATTTGTGGGATGATCGTTATCGTACGCCTATGGAAGGTATGATCCGTAGGATTGCTGCAGTGATCGTAGCGGAAGGAGGTCCGACATCTTATTAAGATGGGTACTATGGTTGGTTGTTTCTCACACTAGTGTCCGTTGACTTTTTTTTCAAGCAGGTTAGGAGGAATGGAGTGCGCCCTCATTCAACTATGAATAAGATTTGATGGTAGTGATGAATCGTCTTTATTGTATATTGTATCTACAAGCTCACTACTTTATTGGATAAAAGTAGTGAGCTTATTGGTATTTCGGTATTGGTAGGGAAATATTAAGAGATGAAACTGCTCACTTAATTGCAAAGGAATTGAAATTTAGTCGCTAAATCTTGGCAAATGTCCTGGAAATATCGCGAGCGACCACGCGAATTTCTCCAGATCTCTCCTAGGTCTAAAGATGCATAACGTTTGTTGGATCTGTGCCTTCTGATTGATGATTATTAATACGAATACGTTTGTGAGGTTGTAAATAATGAACAAGTTGCTCACGATTGCCTTCATTGGCGACCTGAAGGCTCGACTGCAGAAGACTTTGAGTAGAGGAAAGCTGTCTGCATTTGGCCCGTTAATTTTAGTTATTTTTTAAAAAGATGTGCTTCAGTATAGGCTGACTTCAATTAGAACTGAGTCACTTGATCGAAGACTAATTTTTGTATTGCAGTGCTATGGCACAGTTATTGGAGAACCAATGTTTGAAATGTTCTGGATTTTGAGTAGATGGGGATGAAGATTTTCATTCCATAAAGAATTCCTGCAGTTATTCTATCAAAGCAGGTGTTTTATCTGGTCAGGTATTTTAGAAATGTATGAATTTGTGACCAAACCAATACTATCCACTCTCAGTAAACTCTTGAATGCTTTTATTAGCGCTGTTGAATTGGTTTCCCTGTAACATGAAGAATTTTCACAATGCCCAAGTGCTGTTTACACATAGATCATTCTATAAATTAAATATAAATCTCTTCACATTTTTGCATTTATTAAAGAGATAGGCAGCGCTCTTTTCGCGCAGACATTTTCGGAAATTGACAAGTAGCGGATTTTATTTTTCACTGTCTTCAAAGCTGACTGTATTTCCATAGCTTGCTAGATAACAGGCGATGTTCCTTAAACTAATTAATATTATTATTCCTGATACCTCCAAGGAGACCGAAGACTCATCGTGGGAGGACACCTACAACTCAACCACTACACCGAACCTCTACTACGAATCATCTCCATCTACCGCCCACCACAACTAGTATTTTTTGTCTGTAAATTGCGTGTGTTCTGAAGGGCCGATTTGTCTGTATGCGGGATGAAAAACCCGAGTTTCCAGGATGAAAAACCCTGCCACCTCCATATGAGATCGGCTAACTCACTTTCGATTGAAATTGTCCAGATAAAGATTCCTCACGTCACGACGAGAATCGAACTTAGGCCTATTCCAATAGAAGCGCGTAATATTTACTGATTGATTTTATTTGTGTGTGTGTGTTTATCTCTATTATGCTGTACATTTGTCAGAATTTTGTTCTCTTTCTTCTACGAAGGCTCACCCTTCACATAGCGAGTAGCTAGCTCAATTTGTATCGACAATGGTATGATGCCTTAGGGTTCCAATATCGTTTATAACGTTAAAGTTTTTTTTCTTTTCATATGAAGCCGAGTTAGCCGGTCTCGTGATGTCATTTTTCATTCTAAAATCTGATTTTTTTCATCCAGCAAAACAAGTTAACCAGCCAGAAAAATGCTAACAATTTGTAAACAACAATACACTGACTCGTAGCCTTAACTACTTCGACTGTATCCTTTTTTTTTTTTAATGCTTACACGGTGATCAGAATATATTATGGAAAATTATGGCGACAACCAGGGCGCCTGCGCTACCATTTAGGCAAACTCGGCAACTGCCTAGGGTGTAAGCCATGAAGGGGCACAAAACTTCAAGCTATGCTTTATTCATACTTTACTAAAATATCAAAATTAAATAGTGATTATATGATTTAGGTATCGATTATTTTTCCTTATCCCTCACACATCACACTATTTTACTATTTAACTCGGTTTTTTTTTTCACATTATAACGGAGAATTTTCAAATTAATTAAAAAATTTTATATTTAAAATTTCATTTTAAAAAATATTCATTTTCAAATTTCAATTTTGATAGTAAATTGTATGCTTTTGTGTTGATTGTTCAGGTGTCTGAGGAATGTGTTTAACGTTTGTCGACCGTGTGGCCAGATAACGAAAACATCGTTAACGTATCTAAGCCACATTGTAGGTTTTAGAGTAAAGGAATCAAGAGCACTTTGCTCAAAAGCTTCCATATAAAAGTTAGCATGTTCTTAACACCCTACACCAAATTGATTGGAAATACCTGCTTTTTACATCATACAAAAACCTGATATGAAAGAAAATTTAAAGAAGCCTGTGAAATTGTGATAATAGTAGCATAAAAATTCCAAGAATTTGGATGGCACATATTCAGCCTACTTAGTGTCTAGCATACTTTAGACATTTATATATATATATATATCATATATATATATCACATGTATAACCACAGTGTGTATATATATATATAAACAAACATTTTGCTCTCTAGCCAAATTTAATTTTGTAATCTAATAGATAATAATAATGATAATAATAATAGGACTCTAGCTTTGATGTAGTAAAGGTTTTTTTTTTCACCAGAGGTCAGACGAATAATTGTTGTAACGGTTGGTCAGTAACTTTAGCAAACCATGCAGATTGTAGTGCAGCTTGTTTCGCTGTATATATGTGTACGCTCCAGATGATCTATGAAGGTCGAAACGTCGGGTGTTCATTTTGGTTAATATTAAACTAAAGTTTTGCTCTAACAGTAATTGTTTCCATAATTTTCCATAATGTACTGCGACTGTAATTTCAAAAGAAACAGTTAACCATTAAATCGCGATAGAAATCTTCGTTTCTTCACCTAGCTGGCAAACTATATTTACACCAGAGTTTCAGATAGATTATTTAATAGTTTCAGAACTATTAAATCTAAAAAAAAAAAAAAAAAATACAGAAATTTTTCTAGTTAGTGACTAGAATCAAACCTATAACGGTCTTTCGTCCGTCTGCAGTCTTAGCCTAACATAAATGACCTATTCAAATTATTTTAATGATGGACAACCATATTTGATAATAATTTGTACAAAATGGAAATAAAGATTCACACAAAGAATTACGAGCGTCTTAACGCATCCCATTGTTATGCGATGTGATGTCAGTAAACATAGAGCTGACAGATTAAACCTCGAACTAAATTAAAACATTTCACTTGAATTAATTATTATTGCTTTATTCACATTCAAAACAAGATATTAAAACAACAATTTTAATGGTGATACTGAATAGTTCAGATTTTATCCAAGAACGGTCTGTCAGGTAGCGTCGTAAAATATGGATTGTTCCAAGTGATGCCATTTTTTGCTCACCTAAACGGTACCAGACAAATAATCCTCCCTTAGGGTCACCAGCTAAGTCATGCCAGCCGTAAACTGCGAAAGCTGGAAAGGTAAGACAGACAATAGCGACTTACTGTAATGTGCTTTGGGATGTCGTGAATATTACCACCCTACATGTATAGGGATTACAGAATCTAATTTTCGAGAAATGTCCAAGAAATTGAAATGGAAATGCCATGGCTGTAATAATACTTCTCCCAAAAATGGCATTAAAGCTACAAGCAGACTAAATACTAACAGCGACGGTTCAATTAAAGTAATAAATAAAGATGACGAGGAAGCGGGGGTGATGATTGTCCTAAGAAACTTCAGGGATCAGATATTAGAAGATCGCAATGTTATTAAAGACGATAAGAAGCGAATTGGAAGAATTATCTAAGTTTGAAATAAACGGTTTGAAGTCATCGCTGGAAAACAGCTTTGTATTCATTCATTCCTTCAGGATTTAAAAGACAAGTCCGAATGGAATGAAACACCAATCAAGGATTTGTGCACTAAAATGCACAACTCACAAATCAAAATAAAATACTGAAATCGCAAATGAACGATTTGAAATGGGAAGTTAATGAATTTCAGAAGTGCTCCAGGTCGAACGATATCAAAATAAACGGTTTACCAGAAGCTCGTAATGAAAATATTCATATCATAACTGAAAAATTGGTGAATCTACTTGGGGTTAAAAGGGAAGACATCGTGCACGCCCACAAAATAGCCACCAGCAGAAAACAGACATCAAGCCAGTTGTCATCCAATTGGTGAGCAAGAATATTAAAAGTAAATGGATGGCAGAGGCAAGAAAACGCAACAAGATTACAGCCCTAGAATTGGATGAAGAGTTAAAAGCGGTGCTCGCCTATATAAACGAAGAATTGACCAAACTCAATAAGCAACTCCTTTATGGAGCAAAACAAAAGAGAGCAAGTGGTTCAGCGAAGTGTGTATGGGTAAGAGACAGTAAGTTGTTCATGAGAAAGAACGACCACGCAAAAGTGATACGGATAAAAATACCTGACGATCTCAACAAACACAGTCAAAGAAGGCAGTAAATCTAAACTCCACCCATGAATAACTGGAACAATGACGAACATGAGAGACACATGAATAACTTACATCTTGATGCGATTGTCAAATGTAAAAAAACTATATAATGTAACCTCTGTAAAAAAGTTTTTTGATACTACTTCAAATTCATCCAAGAACGCCAACTTATATCATGGAAATATCAGATCGTTAAGATCAAATTTTGATAATTAATGTTACTTTTCTCAGAAATTGAACCATATATAGATGTATTCGTCTTAAATGAAATAGGTGTAGAATAAACAACTTAATTATAAGGTGATCATAATCGTTCAGGCGGATTAATTCTGAACGCTAGAAACACTTTTAATTTTCATAAACTGGAATCAAACATGCACAGTGCTGAAACCGTGATGATTTATGACACAGCAATGAATATACTTATATTTGCTATATACCTGCACACGATGGCAGTTGATATCTTTCTATCAGAGCTAAATGATGTTATATTAATGGAGGATATAAATTTGAATTTATATAAGAATAATAGCAAAATTGAAGAATAGAAAAATACATTATCTACACATGGGTTTCTTGCATGCTGATGGCAAGACAATACGAGAAGCGAACAACAAGGAATCATTTTGGAAAATTCCACGTTTAATGCTCATCTCTCCGAAGCGTTCATTATTGATTATTAAAGTTGTTTTCCATTATTTCATAGCAGCAGCCAGAAACAAACAAACATGTTTTTGCTAATTTCAAATATTTCTAGTGATTTTCGAATCCAGGAGCGTGGGAGGGAATTATGTGCTTTCTTGTAGTCCATTCATGTCATGTTTAATTAGTTTCTTATTTTTTTGACTTTATAAGGACCATTTTATTAATACGGATCTGGTCATTTGTTCCTCTAGACTTTTTAAAATTGCCTTTTTGTTCAATCCGATAAATCTAATTATCTGATAAGGTGGTATTTGGAATTTGCTATGATTGCAGTGAACAGCTTAAGCATAGTTGGTAGGCATGTTATTGGGCGATAGTTACTTGGGTCCTCATCCTTATGTTTCATATAGAGAAATGTATTCAAATATCATCCAGTCTCTACTGAGACTTAATGCAACAAATAATTAAATTGTTCTGCCATTCCATCATGTAGATTGGTTATATGCTTTAGCGAATATTGTAGTTCGTTTTTTCCAGGTACGCTTCACTTTTTTAATTTTTTTTATCTTGCGCACTGACCATTTCTTTAGTTTTCATGTAATAATGACATTTTGCTTTTTTTTGTTTTGTTTTATTTCTGATTCTATACCCCTGTCCAAAAAGAAACCAAACTTTTCGAAAATAGAAACTAGTGGCGCCACTTGTATCTTTTTGTTGTCGAAAGCGGCAACCTTCTTTGGTGTTGTGTCAACTGTTTTTGACATTTGTTTCATTAGAAGCCGAGTTATAGCGCCAAGAATGACAGCGTGTTTTGACGAACGGTCGGTCGTCACGATATTCGTGCTGTACGCGACGAATTCTAGCTATCAGTTCCTTCAAAACGATAAAACTCACCATTGACCGTTTGGCCAGGTGGAAGGAATTCTTGTGGATAATGTCCTTGGAATCGTAGAAATAATCATCATTGTCTTTACTTTTGACTTCTCCAAGCGACTTTTATTTTCCGGATGCCCCTCTTCTAGTGGTCTCCACTCAGCACTCTGCCGCTTTGTTTCGGGCTCATACTCAAAACACCACATTTCGTTACCAGTAATGATCGTTTCAAGGAAGTTTGAGTCCTTACGAGCGGTTTTAATGAGGTGTTTGCAGTATTCAATTCGATACATTTTTTGGTCGTCGGTCAGCTTGTGGGGAACAAATCGCGAATTCAATTTACGAAGGCCCAAACTCTCGGTCAAATTGTTGTGCACAGTTGATTTTGAAAGCCTAAATTCATCTTCAATCAATCTCACGGACGATTTCGGGTTTTCTTTGATGAAATCACGCAGTTTTTTGGATGTTAACTTCGCTCAGTCCAGTTTTTGAAAGGCCCGGCTTTTCTCGTCCTCAAACGTCTTACGACCACTTTGAAATCGCTTAAACCACTCGTAAACTTGAGTACGGGATAAGCATTCATCACCGTATGCTTTTTGAAGCAGTTGATGCGTTTCGTCAAAACACACTGTCACTCTCGGCACTATAACTCGGCTTATAATGAATCAAATGTCATAAACAGTTGACACAACACTAATGAAGGTTGTCGTTTTGACAACAAAAAGATACAACAGGTGGCGCCACTAGTTTCTTCTATTTTCGAAAAATTCAGTTTCTTTTTGGACAGAGGGATGTATTTCCTTAATCTATAAGGCATCTTTATTATGTTCAATAGGATTATCCCAGATTGACTTCCAAAACTGTAATATTTTTTCTTTTTTTGGTGAATGATTGCTTGCATTTGTATTTCTCTGGAGAGACTGGAAGAAGTGACGTTGGTTCAGTCTAAATTGCATATTTTGTATGTATTGCTTGCTTCTTGCTGCTTCTTATCTTTCATTTTCTGTGTAGTCGCTATAATTCTTTGTTTTAGCTCTTCGGTACTTCAGCTTTGTTGAACAAAGCTGAAGTACCGAATATGTATTTATGAGTTTATTTTTCAGCCGTCCTTCTTTTAGACTCTTTAAGTTGCTCAGATCAGCGCGAAGTTCGTTAACTTTTTGTTCTAACCGGATTTCCCATGGTGCAGGTTGCTTCATCTTCGGCTTTTGGTCTTGCAGTTTGTAACTAAGTTTCATTGCAATGATTTGTTTCCTTTAAACTTTTAGTTGTGATTGTTTTTATCACCGCATTTGCGTCTAAGATAAGCTGTTTTAACTTAGATTTATGTCGGGCTTTTTATCATTGCAATGATTTGTTTCCTTTAAACTTTTAGTTGTGATTGTTTTTATCACCGCATTTGCGTCTAAGATAAGCTGTTTTAACTTAGATTTATGTCGGGCTTTTTATCATTGCAATGATTTGTTTCCTTTAAACTTTTAGTTGTGATTGTTTTTATCACCGCATTTGCGTCTAAGATAAGCTGTTTTAACTTAGATTTATGTCGGGCTTTTTATCATTGCAATGATTTGTTTCCTTTAAACTTTTAGTTGTGATTGTTTTTATCACCGCATTTGCGTCTAAGATAAGCTGTTTTAACTTAGATTTATGTCGGGCTTTTTAATGTTGGTAGTCTTATATGGTCATTTATGGAGTTCATATATTTCAATATCCCTGACCTGTATTTACGCTGTACTTCTGTCAAAATATTCTGTGATATGTCGTCATCTTGATGCTCGCTGAGCTGAATTTCAAAGTTAGATACAGAAATTTCAAAGATACAGCTATCTCCTGATGATTTGTTGTTACTGGAGCTGTTGGTCTATTACGTAGTTCATGCAGCTCAAGTTTAGTAAATATTTGTTTGCGGAATATGAAATTCTTTGGGTCCATAAATTTTGGTTCTGTTATTGCAGATTCCAGGAATTTTGTTTCCAAATCATTTGCATGCACTTTCTAAAACCGCTTTTTTCTGGTGTTGATCTGTAAAAACATTTCATAACTTCCCTGTTTCTTTTACAGTTCATTTTTTTTTTTTCCACGTTTGGTTTCTTCCAGTCACTTTTAAGCTTCCTGCCCTGGTTTACCGGCAAAGAAAGCTTGGCTGTGTAGCCCACTTGCAATCTGATGCCCAGGATTCCCAACATCTGGCGAAATCCAGTATAGATTTTGTCTTGCTTTTCACCATTAAAATGTGGACTGGAGGATGGAACACTGTAAGTCTGGCTCCACAGTTGAGACCTGTCTGACAAGGATGGTCCTGCTGGTAGCTACGCTCCCGCCAGCATAGCTCTCAACATTATTGAAACACGCAAGCCGTCCCCGCCACGACAAAGCCGTGTTCCTTGGGGAGGAATTAATTATTATTAATATTATCACTGTTCTACTCCGCCATACACATATCACCATCTCCCCTACTTTTTAATTGCTTGTACGCGGTATGGAAAACTCGAGTTTCCGGGAGAAAGTTCCTTGCTACCTCCGTATGAGACCGGTTAACTCACTTTCAATTAATGTTGAAAGTTGCGTAATGTCGTATAGGAAGAGATTTGAATGACAAGGGAGAAGAAAAAAAACGACAACCAAAATAAAATGTATTGATTTGCTCTATGTTTTCTTATAGCAACTAGTGATATTTTCCTAAGAGGCCACATTGTCATGAAATAATGAAAGATATTCGTAATCTATCCATGATTTTTAGTAATATATTTAGGTTAACGTGATATATTTCCTGAACGAGGCTTCACAACTGAATTTGAAGGTCTTATTTAAATGGCTTCGTGAGGTGCATTAAGTGGAGGAAAGCATCCAATAGGAACCGTCGAAATATCAGCAACGACAGAAGGAAATGCATATCTCGAAAACTGTTTTGGACGTCAATTACAAGCACTCTCAAATAATGTTAAACACATTTTGTAATTGGGACACGCATAAGGATCACACATGATCCTTATGCGTGTCCCAATTACAAAATTGCCTTCACCACCAGCAACATACAAAAATTATTAAACCATGAAACCACAACAATTCATCTTCACGTATTACGATGGCATCACGCAGTTTATAGGTTTAACTACCGTCAAGATGCAACACTTGCTACTGAATCCAATAGACGTTCTTTAAGAAAACATAACATCGCAGAGATTGCGATATTCTTATACCAAACTATTTACATTCTACAATACAGAAAAAAACACAAAAAAGCACATTACTAATATCAACCAAAATCCCATTGCTGAAATACCTCCTTACGCAATACAATTTAAACACACCTTGAAATCGAAAATGTTACTATTATTGATTTTCAAGAAAATTAAACTAAATTACTTTGCTCCAAATCTCTAACGATATTAACTAATAGGCGATAAACCCAAAAGTATCCTATCTAATCTTATCCTCGTGACAAACAACAAGACAAATTACTCCCTGTTTACTCTCAAATTAATCTGATGCCTCTTAATACATAATTTCTTGTTTGTACCAATCGGCAAGTCTACTTAGTTTCAAATCTGATGATGATCTCGCGAAACCACAACGTCATATGCTAGTTTTGTATATAAAGATATTGCAGGTTTGTTCCTTTTAGTTTTTTAATTTTTTTAGTTTTTAAACTTCGTATTTTGTGAACTTTAAAAATCCATAGTCCATTGATTCATTATCTTTTTTTTTTCTCATTTCGGTTATCAGACATGTACAGGGTGGCCGTAATTAAGCTTCCCCTATTTAGAGCTTTATGTAGTCGGATCTAACAGCCGGAATGTACCAAATTTGATAGAGAAACTAATCAAGATATGGAAAGAGGATTCTGCGGAAAAAAAAAATTTAGTTCGAAAAATCACCGAAGGGAAATATGGCGCTGTTGTACTGTTGTAGCCCAGGAAGGCAAAAATTTGCATAAAGCTGAACGAAGGTGAATACCTATTTTGCTGGCGTCATAAGCCATAAAATAAAAGAAAAACTTCACAAACGCATTCCTGTTGATGGTCGTGTTCAACATGCGCCTCACTTAACCTTATCGTGCGTTACTTGTAAAGTTATTTTACCTTAACGAGTGCAATGCATCGCCACTCTTCGTGAGTTTAGAGCCGTCCAGAACTTGCGTAAAAGTTTTCTCTCAGATAACGCAGTTAGATCGATGATTCGGAAGTTTGAGGAAGCAGAATCTTTGGAAGTTTGACCTGTCAGAGGATGGAAACCACTGCCACCACGAGTAATTGAAGTTGCGGCCGCGATTGTCGACAGATCACACGAAAATGTTGCTGGTAGTAGCAGCACCCCTGGAACTAGGTATCCCCTATTCCACGATATGGAAAGTCTTCCGCGAATTTATTACATTTGTAGCCGCGCACAGCAGCTGTTCACGATGATTATGATAAGCGACTGATATTTGCAGTGACGTTTCTGGTTGGAGTGGGAGTTGACGATGCTTGGCGGCAGGAAAATTCCGTGAAGAGAGATGACGGACATTTTTATCTGAATGGGACTCTAAACACCGAAAATTGTCGAAAATCACCCCATGCTCTCCAGGCACTTCCATTACATTCACCGGAAATTACGGTTTAGTGTGCTTCACAGCAGATTTAATAAGAAGACCATTCGTTTCTGAGGACACCACCAAGACAGGACCAGTAACTTGTTCCATTACCGCACGGAAATATCGCGATATGCTGAACAATTTCGTCATTCGCAAATTCAGCAACGACGATGTCTGGACGAGACCATTTTTATGCACGCTGGAGCACTTCCCCACATGGCATAACCGGTCCAGCAGCTTCTAAGACATCGCTTCATAGAAGAAAGGGTGATGAGTCGCCTCTTTATAGTTGCATGGCCACCTCGCTCCCCTGATATTACTCCATGCGATATTTGGTTGTGGGATTACTTGAAGGCCTACGTCTATCGTGGAGGTGTCTCGAACTTCGCAGTCCTTAAAAGACAACGTATCATAGACTGTGACGGGCAGTCGTCAATCCGGTTATGTCTTCTTCTCCATTCACCTGTTGTGTTATCTCTTACAGGTCCATAGACTTTTTCAGAGGATTTTATTTTATTTTTATTTTTTCTGAGGATTTTATTTTCAAAGATCTGCAACGTTTTTGCATCTTGGTCTGCAGGTTTCTGCTGCATATAAAACAATAGGTGTGATAATTATCTTGTGTTTTCACTCTGCTCGATGGAATTTTGAAAGATAGCAAATGGTGTAGCGAATGATACGATCTATTGAGGCATGTATTCTAGCCTGTATTTCTGCACTAATTTCATTATCTCGACTAATCAATGTTCCAAGATATTTGAAAGCTTACTTGGTTTTAGTGTGTCTTTCTTTGTCTTAACTTTGAAGGGGGAAAAAATGGAAAAAAAAAAGAATTTCCTTGCTAATAAAACAATTCACTGTTGCTTTCGGAATGGTGCAAAATGAGAAAAAAAAACGGACTCGTAAATGTTCCTTTCTCCTTTTTTTTTTTTTTTTTTTTGCTTAAATGTGATCACATATTAAATTTAGGGATCATCCTTCAACGATATTACTTTAAAAATAAAGATTTGAGAAAGTGGGACCTTTTCAAGTAGGTGTGCATCTCCATGTCATTTCCCAATCAAGTTAGAGCAATTTCCTAAAATTTTTTGAACTTTTTCAGATTACAAGATCATCAATGGTGAAAATCTCCGTGTTTGTAGCTGTATTTCGAGCTGATTGAGAAAATAAAAGTTTATCTGCAAGATAGGAGATTTTTCAACACATGTACGACGGAATACAAGACGGAAAGAATCAAAGATCATTCGTTAAAGTTTAATTAGTTCTACCATCAGAGAAGTG
The DNA here is from genome assembly GCF_054136105.1 of Typopeltis vanoorti. Taxonomy (NCBI): domain Eukaryota; kingdom Metazoa; phylum Arthropoda; class Arachnida; order Uropygi; family Thelyphonidae; genus Typopeltis; species Typopeltis vanoorti. The sequence goes on along the minus strand of NC_143550.1, from coordinate 181,314,720 downwards.
AAGATCTATTTTTTATTTATTTATTTTATTTTTTTATGGCGAAAGGTGAATGAGTGGAATATGTCGCTAGGGGGAGTGACGAGTGCAAACATTCGTGAAAGACTTTAAGGAGACGTGTGATAGAGCCTGTGTAGCTTGCTGAAAAAAGAAATATCATTTTAAGTATTAAGTGTAAATAATTGAAACGGCTGTAAATGGCTGATATTATGTTTGCAGCGGACCTCTTTATAATGAGTTCTGAACCCCATTCAGGTGCCATTGTGGTAATAATAATAATAAAGGTGTTCTCTGTTTAAGGCAACTTTTAATAATAAAACACAGAACACTGAAATCGATGAATAGTAAACGATGAATACTTAACTCGGCCCTCCCCCCTCCAAGATTAAATGCCACTGCACACAATCAACTTCGTTAATTTATCTTACACAAGAAAAACATTTTTTAACTATCAAAATATAATAAGAATGAAATCCTTTATAAGCTTTTACAAAACATTTGACTGGCTACTGTTTTCACCATACGATTGGCTACGAGAAGGGTAAAGATAGCGCATGCGCTTATTTTATTTTCAAACTTGGGCGCATTCGTTATAGAGGAGTTGAAACAATAATTCCAAATAATCTATGCACTGGCGAATAGACTAATTTTTGTTCGGTTACCGTATGAGTTTGTCGCTTAATATGTTTAAAAAAAATTGTTTTTGAAAAAATAAAAAAGTAAACAAGAAGAACAAGGGGCTCGCAAATTAGAGAAAAATTTAACAAAGGGCTCGCGCGAGCTCCTGCGAGCCCCTTATAGCTGGTATTTTCGATTTCCTAACTACACGCAAAAGGGTGGCTCACGTGTGAGCAATTCTATCGACCTTGGCGCTACAATTAACGCTTTTTTTTAATTTTTTTTGCTGCATTTGGATTTTCTCTGTGACTCTGTCACGCACACTTCACCGAAATGTTGTCACCCGCGAGCATTTGTGATTATCTGTGTCCTCCAGTCACTCTCCCCTCCACTTCCTGCCCAGCATCCTGGACGTGGCACATCAACTCATGTGCAGCGTAGGAGGAGAAGGCCTTGGGCGTAGCGAAGTAGTCACGAAACTTACGGCATCACAGTTAGGCCAGCGAAAGATCAGTTGACGCACGTGAAACACCGATACGTCATTTGAAGAAAGGTCAAGGTCACCCGGACTTAAAACAGTTCTTTCCCGAGTACACCGTTTGCCAGTGATAGAGCGGATATGGGAAGATAGCAGAGTACAATCACCTAACATTCAACTATGGGTGTGGATTAGGGACACTCATATTTAAAGCCCCCAACTCTCGTATGTCTTTCGATTTGTACTTTTTTTTTTCATTAAAAATATCTTATTCGTTTTTTTTTTCTTCAGTGCTTGACTCGCTTTTACCGCTGAGATGTTTTTCATGAAATCTCACATTATTTTTTCGCTGAAATAATTAAAAGTTGAAGAAAAACAGGTCGAAATCTGTCGAATAGTTGGACATGTGGAGATGTTTGCAGCATTTTATTTTCTTTCTCCTATGTTTTAACTTCCACTCCATTTTAAATCAATTACCAAATTTGCAGAGGACCCTTATTTTAATCCTAAGGGGAACCCAAATGATGCTTGTGACTCTCGGGACTCTTTACGTTACCGAATTAAGAGTGATAGCGCACTCAGGATTTAATCTTGGGGAGGGGGGGGGGGGGAGTTGAGTAGACGATTTGAGAATACACACTACGCATCGCATACGACATATGACTGAGCATCTGCAATGATCGCTAATTCATAAGTAGGATAGAAATAGACACAACATAAATTTAAAAATAATAATAATTTTAATTAAGAAAAGATTTTTGGAAAAATTTTAGTGTTTTTTTTTCCCTTTTTCTTTGGAGGGGACCAGAGCCCCCCTTCCCCCTCTGGGTGCGCCACTGCTGTAGGTTAATTGATAGAGTACGAGTGAACATCAGTCGCACTATTTAGAATCCCAACGTAACCAGTCAGTAATAGGGAGATCATTGACAAAAAAAAAAAAAAAAAAAAAGAGAGAAGCATTGAAGATGTTATGTATCTTATTGGCGATAACAGATTGGCATTCCATATTTGGTTAATCCGCACTATTCGTCTGGATTATTAAGGGGGGGGGGGGTAAATGAAGAGGAAAAATTAACAAGACTTCCCCATTCCATTTCCCTGGTGGTATGATTATTAATTAGAAAGTGCAGTAACCGTTTCAGACATGTGCCATCTCAATTAAGACATATTTATATACATATAATGTGCATGAGCCTCCATAGCTCAGTCAGTATAGACAAAGCCTTTTGGTAGGAAAGACCTGGGTTCGATTTCCGTTCATGATGTGAGGAATCTTTATCTGGTCTCTTTCGACTAAAGATGAACCGATCTCATACGGAGGTGGAGGGTTTTTCCCGATATCTAGGGTTTTTCATCCTTCAATATAGGCAAACCTGTCCCGTGAACACACACGACTACAGTAATAAATATTTATGGCAAGGAAGGTAACGGGAACCACCTTGCGTCATATCTCCCTAGTAGTCAATTGCAACCCTCTCAAAGAGAGGAGGCCACAGATTAGATTAGATAATACGCATATCTTTTCTTGAATCCATTCACACCACTTGCACTCCGTACCTTAAAGCCCTGCCAATCACTCACACGCCGATCTATGACAGAACAATTTAGCTCTTATTCTTTTATTTTTACTTCATTCTCAACTTCTACGGATGAACTCACGTTGTCTCCCCGATATCTGTGAAATGAAAAATTCCATCTACTGGCCATATATGAGGCTTTCAGTAGTTTGTAGGTTTCTATGATATCTCCCTCTTTTCCCCTGTTTGTTTGCATTTGCAGCCTACAGATTCTCAATCGGTCCTCATAATCTACATTCCAAATCTCTCGATATCACAATTAACCCTCCTTTGCATCCTCTCCATCGTATCTGCACCAGTATGGAAACCAGGATATCAACACTGCGCATAATAAATAAGTGAGGATCAAAGAGACAAAATTACTTCCTCATACTCAAAGTCAATGTTCTTTCAGTACTACAATTAACCTCTGGGTTCTATTTGTATTTACTATATGATCTTGAATCACAGCTTCCTATCTCTCTATCTAAACTTCAAGATCCCTAGGCTGGTCAGTTTCTACTAACATAACCCCACCAATATAATATGAATTAGATATTTCGTTTACCTCACAGTGCATGACTTTATATTTACTAACATTGAACTGACAGCCATTTTCACATGCTCACAATGGGAGCATATTCAAATTATTCGCAAATACTGTATATATGCTGCACTCCTGATTACCCTGCCTATCTTTGATTATCAGCAAAAAGCTGTATGTCGCTTCTCAAATCCTTCTCAATATCATTAATTTAAAACTGAACAACCATGGACCAAGAACTGATCAGTGCTCACCTAAATTCGTGCAGATCACTATTCCATCCGCCACTTTTTGATATTGTCGCTCGGCCACTTCTTTATGCTAGTGGTAGTTCATAATCCAATCGAATCCAAAATCTTCCAGCTCATACAAGTCTTCCACGCTGAATGCTGTCAAAAGCCTTGGAAAAATCCAAAAGTATCATGGTGTATCCATTCCCCTTGTCTAACTCAACCGTAATATTATTATAAAATGTGAGCAGTTTGCTCCAAGAGGGATCTCTTACTAAATTCATGCTGTTCATTGAAAAGTAGAGATTCTTTGTTAAGTCACATCTGTGTGGGAGCTATCATCGACCTTTCCATTTTCACTACAACTCCGGAGATACCGATAAGTCGATAGTTAGATACATTAATTTATATAAGCCCTTATATCTATATAACGACTTATAACCTATAATGATCTTTTAGATCCTGTAATTTTAGAATCTGTTTTATAACCTATAATGGTTTTTCCACTGACAGTCTAGCATTATGGAAGATTGTTATCAAGGCTTGAGGATCCTTGCTGTAGCGAGCAGTCAGGAAATTTTCAATCGTTTAGATGAAAAGAGTATCCATGTATGCTTACTAATATAACATTCCACATCAGTTTTAACTTATATTTAAAAAAGTTAAAAGACATCCTGAATTCAAAAATATTGACGATTGTTGATTTGGCTTAAAATTTTATTCAGTTTTAATCGTGTAGCATTTGCTTTTAATTTGAATAACATTATTTATCAAAATTAATTATTATTCTTTTACTATTCATCCTTTCGGTCTGAGGCTAAAAAATAAATAAATAGAAATAGTCCCCGAAAGGAAAAAAAATTGGGCATTCATCAATGCCTTTAAATCACTGTTTTGCAGCCTTCTTTTCCTGCGATGATTGCTTTAAAAATATATTTCACATCGCATCTTACACTTTTAATTTTTCCCCTTAAGTGAGGATACCTATTCTTAACAGGATCAGGCACCTATTTGTGTGTTCTAATTTTTTAAAAATATTTGGAGAATATCTGCGGATGGTAAGTCGCCCCGCCCTCTTCTGAAATGGGAATCTAAACTTCCATCTGTTCCCGTACACCGGATTCGACTCTCTTGAGCAGCGGGATCAGTGCTGCACATTGGCCAAATCTTTCAGATGCGAAGACTCCATTCCACGTAAGATAAGTGGAATTCCTGTTTGTTGCCGAGGCAAGGATTCTAATTTTCTGGCCACACAGTTTATAACAAAAACAATAATACTTCGCTTTCAACTCGTTCATTCTATCTTAAAATTAATTAAGAGATATTTATCAAGAAACAGCCACCAAAAATATATCCCAGTTTTTACTGGTAGTCTTTCATTCCGACCGACCGACTAGCAAAGAATAATTTGAAAAAATCGAATAAAAAAGACAGATACATAGTTCAGATTTCACATTATAAAATTTAATTTAATTTTAAAAATGCATGCGAAATAATAATTAACTGATTGCTTCTCCTTAATAATAACCACTCACTGGCAGCGCGGCATTTTGCAAACATTAAAAGCAAGAAAACAAAAATAAGAAAGGAAAACCAAGTTCTGGAATGTCTAACAGTTGGAAAGAAGAAGCGATGACTAAGAGGTCATTGCGATAACTGTAACAGGAAACTGCACCTTGATTTTTTTTTTTTTTTTTACATCGTTCGATGTGTTATTAGAGTAAGAAGGCTACACTCCACAAAAAAAAAAGAACAAAGAAAATGCTCAGTGATGTTGAAAATATACTGAACTCGTAAAGAAGAAGTCTTCAACAAAATGAAAATCACGATGATTACAAGCATAACAACATGGTGTACGAATATTCCCAGAAATGAGTTGATTATAACTCAGGAGCTTTTGCTTTTTCCATTTGAAATATATTGAGATATTAGTCATAAAAATACGTCCCTCCCCTCCACTTTTAAATCTTGGAACATCAAACTCGAGACATTTGAAAAATCCAGTAGAGAACTCATGACTTTCACCACAGGCAGTCTCGACGCTGTTCGATTTTTTTTTTTTTTTCGTTTTATTTTCGCCCGAATAATATCCATCGTCCTTATGATAAGTTTTCATTAAAAATCAACTCTATTTTAACATCGTTCTTTCTTAATAGAATTTCTCGAATTTCGAAATATCCCGAAATTGAGGGGGGGGGGGGTAAAAGTAAAAGAAACCCAAACAACTGTTGGGTTTCTTTTTGTAAGAAATCTGTGTTGGTATTAACACTCATTAGCGATAAAAGTAAGGAAAACCAAGTAATATATCGATGGTGCGATTGCTATAATACAGTTTCCCACTTCCTTTACTACATTCTTCAATCATGAGTTAACTATAATTAAAGTTAACTATAACTTTAATTATAGTTATCAATTATGGTTGCTTTAAGGAAATTCTTGATTCTTTCTAAGAAAATAAACACATCTACAGAGCACAGAATAGTGAGAATTAACACAAAATTGTCTTTACAGATTCTGCAATGCTGAGTGTGAAAACAACTGGAAGGTAATTGTGGGCTGACACAAGAGGGCCAAGACGAGGCGAAATAGTCAATCGTTGGTTTCGTAATTCGATTCGCTGCTTTATAAATACCCAAACCGTCGACTGGGTTAAGCATGATGTCAGAGACAAGAATCCAACCCTCGACCTTGGAAAGAAAATGCTTTTATTTAAGAATTATCAGCATATGAAAATTGTTGAAAGTTTGTCCAAAGTATTTACTTTTTGAGCACACGAGGCGGGCATCATTTCTTTTTTTAACTAACCGAAGCCTCAAGATAAAATTCAATTGCTTAAAGACAATAAAATTTTACCAGGAAAGTTTGTTCACACACCCGGAAAACGTCCCGAATATGGCGATGTCAAGTACGATTCGCGCGCCTGTTCGCAGGCAAGTTTCGCAGAAAGCACTTTCTCCGAAAGGATGTAAATAATTGTCCAAACCACCTCGCTGAAACCAAACACGCCGTAAATTTTCTTTATGTGTTTAAAAGCGCATGTGTTACAACGTACAATAAGCACAATCTATAAGTTCGTTCCAACATGCTTGACTTTTGCTTCTATAACCTATTTTTGTTGCAGGAAGTTAAGCCTGTTAACGCCACTCAAGTGGAATGCGGTATGTTTGCTCGCTGAAAATAAAAACGTCGTCACACGTGCACAAGCACTAGATGATGCGATCCTTAATGAATGCACAGTGACTAATATTTGGGGTGGTTGTCGATAACGTTGCCGTTCTGTTCACGAACAGCTTTATTTCTGAACAAAGAAAACACAAAATCCTCTAGAACAGCCCTTTAAAATTAAAATGACAAGTCTGACAAAAATGATAGCACGTCACCTGGACAAGACTGGACAAGAATTAAAGGATTTGAAGTGTACTGTTGGATGATATTACTAGATGTAAATTGGCGAGAAAGAAAAACCAATGAAGAAGTCCTACGTGAAATACAAGATAACCAAATATTGAAGAAGAAAGTCATCGGAAGGAAATGAAAATTCTGAGACACATATGGAGATATAATAAATGGATTGTAAGCATATCGGAAGGAGAAAAACAGGAAAAAGAAGAAAAGCCAATCGAAATATTCATTATTCGAAGTTGTGCTCAGATTAACTGAAGAGGTTATAAGCATTAAAGAGAAAAGCGAAAGCAGAGATGGAAGAAAAAGAAGTTCGCCATAGCGACAGAGAAGTAGGATGTCCCTCAGAATGATGAAGATGATGATGGTGTGAGACCACCACCACTCTGTTTATTGGAGGCCTGCATTGGTTTGAAAAAGTTTCACGTTTAATCTCTAGAGCAATGTTTGCATCCTTAGGTAGGCGGGAATTACGTGAAAAAAAAAAAATAAAACAATTTCCTTTTATTACATCAGAAACAGAGGTCGGCCAAATCAGGAAAAACAGGAAACATACGATCTGAGCCACTTTTTATCGTGTCTACGACAAAAAAATCCTTAATAAAGAAACATCAGTAGATTGCCATTATCAATCAATCATTTGTATGTATTCGAAGATAGGTTTAAAATTTTTCCATAATATTAAATTTGTTTCTTGGCTGATAACATAAGGAGAATTGAAACTTCTTTAAAATCAAAACATTACAAAACAAGCAAAACTGTTTGTTATGTATTATCTCAAATGTGTCTTGATGTCATGAAGACACCAAGACATTCCTTTCAGCTGAAAGCATCATGAGTCCGAGATACAATTATAGTTTTCGGACAGTAAATACACTGCTTAAAAAGAAGTCGACTGATGCCGCAGTGTGAGGAAAAAACAGCCATGACCCACCTTATCAAGATGTAGGACCTCCTTTCCTACATCTTGGACCACCTGCGATGACTGCAGCGAAAGGAAGTCCTTTCGCTGCACCACAATTCTAAGTGACATACTTTCAACAAGCGTTCGACAGAGATTAATGGAAATTTTGGACTATTCTTCCTGTAGGCATGTAATGAGGTCCTGGACTGCTGTGAGGACTCACCCCATTCTCCTTAATAGGGTTGAGATCAGGGCTCTATGGAGGCCAGTCCAGTGTGATGACTTTCATATCCACAAACCACAGTTATAGCAGCAGCCTTATGATAGGGTGCATTGTCTTGCTGAAAGAGACAATGGTCGGTTCAGATATCTCCTTGAGTTTAATGTTCGTGACACCAGATACAGAGGTCCGAGGCCAAACCAGGAAAAACAGGAAATATACCATTATACCGCCACCCCGCATTTCATAGTTGGAGTTACACACTCTGGTAAGACACGTTCATCGGGCATCCGCCAAACCCACACCCGTCTGATATAGGATGAAGCGTGATTCGTACAACCATAGTACAGCTTACCAAGCTTCCACGTCCCACTGTACATGCTGTTTGCAGCGAGACGAAGCTGCATGCTCGCTCGGGTAATGTGGGGGTTTGGTAATATTGCGGTTTACCATGGAGACCCATGTTGTGAGTCTCAGTTCTGAATATTTTTGTGCAGATTCGTGTTCCAATCGATACTTGGAACTCTGCATTCAACGTGTCGGAAGACGAATGGCGGTTTCTACATATTATCCTTCGTAGCACGCTACGGTAATGTGCAGTGAGTGTGTAAGGTCGTCCGCTGTGGGTAGCACTTGCAGTTGACTCTATGCGGTTCTATCTTAGAACGGTGTCACTGATTGTTGACTTGGGATGGCCGAATTTGTCAACAGTTTGTCGAAGAAATAGGTCTGCAACATAGAATCTTGTCGCAACGACTGATTGAAACTCCGCCAGTTCCCTTTTCACAGCCATTTCACCCTGGCATAGTTGCACTGACTTGAGGGCATCATATTCCTCCAATTCATACCGAGTACAAACACGGAAGACGAATTAACTGTCGGCAAACGAATACGGCAGCCGCAAAGTTTTATTTTCTGAAAATTTGGATTTTTATCTCGGCCAAACAGGTATATTTGCCAAAGTATATGCAATTGACTTAGTTAATTTATTCTGTCGTAATTTTTGCACCTATTGCAGTCCTTCGATAGAACCCGAATCCAGTTATTCTAAGTAAAGCTAGTATTGCTGTTCCGATAAAAGCCATTTAGTTGAAAGGAGTAAAGGGTATCGGAAAAACCAAACACTGCACTCTTCTTCTCTCCCAATTCACAGGCTTCTGATTACTGCAGTATTCTGTTCATTCAACTAAGCAGGTATGATCTGAATATCAGTAGAAATGCGGTGTCTGCACGTCAGTTACCCCGGAAAAGAAGGACAGAAGTAGAAATCCTGTTTTTGATTGGAAGAAATATAAAGAGCTAAAAGGCTTCATTTGGGCGATGCAAAATTATATAAATCGAATGGATATTAAATCCAGTATTATTTCAAAGCCGAATGTAGAAACCATGAAGGTTTCGTAAAAAGTTTATCAGAGAGCTTACGGGAATACACTAGCCGGCATTCACGGGTTGCCCTAGCGCAGACCACACCATATGAGCACTTGCCCAAGTGTCCATATATTCACCTTTTATTGGTCCAATTTCATAAAGTTTCACTGGCCTGACAAGCAGTTTCGAACTGGTTGGTCCTCCTCTGAGACCAGACGCTGAATAAGTAAAGCGCCTCTCTAAAAATTAGGCGATCCCCCGGACCACTCCCTACGAGTGACCGAAAGATCGTCCAACTCAGCGTTGGTTCCACTCAGTGTGAGGTTCACCCTACCACTGAGCACAACAGCTCATATTCCAGGGAAAAGCACCCAGCCACACGGCCCTATAGAACACTGCCGGAAAATGCCAATCCCTAGAGACTCAAATTGCTCCCTCAAGGCAAAACCCCCCAAAATATTAAGGCCCCTCAGCGAGAGCAAGATACGATTTATAAGTGAAGGCCTCTCTAAAAATTAGGCCGTGACCCCTACGAGTGGCTGAAGGGTAGTCCAACTCTGCGATGTTGACAAGCTTATCCTATTACTGAGCAGAACCACTCATATTCCAGGGGAAAAGCATTCAACCACACGGCCCCGATAGATATTACACGCCGGAAAATACCTACCCCCAGCAAATCAAATTGCTCTCTCAAGGCAAAACCTTCCGAAATCTTAAGTCCCCCTCACCGGGAGCTAGACTCGAAAGAAATCTTAAGAGAGCAAAAATTCTCGTTCAGTACTAAGGAACTCGAAGTGTCGGACAGGTGTATTTTTCGTAAGCGAACTCTCGGTTGGCGGTAAAATATTTACTAAAATGAAGAGCCAAAAAGCTTCAGTTCGGCGATGCAAAATTATATAAATCAAGTGGATATTGAATCCAGCATTATCAAAACGGGTGGACCAATAAAAGGCGAATATATGTACGCTTGGACTTCTATGTCGTCTTCACTAGGACAACCCGTGAATGCCAGCGAGTGTATTCCCGTAAGCTCTCTGGTCAACTTTTTTTTTTTTACAAAACTTTCAGAGTTTTTCTACATTTGGCTCTGAAATAGTGCTGGATTTAATATCCACTTGATTTATATAATAAAGTCTCTCTCTCTCTCTCTCTCTCTCTCTCTCTCTCTCTCTCTCTCTTGTTCCCTGGCCACTCACAGCGAAATGGCCAACCATCGTAACCACCACTTTTTGATAGGCATAGGAGACTAATCCAGCATGCAAATAGAACTGATCACCTCATCCCATTAAATGTAATGTACATCTCTCAATTTCTCCTTTTGTTTTGTTTCAGGTTAGGCTCTTTCAGATTGCTAACACGTCGGTATTATTTTCTCTTTTGATGTTCCACATAAGCCTTTTTCAACATGAGATCCACGAATATTCCAATGAGGCCTTCTCCAGTAATACCCAAAATTTCATCAAAGTATTTTCATCAAAACACTTTTACAATTTTTTTAAATAAAAATTAAATATATAATCAAATCATAATTCCCTTTTAAGCAAAAAAAAAATTAACATATTTCTGACTAGTAATAATAAATGCAAACCACATTAGAAGCAGTCAAAAATGGAGAAAAATAAATAAATATTTTGGGCACTTATGAAGATAAATTCGTAAATGTTTTCGATTTAATCTGTTTGCTTCATTCGCTTTAATTACTCAGATTATTTAGTAATTTTTCCAAGCGTGCTAAATGATCTGAGTAATTAATTAATTAAAGTAAGTAAATAAAAACGTAATCTGAGTAATTGTACACTTTGACTGGGAAAGAGACATGAGTTCGATATCTTGACACGGGCATTTTTTTAACTGAAAGTGAGTTAGCCAATTTGATACCGAGGACGTACGATTTTCCTCTGGAAACTCCGATTTCTCGTTCCCAAAGAACATATCTTCTCCAGGGAACACAATTCACAGAACAAATAGAGTACTACGTAGTTTCGACTGTGTGGTGCGAAGTGACCTCTTGCAGTGCATCCTTAATCTTCACGAAGATGTCATCTTATGACGATAATAATTCTGGAGCGTTGACTTCTTTGCCTTTTTACCCATTTCTTCCCTGAAACGAGTTGATCCAGAAATCAATCCTGCGAATATCTCATTTCAGACTGGATTATTTGTATTTATTTTACTATTTCCTATTACTACTGCACTTTTCCGTTTTTCATTTATTACTCATCGCTTCAATTGCGCGTCTCTCGACATCGACCCCTTTTGCGTGGCGACACTTTTTAGGTATACAGTTCTTGACAATCCATGCTCTCAGCAAAATGTTCAGCGACCATTGCCGGTTATTCCTGTATCTCTTGTGACATCATCGATCTGTAGTAACTTTTTTTATAGAGTCCACACTTGCGCTAAACTTGATCCGATTTCTACCAAAATTTGTGTACATTAGCGTCCGTAACACCAAAATACAGCGCATGAAACGAATTATAAAAACATAACAGAGAACCATGGACAAAACGTTGACCTTTGCTTTCCATGTTTTTCTGTTATTGTTTGGAAGCTTTTATCCGCACAAAACTTTTGTTTGTTTATTTTTTTATTTATAAAGAACTCAGTTGATTTCGACGGAACCCTTGGGTTGGAAAGATCTGGGTTCGAATCATGTCTATAACGCGAAGGGTCCTTATCGGGTTTTTCAACGAAAGGTAAGTTAGCAGGTTCATACGGAAGCAGAGGGTTTTTGCTTTCTTCAAAACAGCAAACTAGCCCTGTGAACACTCATATCTGCAGACATAAAAATACTCTCCCTTAGAGGGAAGCAGCAGAGGAGTGGCGAGCAGATTGTATTAATTGCCTGAAATCCTTAATCAGGGAACTTAGCCCATTCTGGACGGACGAGGCTAGACGGATGGATAAACAACATCAAAACCTTATACAGATTTTTTCCTCACGTGCTCTAAAACACGACAGATGCGGATATCCAAATATTAATTCATCAAGACTGATTAAGACAATGTTCTGCGGCTCGATAAGTTTAATAACTGCTGCCCTATTGCACTTGTTGAGCCTCAGTCAGCTGTTGTTTTTTGACGATGTGCTTTAGTTAGAAAGACATGAGCTCGAATCCTGTCTAGGAATCGAACCTTTATCAGGTCTTTTCAACTGAAAGTGTGTTTGCGGGCCACACGCACGGGGATGAAAAGGTTTCTCCCCCAGGAAACTCTGGTTTTTCTACCTACAACCCATTAGAAGAAGTACACACACAAATAGATATTTAGGCATAACACCAGCATCCTAAAATTATGATTACGAAAGCTAAGGATAGCCAAGAATTATTATTATTATTATTATTATTATTATTATTATTATTATTATTATTATTATTATTATTATTAGACCACGTGTTACTTTTTTGTTATTTTTCTTTCTCTTTCTTAATACCAGACGTAATCCGAGTGGCTGTTATTAATTATGCAAGGCAGGGAATAATACAAACGAAAAGAAGGATAATAAAAGGGAAGTGAGGTTTAAATCAAAGACTACAAAGTACTTATTTCACCGTGTGTGTGTGTGTGTGTGTGTGTGTGTGTGTGTGTGTGTGTGTGTGTGTGTGTGTGTGTGTGTGTGTGTGTGTGTGTGTGTGTGTGTGTGTGTGTGTGTGTGTGTGTGTGTGTGTGTGTGTGTGTGTGTGTGTGTGTGTGTGTGTGTGTGTGTGTGTGTGTGTGTGTGTGTGTGTGTGTGTGTGTGTGTGTGTGCTAAAGGAATGAAGAAACTTTGCCCACGGAAACAGTGTTTAAAATCTTTAATCTATCAAGCTTTAAAACTTTGTGCTGACATTTCGATATCGAGGTTTGCGGTTTATTCAGCGTGGATGGCGCTGTTAAGGCTGCCTGGACTGGCTGTAAGTTAGTGGAAATCGAAAGAAATCTAAGCTGTATTTTGAGGCATTACATTCATGATATCCAGGTTATCAGGCAGCGGTTTCTTCTTCCCACTATTTTTTATTTTCTTCCAATTTCTTTTTTTTTTTCCTGTACTCAATAGATTTTTTTCTTTTCATTTTTTTTTAATTTCCACTTACAACCAGTTCCATCTTTTTTTTTATAAGAGTTTTCTCCAAACTCGATATATTTCTGGTTAATGATTTTAAACCTTTCTAAACGACATTACACCGCTGGTTTTCTCTGGTCATGCTCTGTTTGCAATAAGACCACTTCTTCGCTCATCTGTATACACAAATGAATGTTATAGAAGTGATTGATAAAATAATATTGTTTTATCTTTTGCTTTTACTCTTCTTCGCTTTCTTCATAACCTTATCGCCATACAAAAGGCAATCAGTGTACTTGGATTGGAGTCTCCTGTTAAAATGAACTATCATCCGGGTACATGTTTAATCATTTCTGGCAAGTTATCGTTACAGTCAATTTTAAAATATGCACGATCTCTTTCTCTCTCTCTCTCTCTCTCTCTCTCTCTCTCTCTCTCTCTCTACTTCTTCTTCTTCTTGTTATTATTATTGTTATTATTATTATTATTATTATTATTATTATTATTATTATTATTCATTTCATGCGAATGATTAGTTTATTATTGCCAGCTATAGCTGAATGCGATAAGGGAAAACTATGCTTTCAGGCATTCAATTTAATTATTCAACGTTAATTTGAAGCATTGCTGGATCCCGGTTCCAATATTGATTTATTTTAAAACGTAACTAATGTTCAATTCGATGACCATCGCTGAACTGCAGAATCGGAACTTCGCTCATAGAGGTTTGAGTATTAAGGACGCCAATCGGTTATTTGGTCAAATAACCGATCAGCGTCCTTGATATATAAACTAGTACGATCGAAGCTCCGACTGTGTAGATGTAAGCAGTGTTTTTCCCGGTGCGAGAATAGAAAGGAATGCATGGAATGAGCAGCAGGACAAATAGCCACACACCAGAAGAAAATTTTTACTTGTTTTTGCTGTTTATTTATTCTTGTTATCGACCTCCATTTGAATTTGTTAATTTGCTGAAGGAAGTTAGCCAGCGAGAGAAGCAGTTGCCACCTAGTTTTATGCTGAATTTAGGTTAGATTTGCGAGCGATGGTAATCGTGAGTCTGTTAAGTAACCGGAATATAGAAAGTTTTTAGAGTTATATTTTCATGCTTATTTAATGCTGACTTTAGAAACCGGTTGTTCTAAAACTTAGTTACAACATTGTCCAGAAGAAATATGCGATTACCTCTTCCTAAAAAAAAAAAAAAAAAATAAATGAATAAATAAATTGTTCTTCTTCCATCATGGATTTTAGGCCTCGTCTCGTGTCATCTCTTTCTTGGTCTTCCGATTCTTCTTTTTCCACTTATTTTATATCTGTATAATATTTTCGGTAGTCTGCTGTTGTCCATTCGATTTGAATGTTGTATCCATTTTTGTTTATACTGTCATATGTAGTAATTAATTGGTTTTATATTCAGGGGTTATAAAATTTCTTCATTTGTTTTATGGTTCCACTTGGTATATCCAGCTGTTTTTCTGAGACATTTCATTTCTGCTGTTTGAATTCGTTTTTCGCCTTTCTTTCCTTTTTATAGTAGAGTTGGTTTTGTCAAGACATTATTGAGTCTGATTGTAGTGTGGTTTTGTACTAGCGATGGCTTAAATATATTATTTATTATGCCATTTACTTTGACAAAATTTTATACTTTAGGGTCTGTCTTTTTCTTCGTATGATAAATCACATCCGAAGTATTTGAAAGTATTTACTTGTTCTAATATTTTATTATCTATCGCTATTTTACTTCTTATTGGGTTTTCTCCTTTGAATGCCGTTATTTTTGTTTTTTCTCTAGATAGTGTCATATTATATTGTATTGAGATATCCTTTAATGATTTTAATGATCTTTTTAAATCATCTTCTGATGTAGCTAATACTTGATCTTCTGCAAACGGTAGTGTATTTGCATTAATGGGGTTATTTTTGACCAGCTTGTCTGTCTTTCGAGACGGGCAACTAAGTTTCCAGGAGGGGGAAACCATTTCACCTCCATATATCGACAGAAAATTGGGCAAAACGACTTGAAAATTCAAGTAGTGTAAATAAAATACTAGGTAGGCCAAAATCGAATCTCGGCTTAATTCGTGTGCTAATTAAGTCAATAATGTGAAGTACACTCTTCTGTGATTGTCTACGATCATTTCATTCAAATACTTTGCAGTTTGTTGTCCAATTGGAGATATTTGGGTTCACTTTAGACATTTGAGACTTTAGGACTAGAAAACTATTCCTCCCAGAAAATTATTTTTTTGCCCTCTTACGAAAACAAGCATCTGCACTTAACCGAAGATCATATACTATTAATTGACATTATGACATTACATACTTGCTTCGCGCAACAGATGTTTCGACAGAAATTCTACCCAAACGATTATTGCCAATTCTTGTTTGGTTTTCTGATGGATGCCTTTTATGTATTATGTGGCAAAATAGTTTTCGAAAAAACAAAATTAAAGAAGAATAGAAAAAATCATGAGTTTATTGGGAAATATATATATATATATATATATATATATATATATATATATATATTTATATATATATATATATATATATATATATATATATATAAATATATATATATATATATATATAAATATATATATATATATATATATATATATATATATATAGAGAGAGAGAGAGAGAGAGAGAGAGAGAGACTTATTGCTTAACAAATCTCCACGAAATGTCAAGTAATAATTCAAATAATTACTAATAATTAACCAAAATAATTATTTATTAATAGTTAATAATTCAGCTAATTATTTGTGAGTATTAGTAAACACCAAAGTAATTCTTTCAATAATAACTCTGCTGGATTATTTAAAGGCCTGCAATGACTTGGAAGAGAACAAGTTGGATCTATTCAGTTTTCGGCTTATCTCTCGACCTCTCCGTTACCCCAGGCAGTACTAATGTACTGTAGGTTTATAACCTCTCGAAGATGGGATTCCCATTAAAAAATAAATTAATTAAATAAATTAAAAAAATTAAAGGAGTCAATCTCTAGACAACGATTATTGTAGAATACGACATGAACATCTAGGAAGTCCCGATCAGAATCTTGGTGTCTAAAAATGGGTATTTAAAGAGTTATTTCTGCTGACTAATGCAGTCACTGACAGTAAGTCTATTGACCATTAAGTTGGTGCTGTTATTATATACTTCAATGGGGGAAATAAAATAAGAAACGAAATGGGAGACTCGAAGAACAAACAGGGATTAGAAATCTCTTTGGAAAAAGTGCAATGAGCTTTTCCTGTAACGTTTTAAGAATTTCTGATATCCCCTCCTTGAAATTATGCGTATATTGCAGTGTTAACTCCTGTCCTTAAAGATATCTATTTTTCTGTCTTCTCATCAGAAATGTTACGTGCATAAAACGATGACATCACCTTCTTATAGCGTGGGCATCGTTCATTAAGAATATCACACACAGACCTTCGATATGGTGCGTTACGTTGTCAAACATGATAATTCCTGTTAAGAACATGCGCCATCAAGCGTCCATGGTTAAAACTAGCAGTTTTCAATTGGAGTCCATTCCAGCTTGGATACAGTGAAGGTTTCTCTTGTCGTTTAAATGATGTTTGACAAACTCTCCAGAAGAAATGTACCAAAAATTATACGAGACGAATAAAAAGATTTTATTCGTCTCGTACATTAAAAAGATTTTATTTTTTATTAATGTAGAATTAATAAAAATTTATTTCAAAATTGAGTGGTCTTTGTAACGAAACTCTCGAGAACATTTTTACATTCAAAAAAAAAATATAAAAAAAAAAAAACAGTCCTAGCTGTGATGGAGAAACTTATAACTGATTTGTAAACAAAGTTTCCAAACTGATTTTCTCACCAACCTTATAGACCTACATTTGAACATCTATGCTTATGGGAAGTGACACGTACCATCTATACGGTCCCTTGAAAGATATGGAACGGTAATCCGTTCCTCTCCCCCGCTCTTGCTGCCCAGGCGCATAGAATTAGACGCGTTTCAAATTATTTGTTTGCCTGCGCATGATACACTCAAAGTAAGTACATCATCATCGAGTCCTTCGTTTGTGCTTTCTCCTTCCCTTCCAATTTAAACTGTTCAGTTTTGGATAATTAAATTAGCAACTTCAATCCAAAAGGTCGTGGCATTTTTTACATACAGATTGGTTTTGAACCATGGCGCAGTGAACAGTTTTAGCATCCGAAGTGTGAAGAGCGTTTTCAAAAAATTTGAGACCACTTTTTTGGTATCTGTCGAGATGCTACTTGTACCATGTTGCGATGTGAATACAAAATAACCTATGATACTATTTCATCATCATCATCAAATTCCTGATATGTACAAAATATTATGATACTACATGAAAAGCTTACACGATTACTAACTTCCTATCTACAATTTTCCTCCAAATCAGTCTGTTACTTGTCAAGACTCCAACATTATCAGATCTTATATTTCTTTCTTCTAAGGCACTTTTTATCATATCAACCGACCTATATCTTGGTCTTCCTCTGGGTCTTTTCATGCCCATCTGGCAGAGAACACTTGTTTTGCTAATCTTTCCTCTCCCATTCTGTTTAAGTGACCATCTATCTATCTCAATGGTTTTAACATTCCTTCAAGGCTCACAACCTTACACGCATGCTTGGATTTCGTAACCGAAATACGAGGATAGAATGGTCACCCCTATGCCTCGAAGTATTTCTGGTTGTATCCCTGTGTGTTCACGGGGCCGGTTTGTCTGCTTGCGGGATGAAAAACCCCAGATAAACTGCCGAAAAAAACCCTGTTGTCCACGCTCAAGACCAACTAACTTGGCTATGGCTGAGGAAGATCCTTCAGCTCCTCATGTCGCCTACGGGAATCGAACCTAGGACACTCCTTCCCCAGGCATATGGTTTCGAAGCGCACAGCCACTAGGCCAACCGCGCGGACTTTAAGTGACCATACCACCTGAGATTAGCTCTGCTAACACATTCCTGGATAATACTATTTCTATCATTCTAATCCTAGGATACCATACGCCAGTAATGATGACCTGTGTGCTAAGTCATTGCTATGCGACCCAAACCAATCGCCTTTACTCACTCCTTACAGTAGAAGGAATTTTCTAGATATACCGCCATGCTTTTCCACCACACCCTGATACAATTTTTCTTGAAGAAACACGTCATGAACAAGCCTTCTGAATAAACGACAACTTTCATCTATATTTGGCGATGTCACCTTTTGGTGTTTTCGGGGCCTTCATAAGGCGTAAACCATTTGGAAACAGCTGCTGAACTTTCAGTGATATTACAATAGATCATTTCTCGTATGGCTTAACATTCTCTTTATGATGTCCTATAAACTTTTATATTCGCAGAGAATCTGTCATTTAGACAATGGTATACAGATCAGCGAGAAGGTATCTCAAAATCTGAAATTGGTGAATGATTGCGCCATCAAGTTTCAAAATATTCAGCTAACCAGGAGTGGAAGAAAATTATTAATTGTAACGCATAAATGGTAAAAAAATCAGTATACCACCTTTTTGAAAGCGTTCGGGTATCTCTTTGCAAGAACGAATTCCAAAGTTCGATTCGCTAAATTTATACCATAAGCATTTGAGAGAAAAATTAATTTTAGAATTGGTCTTGCCATCGTGAATTGGAAAGATTTCCAGTTTTGATGGTGACAACAACACTAACTTTTTTTGTGTAATTTCATTAAAGAATTGGCCTTTCCACACCAGACTCCTGTTAGCGAATTTCACAAAAACATCTTTGAGACGAGCTAGAATCTGAGAGTCAGGTAAAACCAATTTCAATGGCTGCAAAGTTCGAAAGAGGAGAAACATAAAAATCCAGTGCCTGCTGTCGTCGACGTGGCCACTGTTCCACACAGGCAATACCCCTGCCTTTTATAGGCTTTATATTAAAAATTAGTCTTCACCCACATTAGTGGTGTGTCCGGATACTTGCAGTCACGCGTAGAACTCAACAGGACGTTAAGAATCCTTTTGTCGCACTTGCCACTCCTACTGAACTCATAAGAACTAAGTCCAGTATGACCTGGCTGGTATTGAACATACTGGACCTGCTGACTGCATCCTGATGGTAACTAGTGTAGTTAGCAAATACTCTAAGAAACAGATAATTCGAAGTTGCCATTGTATCGAATGAAATCCTGATTTCATTTTGCTCTTGTGATTAAAAATGTGGCACATACAGAGATAATGACCCCTTTGCATTTTCGGCTACATTTGCTCGTGGTTTTCGAACAGCCTACAAGCTGCTTTCATAAACTCATACGAGTGCTTCGTAAGTTAATTGGTTACGCACATTCAGTCATTCTACTAAGTGCTTTAAAGGCTGATTACTTCAGCTCTCCACCAGATCTTAGAGAATCAGTGTTTGGAGAGAGAGTGACAAGGACATGAAATCCCACGTGTTTCCATGACAAGCTTTTTCATGACTGAGGTGCAACACCTACAAGCTTTTGTTAATAACAACGAGTACACACATTGGCATGGACTAAAGAAACAAGAACTTAGATCATGCGAAAATAGAAATGGGTCATGGAAATTTCTCTGGGAATCACTTTACATTCTCTTCCCAAAGAAATATTTTATTACCTAAGTGTCTCATCCCTACAATAAAGTTTGGAGGAATCAATTTAATACCGTGTATCGACTTCTAGTTGAGATCAGTTGCGTCTATTGGCACCAGTGCACGGAATCAAGACGTTGGTCCTACAGCAATGTTCTGTACATACACTGCGACAGTTTTATGTCACTAGCTCTTTTACATCTCAGCACGATATTGCTGGTTTAAATAGTAAAGTTAGAAAATTGCAGTGGCCAACACGAATCGTGATCCGGATCACACAAAAGATATTGGAAGAAACTGGTATTGTAGAATTCGATGTAGCAAAGTACAGGGAACCTTCAGAGGAAATGTTCAACTGGAGATAAGATAGCCAGTCTCATAAGAAAGTAGTAAGATGTCTGTCCTCTTGGAAGGTCGTGTGTTTTTCACTTCTAATACAGGAAAATTGCCGTAGAACACAACTTTCCATTGAAGCAGTCATTGCGACCAAAGACGCAATTGCACCTTATTAATTTCTGTAAATAACTACAATATTTGGTTTATAATATATAATTGTGCGCTCTCTGACTTTTGGGAACAGAGTGTATAGCTTTGGTATTGTAATGAGGTACAGTGTAATCGAAATTGCATTTCCACGCCTTGATACCTTCTCTTCACAACCTTACTTACCTCAGCCGTAATTCTAAATGACTGAACCGGTCCTCGATACCTAGTTGCACTTCACAGTAACAACGTAGTGGTTACAACACACCTCGGCCACTGAATTAGACTCTTATGCAGATGTACGTAAACCTGACTTACGTAGCATATATGCAGAATATTTGGTCACGTGCGTCACCACGTGTTGTAGGCAACTAGTTAGGAACGCTGTTGCTCAGCATCGTCAGTACGGTTTATCACAATGGAAAAAACTAGTGATATTTTGGAGTTCTATAAAGGACTTGTTGTGGATGCCCATCTGGCTGGAGCCACCATTTTGATAACAGCAGAGTTGACTGGTTTCTCAAAAGATGAAATATCCCGGGTTTAAATCAGTGGAAAAATAAACCACATTGCTTGTCTGTGAGGCGCAAGTGTGGTCCTAAGACAGTCTGTCAAGAACGAGATCGCCTTCGTCTAAAAAGTCTTGATAAACAGACGTTCCTGTGTGCAGCAATTGACCTAAGCATTTATGCGTATTGGCAGTCGCAAGCCTGTGTGTGTGTGTGTGTCTCCTAAACTAGAGTAACAGTATGGTAAAACTCCACCTACTATTAACCAACAAGTAATGGTTGTACAAAAGAATACAGACTAGCTTTATATCGTTCAGATCTGTTTGCTCTGAACTATTCATGCATTTTAGTTTCAATATTGGAAATCATGCTTAAGTTATATTTTTGTGTATACACTCGTTTGCATAAATTAAGAAGCAAAGAGAAAAATCACGATAATTCAAAAACTGACGAATTTTTATGCAATTCGATGTAAAACAGTATGATATGAGATATGAAAGGACCACACACGCACAATAATTGTAAACAGATACACACACCAGCCACTGAATTAGACACTTTTATTTGATACCGCGTTGGGCCTCTTTAAAAGGTCCAACACGGTATCAGATATTACAGCACGTATGCGGTTTAACATAGATTCCACAAGGTGCTGGATTGCATTGCATCTACGTCTACACCATGCGAGGCGTTCATCAGACAGTCTTTAACTGGCTTAGATTTAACAGAGAATAACTTTGTTTCCGGATCTCCTTTTTTAACCTGTTCCATACATTCTCAATTGGGTTCAGATCCAGGCTTTGTGGTGGTCAGGGAAGATGGTGGAAGTCGCTGTCATGATCGCTGAATCACTGCTGAACAATTCTTGCGCGATGGACAGTAGCATTGTCGTCCATGAAACAACGCCACCTGCTGGATAAAATGTCAACATTGCAGGATGGACTTGATCCGCAACAATGTTTAGAAATTCCTTGCAGGACTCACGACCTTCCAGCAATATCGGGGACCCGTTCCATACCAACAGAACATTCCCTACACCACGACATCAACTCCAGAACCTTGAGTTGTATTTACAAGGCAAGCTGGGTTCATTACTTCATGGGACGTTTGCCAAACTCTGCCTACTGTGGGTACAGAACGGGGTGTACCGTGACTCGTCCGACCACATAACGTTGTTCCGGTCATTCAGTTTTCAATCACGGTGTTCCTGACACCACTGTAGACGAACTTTCCGGTTCTTCACAGAAATCAGTGGTTTCCATATATGCAAGCGACTGTTAATACTGATCATCTTCAATTCCCTCCGCATAGTTGTGAGATATGGGTCGGGAACAACTATTAAATGTTTCGGTCACTTGCTGCACATAGGAAGTTCTGTTATTCGTAAAAGCCTTCTGAGGCTACGGCGATCTCGTTTCTGACATTCTTTCTTAGGACCACAGTTCCTCCTCTTAGACAAACAAAGTGGGTTATTTTCCCACTAATTAAACACCTTGGATAGCTCACTTTTTAAGAAACTATCAGCTCTGTTGTTTTCAAAATCGTGGCTCCGCCAGACAGGCGTACACAATAAACTCTTTCTCGAACCTCGAAAGTTCCTTTCGAGGTTCGAGAAAGAGAGCCATCACCACGCGTTCTAGGCAGCTGTTTAGCTGCCTAGAACAGGTAGTGACGGACGTGACCAAATATTTTGCATATACGCTAAGTGACATTTACGTACATTTGCATAAAGGTTTCTAATTCAGTTTCCGGTATGTGTTCAGTAAAGAATGGGGGTCAACGAATTTTGATTAAAAATCACGAATGCATTACTGTTGCGTTCAACGTAGTCTCACCGACAGTGCTGTGGATGATATGGTCATCTCAGCTATGATATCAGTTTTTTTTTCTTTTTTAATTTATATAATGTGATGATTTTATCTTAATGTGATCTAAATATCGAAGGAAGTGTTATACACATCACATAGATGGACTAATTCTGTAATAGTGTTCGGAAGCAATGTACACTATTACAGAATTAGTCCATCTATGTGATGTGTATAACACTTCCTTCAGCATGGATGAAAGGAGAATCCTTGAGAATGCTGAAGGATTCTCTCTGGCATGATTTCACAAGATGGAGACAGATTTCCATAGTTCATTAAAATAGAGCCACATCTGCAGGTTAATGGAAAGGAGATGGAAGACCGATGGGAGCGTTTCACTTCACGTGATCACATACGTGTTGAAGAGTCAGAGAGAGAGAGAGCTCTGCCCTCTCCATATGACGCGGTAATTTTCTTTTAGCTGGTAAGCCCTTAAAGGTTCCCTGCGTCGTAGACAGGATTCCAGCCCAGGTTTTTCCAGCCGAAGGACAAATGTCGCGTTGTTCTTTCTACTGAGTAGCGAAATCCTGAGAGCGAGGTCACTCTGATATTCATGGAACCGTTCCAACAGGATGTTAGCTCCAGTTGTTCGGGATATTATTTTACTGAAATAGCCATAACAAGATAAACAGAGTCAATGCAGGGTTATGTAGTAAGTCTTGAACAATGTAAAATTGGGATTTCAGTCAACCATTGGTTGAATGATGTCAGAGGACCAAATGCTTTTCCAGAGGAAACACGCTCTAGACCATTGCATTGCTGCAGGCGATCTGAAATTTGATGGATTCAGAGAAGACAAGCTACTTTTCCCATGAACCAATTCTTTCATCAGCACCGAATAACAGGAATGTAGGAGATTCTCTGTAAAAGGCGAGATTTTTTTCAATTTCTGCGTAAACATTAGCATATATTTTCAAGCCTAATTCCATGTTATGTGCGAAATATTTCATTTCGACATCATTTTCTATTGTCAAGGGGGGGGGGGTGTACAAGATACTCTGGACTCTTAAAGCAGTTCTCAGTATTAGCTTTGCACTAAAGCTAATAAACTAATTTTGTTAGTTTGTTAGTAGTGTCTTTGGTGCGGTAAAGGGTAGACAAGAAGAGATCCCTCCTCTAGAGACCATGTGGTATTTTTCAAGCCAGCTCAGGCTTCCTGCAAGCCTGGCGCTGGTCTCGCACTGAGCGACAAAAATCGTTCTCCACATAAAGACTCTCATAAACGTTCCTGTAACAGTGGGATTAAAACGCACCACCTATTGATTCAAGAGCAGAGACAATACCCTCAGCCACTCAGGCAGGTAATTATATATATATATATATATATATATACAGGGTGTTCGGGATAAATTTGACAGTTTCGTAAGGAAAAAGAAAATCTTCTTTGTATCTATTAAATTTAATGAATTGACAAAAAACCATTACAGGCAGAGTTAATTACAATACTATCAACAAGATTTACTCAAAATAACCACCATTAGCATCGATCACAGCTTCAATTCTGCTTCGGAACCTCGAACAAGCTGATGCTACAGTCTCCCTAGGAAGGGCCGCAAAAACTGTTTTAATTTTATCCATTAACTGGGCTTTTGTATTACTGGAAGTGCGATTGGTGTCTTTTTCAACTGCGCCCCATACAAAATAATCCATGGGGTTAAGGTCTGGGGAGTTTGGAGGCCAAACATTTGGACTGGTGAAGTCGTAGAAATTTTCAGACAACCATTTTTGACTTTTCCCAGAGGTGTGGCAAGGGGCCGAATCCTGTTGCCATACATACGGCCTACCATTGGCTACCCTTGTTATCCAGGGCTTGACTACAGTTAGCAACTCCACGAACAAAGCCCGAATTCCAATGCCAGGGTTCTTCAACACCTGTTCCTGCAGATTTGCGAGGAATTCTGCTGTACGAACGCAATCAGATCGTCTGCTAGGGATCTTTCTTCTTGCTACATCCTCGTAGTCACCATTGCAAGTCTCTAGTTCATGCCTGATTGTTTTTACTGTATTCAGGGAGCATTGGGCAGCAGTCGTAATATCCTTATTTTGATGGCGGGCACGAATCATCATGATACAAGTTATTCTCTTCCATGATTCAGGTGGGTTCCAACTATCCATCCTTTCTGACATCTTGTATATGAATGAAGAAGGGTCCAAACTTTTAAATGAAGAGAAGTGTGTGTTAATACATGTAACTTACGGAAAAATATAATTAATTATAAATATGTCAAATTTATCCCGAACACCCTGTATATATATGACATTCTTTTTCATCTGTTCTGAATGAAAGGCCATATGTTACCTATGATTATTTCCGCTTCCACATTCTTAAATATAAATCATGTTGGATTCGTTTTTAATGTCTCAACTTTAAGATGGCTCTATCATTAATGCCATTCTTTCACCATTCTATATTTTGTTTCTTCAGAACCCTCACAACTGTCGTTTTTTATCAACCGCTCTGTTTGTAACTCACCCTCTCAGATCAGTGTGTCAAACTCGGACATCATCATCATCTATATACACTCAGTGGCCAAACAGTAGAACATATTTATGTTAAAAGGGATCAACTGGTTTGATTTTGGTTGATATTTCGTACAATACTGCTACGGCTATGAGGTCAACGTGTTATGTTTGGTAATTCAGTGCGTCCTTCCCCAGCAGATTGCGTGTTTTTAGAGATGAAAAATCCGAATTTCTCGGAGTAAACCCCCCACCCCCATCTCTCTCTGTATAAGATTGGTAGTTCAAGAAGAATCTTTCTATGGACTTTCCAGTCCATAGAAAGATTCTTCGTGTCCTAGACGACATTTGGATTTATATCTTTGCAATCAAAGGGTATCGCCCTTTCCTACTGAGCTATAGGTAGAGGAGCAAAAAATCAACCGGTAACAAGCGATTGAGCAAATGTGGCCAATGACATGTGAGATGTGACAGTATTCGCATTCAAGTGGATGTGATAATAGACAAAAGTGACTTCGACATAGATGTTAATAATCGGGGAATGATGAGTGAAAGCCAGAAGGGACATGGAATATTTCTGACAGCCATGTTCGAACGTGGTCGAGGACAGCTGATCTATGCTGAAAACAGAGGAAGGACCGACAAATTCGTAAAGTTCACTAATACTGTAATCGATGTAGCAAACAAGCTAAGTTGTTGAACGTTCATTTAATTAAGAAAAAGTTGTTTATTAACTGGCTTATATTTCGCTGTAATTCAATATATATATATATATATATATATATATATATATATATATATATATATATATATATATATATATATATATATATATATATATATATATATAAGTTCAACAAGATTTAATTAAACTCTCGAAGATCGCTTGTTCCAGTCGACCAGGAAGCAGCGTCGTGCATTCATGCGGATATAATAATGTGGAGTGAGTGGGTGAGAAGGAAGTGTGATGAGCACATCTTCGTAAACACACTATTATATGCATTTTTCTTTGAAAATGCAGTAAATCAACTTTACATAGCACTTACTCCATCATTTGGTGATTGAAATAGCAGTACTTTCTCTTTCTCCCTCTCCTACTTGTCGGATGTCATTTCTCTCGCCTTCGTCCCTGACCTTCAGGGATACCCCAGCATTAAGTGATCTGACCTGACTCCCTGCTAACTAACAGGGATTCGTTGCGATGTGATAGTCTACAAACGGTCTCATCCACCCCCTTGACTTGTTTCGAGAACCGGTTTGGAGCGATGTCGTCTTCTAATATAAAAGATGTGCAAACGGAGGAACACGTTCACTGTGTCTCGAGTTTTCTTATCCACTGACATTGGGGTATTACCAGGAAGGACATCGGGTATGTAACTTTTTCTTTCTTTCTTTTTCTTCTATTCTGACCTCCTGTCATAACTACAGAGGAGTTACCGATAATCGGCAAACTTCGCTTATGTTTAAGCTAAAGGTATTCTTAAGTTGAACATCGGGTAAGTATGTATGTATGTATGTATATAGATTTAAAAACACTCGATTTCACGTGGCTGTTATGCTACTATTGTCATACCTCTGTAGTGCAACTACAAAGACGTCGTAATACTGTCTTTCAGTTGTAAAGATTCAATTCCTTTTAGGATGCGAGGAATTTGAAAGGGAGCTGGCTGGCCTCATATGGAGGTGAAAGATTTATCATCTCACGAAACAAGCAAATTGACCACATGAAATACACGCAATGAACAAAAATAACACCCATACTACATGGGCTTAGTTATTTCAGCCAACTCTAAACCAGATACCAATTTGAGCTTACACCCAGCCCCAAATACGCGGTCGGTGACTTCATCTGGGGAGTGTGTTATGAGAGTGACTGACCAATCAATCTATGTGGGCTCCAAAAAAATTCCTACTCTCAAATTAAGAGTAATAAAACTAACTTGTGACATTTGGGTATGCAAGTAGCAGAAACTGATTATCTATACGAACGTAAAATTGTAATTATCAATCACCAATCTCTAGTACTTCAGAAATGGCATTCACATTTCCTTGGTTTTTAGATGAATTAGAAAAATAATTTATTGTAAAGTGGAATATTTAAGCTCTCATAACAACAGCTGCGAGAACCGATAGGTCAGTTGTAATCTTATGAATTTATCAGAAGATTTTCACATTTCATTATCATGAAGGAAGTGAAGGAGAGTTAGAAGAAATGTATGAAGTTCATTTCTGATACTGAATTTCAAGAAATGAGGCACAAACAGAAAGCCTCCGAAATCCATCGAAATTCCAACTGACGTCTGCTTCATTAATACTTGCCAAACTCATATTTGAGTATTTCGCATTGCTTATACTTAGTTCTATCGCTATTTCCAAAAGTATAAACCATAAAGTATAAATTTTGGAGACGTTATTTTCAAAAAGTATATTTGGAGAAATGAGTACTGTGTCCTGGAAAATATAATCCAGCAAACCAAGCAATCCCAAATTTAGCGTAGGTCCATGAATAAGGTTTAAGGAAGGAAAAGCTAAGAGGGGGGGAGGGATAATGTGAAAAATAGAAAGTAATTCTTTGTTGCTTAGTAAAGAGATGTCAGTGCACTGCACCGATGCGATATCTCTCAAGACTACATCACTGTACACAGAAGCGGCGCTAGGGTCTTTGGCGCCCGCATGCAATTTCTATCTAAGCGCCCCCTTCGTAGCGGCGCCGCATGCACCGCATGCTCTGAATGCCCGCTTCCGCCGGCTCTGACTGTACACCTCAATGAAATCGTCAGCATTTTGAAATATACCTGGAAAGGCATGTCAGCTTCACATGTACAGATGTGCACAAACGCTACTTATTCAGCGTAATGAAAAAGACTTGGTCACGTGCGTCACCACGTGTTCTTAACCAACTATTTAAGAATGCTACTGATCAGTAATCGTCAGTGTTGATCGCAATGGGAAAAACAAAGGATCTTTCGGATTTCGATCAAGGGTTTATTGTGACTGGAACCACGATTTTGAAAACAGCAGAGCTGATTGGTTTCTGAAAAGGTAAGATATCCGGGGTGTCGGGAGCAGTGAGCGATCTGAAAGAAAACTGCCGACTCATTTGCAATGAATGGACTTAAGGTAGCCTTGCAAGAAAAACTCTATGCTGGACTCGATCGAATACCCTGGAAACGTCAACTGTAAGCATATCACTTTCTGCACATCTTTCCATTGCTTGTGCTTATAGATGAATAAGGTTAGCTTAGAAGATCTATGATGGAAAGAGACTGGTGGAATCCATACGAGGGGGTCGTAATTAATTGACAGGCCTTCATGTAGTGAAGAAGTGGTCACAAAAACTTGAAATTTTTGAGAATCATTAGCGGAACCCTCCACCAGATTTTAATGACTAAATCGTCTTGAAATAACGAATGCTCGAGTTAAGACCATCTTAGAATATAAGTTCAGAACTATCCACGCTCTGAACATGTAGGATTCCAAAGAAATAGAGAGCATTGGTGTAAAAATTGATATAATCTTAGCTGTGTTGGATTATCATCGCATTCTTACTAGAACAGTAGTTTAATTGTCCTCAGTTTAATGTCACGTACAGTAATGCCCTTGCACGTGGGCTCAAAGGAGTATAAGCTTCATCTTGATGATGGCGATTATACTGAACTGTAAAATATTGAGTGTGCGCAATCGCTGATTGCGAATGACATCATCATGTAGGAATGCGATTGGATTAAAGTTCGGTGAACCAGGCAATGGGATTTGCGTATTTCAAGGCACGAAAAGCACAGTTTAATTTTCAGTTATTATTGAGCATTATTTAGTACGTTTTGCGAATGCATAGGCAACTATCACTCTCATCCAATCTGTTTGTGTAAGTATGAAAAGGATGTTGGAATGAAATCTCACTGAAATTTGGTTTCACAGATCTTTTACTAAAATCTGTCGTTTATTATTATTATTATAATTATTATTACGTGACACCTCCAGGGAGTCCAAAGACTCATCGAGGGAGGGCACCTACTCTACATCCACCAACTACAACAAACCACAACTACACCAACGCCATCTACCGGCCACCACAGACAATCACAAACATGCATGCCCACGGCGGGATTCAAACCCGTAACCTTTCGGCTGGAGAGCGGATAGGCTGATCACTCGGCCAACAGGCCGGCAATATAAATTTTAATATTTTATTTTAATGTTTTTAAAATCTTTTTTAAAAAATTCATTTCAACGAGTAACAGCTTATTAAATGAGCCTACTTATTTATATTTCATCCGATTCTATCTTCCTTGAAGTGTTATCCTTAATCACAATAACATGAATGCTTTTAATCCATCCTTCTTAAAAGGAATTTTTATATTACGATATATTATAATTTAATTATATTTCATTTCATATTTTATAATCTAACGTTTCAAGGGGTCTCTCCCCTGTAATTCTTGTGCGAAAACATCTTTTTTTTTATGTATATATTTTAGATGCTATCATCTAAAACGATTAAAGCATAATAAAGACCGCATAATAATAATAAATCAAACAAAATGACATCGGTTTTATCTTCTGCACGGAACTTATACCTCCTACTTTTACAAATCAGACTTTTCAACAGGATTAGTGGTTTTTCCTTCTCCGTGGCCTTGTCATTGGACAAGCAGCAAGATGTTGTTTTTCCTGCTACAGCTTGTGACGTATTAGAAATTGCTTGTCGTGTCATGGGCAATAAACAAACCAGATATCTTCACTGTTGTTGAAACGATGCCAGCTTTTGAAACATTGCACAAGATTTTAAATACCAGCAGGATGTCTTTGAATACAACGTGAAGAAATGCAGACCTTAGTTTCATTTTTAAAAATGTCGAAATCCATATAAGCATCACGAAGTGAAATAGTTTGTTGTTTCCCATTTAAGTTTAATATATCGCTCCAGCATTGGCTTCTCCTGTTTTAACAACATATTATATTTTTTCCTTATATGGTTAGCATGGACCTCCGATGATAAGTCTTTGGATTGTACAGAGATGCCCGGTTAATAATATAAAATAAATGTGATCATTTGCATATCATGCATAGTCTTCATCACCAAAATAACTTGCACTTATCCCAAGTCATCTTACGTCCGATATAGTTTTCCTATTACAATGATAAACAAAAATAATACCATCACTCAATTTTATACGAGACTATGAAATTCATCTATTATCTAAAGACATTCCCCAACATCTATGCCCAAAGTGAAATTCGAACCAATGACATACAAGTTGGAGAACAGAATATCTGTGAACTCGATCGGCTATGATATAAATCCTCACACAATCATACAGTATAAACACCCTTTTAAACATATTTTAGTCTATGCTTATTAACGAACTTTTCCGAGTAAATCATGCTTTATATGTTTCCCCTCTTGACATCACGAAGAAGGACATAAGCACAGCATTGAATGAATTTAATTCCATTAAACCGGTTATTTCATATAATGGAAATTATAAAATATTACATCAATCTTGTTTAAATTTTCTCTAAATGGTACTAACATTTAGTATATCAATTTAATATTATTTTAGAAATTGTGAATTATTTATAACTCGAAATATATTTGCTGTCCTCAACAAACAAGACAAAATTTCTTACTGCGAGAAGAGGTACCCCTTTGTCGCAGCAAAAAGTTGGTACGCCCACAGATTCAAAATCCTTCGACACTTCTGCGCATCTCACAAAAAGGAGAATCCATTCCAGTAATAGGGTAATGAATCCGTCTTCTGGGATGAGTTGCTTATTATTACACGTCGGAAAATTAACTTATCTTTTACGACCATTGTAGTTTTTAAAGTGGTAACTATTTGCTAGTATAACAGTTCGGAAATTTTATGTATAAAGCACGTGATTTCGCGCGCTGGTGACCAATTCACACGTTCTTCATTTCTTTCTCCTCTTCAGCAAGAATCGACTATTCTTGGCAACTCGCCAAGCAGAGATCTACAAACTGTGGGCGAACTTATAATAGTTCAAATTTGTATGTTTTGCAATCAGAGCCGTCGCCAGATTAGATCGCGCCCTGAGGCAAACAATTAAATATAGCCCTAAGACAAAAATATAAGAAAATCTCCAATTGCTATTTTGTTTTTATTACAACAGAAACATTAATGCAAAACAATTACATAATAATATTAATTAAATGTTTGCTCTACGAGGATATCGCACAATAAAACTGTTTATAAGCTCTTCTAAATTTAAATTATAAGCAATGTCAGCCTCTATCGATATAGTTGCTAGACCAGCCAATCTTTCTTAGGTCATTGCTGTTCGCAAATAATTTTTAATCAGTTTAAGCTTGGAATAACTTCTTTCCGCACTTGCTACGCTAACGGGAATTGTTAACAATATCCTTTGAACGGTGGTTACGTTGGGATAAATTTCTACAAGATTTTGGTTATATATATATATATATATATATATATATATATATATATATATATATATATATATATATATATATATATATATATATATATATATATATATATATATATATATGTGTGTGTGTGTGTGTTAAAGTTACCAAGCTATTTTAAACCTGGTTTTTACTCCATTTCCCAAGTAAGCAAACAGACAAGTAAGTTAAGTTTGCGTCTGCAAGTTTGGATAACCCCCACATTTAGTGCAACTCATGGTAAAGGTGAAATAAGCTCTGATGATCACTATTCTTAATATTTATCCTTAATGCAAAGCACATCTCCTGGAGGAGATGTATGATGCTATGTATTAAAGGCAAGGGGACACTACCCATACCGGTTTCGACCTTTATTGAGGTCTCATCAGTGGGGGCCAGGCTTCGAAATACCAAGATTTAAGTAATACAGAGCTCATAAGTATTTTACCAAAACAAGTTACCATAAGGTGCTTTGACCTTATTAAATAAAAATCTCAGGATGAGAGATAGATGTAGAAAGTATTTTACCTTGGGTATAATATATGTTAAAGAAGAAAGGTAAAATACTTTCTATATCTATCTCTCATCCTGAGAATTTTATTTAATAAGGTCAAAACACCTTATGGTAACTTGTTTCGGTAAAATACTTGTAAGCTCTGTATTACTTAAATCTTGGTATTTCTAAGCCTGGATCCCACTGATGAGACCTCAATAAATGTCGAAACCGGTATTATTATTATTTTTTTTTTATTATTACCCAAGACCCCATGGAGTCAAAGACTCATCTAGGAGGTCCTTTTATCTAACACACAGATCATCATACTGCTTTAAACACACTCAAATTCTATGCAGACACCACATTCTTAGGCAAGGCATTCCAATCATTCACAACTCTGCATGAAAAAAAACCTGCTTCTCACTCCCCTACTCACACCCTCCTTATACAGCTTCCAGGGATGACCTCTGGTTCTCCTCTAATCTCTCACTATTTTCTGTAGAACCTCTCCAGCATTGATCCTATAACAACCCCTCAATAACTTGTAGGTCTCTATCATATCTCCCCTCCTCCTCCAGTCTACCAGACTTTGCAAGTTGCATCTTCTCAATCTTGCCTCATACTTGATATTCCAGAGGTTAGAAACTACCTTAGTCAGTCGCCTCTGGACCCTTTCCAACATTTCTACATCCTTCTGAAAACCAGGTGACCAAATCTGGGAACAATAGTCCATTTGTGGCCTAATCAAAGCCTTATACAATGTAACAAGATTCTCCCTACTTCTACAAGTTAGTGTCATTTGCATCATTCCCAGAAGCCTTTGTGTTGTCTTCACAATTTTGACTATGTGTCCCCTAAATTTCAGATCATTATCCACTATCACCTCCAGATCTCTTATTTCCTCCACGTCCGACAATATATCCTCACCAAGCATAAATTCTGCATCCCATTTTTATTTTCCACATTTTGAAACCTTACATTTTGCAACGGGGTGCTAAAGGGTCAAAGCTGTATAACTGAGAGGAGACCTCCACATAGCCTTTAAAGGAATGCGGAGAACCGACAGGGCTTCTGACCTAATATCCAATCCTCACCTTCTCGTGGTGCACCCTGTTGGGTACTGAACGAACGAGGATGGGCTGGAAATTTGGGATTTAGCCGACCAAATTGTATTCTTATTGGTTAAACCAAAATAAAAAATGATGGTACGACATGACAAAATTTCATACCGGCTATGGCGTCGCCCGGTTAAACAAGGCCCCCGTTGTTTTTGCCAGGGAACCAGGGCGAACAGCGAAAAGTCAGCTACTGGAACAAATCTGAAAACAAACCTCAACTGAACATCACCAGAGTTAAAGATCGGTACTATCAACATAAGAAGCCTGAATGGCAAAGAAATGGAGCTAGCTGAGGAATTGGATAAGTACCAGATTGACATAATAGTTGACTGAAACAAAAAAGACAAAACCTGGTGAGAACTTTCTGAGCAATAAATACAAAATTTATTGCTCAGAAATAAATTTTGTATTTATTGCTCAGAAGGAGTAGCCATAGTATTCAACACAAAATATGACGCTAATCTTCTTGAAAGGCAGTCAATCTCAAGTAGAGTAATGTGGGCAAATATGAGAATGGGGAACTGGACAATGAGACTTATTTGTGCCTATGGTCCCACAGAAGGTTCTACTAAGGTAGAAGCGGAGGAATTTTTTGATGCTTTAGAAAAGGCAACTGACACAACTGACAAAAAAGGAAAAGTTGGTCCTTGTTGGGGATCTAAATAGCAGAGTAGGAAATGATTGTGAGACATACCGAAATATTTTGGGAAAATTTGGAGAAAAGAACAAAGCTAACAATAATGGCAAATATCTGTTGGATTTCTGCTCAGGACATGGACTGGTTATCACTAACATCATGTTCCAACATAAAATTGTGCACAAATTCACATGGAGAGAAGAGGCTAGGAATAAGAAAAGTCTCATTGACTATGTTATTGTTGATAGTGATGTTTTCTCCCTGGTGCAGGGAGAAAACAATGATCACTCCAATTTCAAATCCTCTGTACACCAGAGTGTACAGAGGATTTGAAATTGGAGTGATCACTATTTAGTCTTGAGCAGGATAAAATTGAATTTCATATTGAAAAGAATAACATGTAAGAAAGTTTTAAAGCGAATAAAAGTTGAGCAGCTCTCAGATGTGAACTGTAGGCTAAAATACACAAAGATTATTGAAGAAAAAATGAAAGAGTTTGAGAATAGGAATCAAACCTTGGAGATTCAGTGGCAAACTCTGAAGAAAACATTGATTGATTCTGCCAGAGAGGCATGTGGTGAGGTTGTGTGCAAGGATAAAAAAAATCAGAACTCCCTGGTGGACACAGGAAGTTAAAGAGGCAGTGAAGTAAAAGAAGAAAGCATACCAAAAGTTCCTGTCAAATAAGTCAGCTTGTGCTCTTAGAGAATATAGAGACAAATGCAAAAATGCTAAACACTGTGTAAAACTAGCTAAACAAAAGTCATGGGAAGATTTTGGCAAGAATACAGAAAATAAATATCAAGTAGGTGGCAAAATATTCTGGAGGTTGTTGATGAAGCTTAGGAATGGAGGAAAGAGTGCTTTAAAAGGAGTTAGAGATGATAAAGGTGACATGAAAACGGGAGAAAAAGATATCCTTAAAGTATGGAGTAATTACTTTCAAAAACTGCTAAATGAAACAAGCAGTGATGACAGCATAGTGGTAAAAAACACTGACCAGGCATGTAGTCAGGAATACATATCCATATTTGAAGTAGAAAAAGCCATCAAAGGCTTGAAATGTGGCAAGGCAGCAGGGAGTATTCGACCAGAAATGCTGAAGTATGATGGTATAAGAGTCTTACAGTGGCTGCACTGCATAGTTCAGAAAGCCTGGACAGAGAGACGAATTCCCGATGATTGGAGTAGAGCTCTCATAGTACCCATATACAAAAAGGGAAATAAAACTGAATGTGAGAATTACAGAGGTATTTCCCTACTGAGTGTTCTTGGCAAGATCTATGCAAGTATACTTGAGAAACGGTTGAGAAGAATTGTGGAAGAAAAGCTTGCCATTATTGCTTGATATAATGGGGCATTATATCAAGCAATACTTAGTCTTTATTTGAGTTGTAAGTCAGCAGTTATAATTGAAGGAAGTACAGGAAGATGGTTTAATGCTAAATCTGGTGTGAGACAAGGATGTACATTATCCCCTCTGTTATTCATTATCTATATGGATCACATTATGTAGGAAAGTGGTATTAAACATGATATCAAAATTGGAGATGTTAATGTCAGCTCTTTGCTTTATGCAAATGATGTTATACTTCTAAATAAATCCGCTGCAAGTCTGCAAGATTCTCTGACTGAATTGAATCGCTGTTGTAATAGATATGCTATTAAGGTCAGCAATAAAAAGACAAAGACAATGAAAATAGGCAGAATCATTGAAAATGTCAACTGCGTTGTGAATGGAGAACCTGTGGAACAAGTGAAACATTTCAGCTACTTAGGCACGATTTTTACCGAAGATGGTAAATTAAATATAGAAATAGACAACAGAATCAGCAAAGCTGGTATGGTGGGAAGTCAATTGAATAAATTCATATGGAATAAGAGAGAAATTAGTCGGAACACTAAATTAGCTGTATACAAGACAGTGTTCAAACCAGTTTTAACTTATGGATCTGAGAGCTGGGTCAGAAGTAAAACACTTGACTAAAGACTAGAGAACGCAGATATGAGAGTCCTGAGAAAGATTATAGGTGTGAACAGATGGCATCAATGGCAATATATTAAAAACGAGGATATTAGGAAAGAACTTGACATTGTCAGCATCCAGGAATGCGTTTGCAGAGCTAATATCAGGTGGTATGGTCACTTAAACAGATTGAGCAAGGAAAGATTAGCAAAACAAGTGTTCTCTGCCAGGTTGGCAGCAAAACGACCAGAGGAAGACCAAGATATAGATGGATTGATACGGTACAAAGTGCCTTAGACGATAGAAATATAAGATCTGATAATGTTGGAGTCTTGACAAGTAACAGACTGATTTGTAGGGAAATTGTAGATAGGAAGTTAGTAATGATGTAATTTTTTCATGTAGTACTGTCATATCCTGTACACCCCTTCAGGGTACATGGCAGGAATTTGATGATATGATGACATTTTGCAACGGATAGTGGCTCCTTGCCTTTAATACATAGCATCATACATCTCCCCCAGGATATGTGCTTTGCATTAAGGGTAAATATTAAGAATAGTCATTAGAGCTTATTCCACCTTTACCACGAGTTACCTGGACTTGCACTACGTGTGAGGTCACCCAGACTTGCAGGCGCAAACTTGGGAAATGGAGTAAAAACCAGGTTTAAAATAGGTTGGTATCTTTAACATATTATACTGGGTATCTTTAAATTATACCCAAGGTAAAATACTTTCTACAAAAAAAAAAAAAAAAAAAAAAATATATATATATATGATAAAATTTTGTGAGGAGCACTTTTCTCTTGTGTTATTTTTGAGAGAATTTTCATTCTTCAAATAAATCTATTGCATCTACATCCGATGCTGTAAAATATCTTGTTGCCCTACTACGGCGCCTACCACAATGTTGCTGAAAGAGCTCCCTTAATTAAGCGTGTCGTGAGACAGGCGGCCCTCACCCTGTCGACGGTACTGTTTGTGATGCGAATTTTCAAATAAAAAAATAATAATAAAAAAAATCGACCTGAAAAATCCTAAACCGTGAAACTATTAGTACTTTCGTTTTTCTAAATTCAAATAAGAATGATTTCAACATGTTTTGTATCCTAATTTGTAAAAAGAAACCTTTCTCCGAAAATAAAACAAAACAAACTATTAGAAGCATATTCCTTAACTTTTCGTTATATTCAATAATATAAAAGACCAAAACTTCGTTTACAAAATGTCAATAAATCTGCTTTTATTAACCTTTTGAATTATTATTAATTGTGTACTGTTTTTGTGATCCCTCAAAAACACTCTAAATAATAAGCCTGGCATTGTTGATTTTAATTTTCACTTATTACTTATATTCATCATTTTTTCATCGCTATTAATAAGGCATGTAAATAATTACGATATCGGTATATTAAAACCAGACAGGAAATGAAACGAAGAGATTATTTGTTCGTTTTCTTGTGACTAAATACTCCATTGCTCCCTTGGAAACCTGCTTGAAGTTACAAAACGTCATTAGGACGTCGTGCAAAGACCTAATCACGACAACCACACTTAAAGGTTGATGACTAAAATTATACTGCTTTGTGATAACAGCCACTCATTTATCACGAAGTGCTGTGCTGGCAATTATTCATTCTGTTGTGTACAAGGCTTGGTTCACAAGAGGGAATTTTCACTTTGTTTAATTCGCTTCGTTATTTCATTTATATAATTTATTAACTAGCAAATTGGACAGCTTTCATTGCTAGACTGCTAGTTAATGTAGTCCTGAAATTATTTTAAAACTAATAATAATAAACGGGTTTTAAATCTGCGAATATTACTTTTTCCCACTTTATTTCTTGAAGTTTGTCTCCAAACATGACTTACGGTGTTTTATGTATAAAGACCGTAATTTGATGTAAAACATGAATAAAAATATAAAATCGAGAAAAAGTACGCAGTTCGATTACTGTGTCATTTAACTTCTGAACAAATGTTATTACGCGACACCTCCACGGATTCATTATAAAAGGGCATACAACTCCATCATTGTCTCCCCTGTAGATTCCTCTCGTCAAGACGAGAGGTGGAACTGAGTTTTTTCCCAATCAAAGGGCGCGATGTCCCATTCTTCTTCTCCTCCTCCGTGGGGGTATAACGTGCACATCGCATCTTTATATTGAAATATGGTGTCATCAGGTGCTTACCATTATTAGCTTTGCTTTGCTCTTTTCTTCAAAATTTCCTAAAACATTTCTTTATGTCTGATATTCGTTTTCTACTCTGCTGTTTTGATCAACAAAAACCAACTTTCTTTTATATCATCTGCCATTTCTAGTCACTTGTAAAATCGCCGCACTTTTTTCTTACTCAATACTACGCACAAATAAGTCTCGCTATCCAATTCAATTTGACATTTGTCGAAAACGTCACTCCACTCGAAACTGCCTGCCATTTTCGAAGATTATGTTTAGTGCTGAGCAGGGGCGGCTCGTGCATAGGCACTACGGATCTGCAGCACCCCAAATTATTATTATTATTATTATTATTATTCGTTACGCCTCCAAGGAGTCCGAAGACTCATCGCGGGAGGACACCCACGATTTTTGTCGATATATAAATATTTTTATTAATTTATTTATATTTGCTTGTAATATTTAATTTTATCATCAACAATCCTATAAAATTCTCTTATTTTCTAAAAAAAAAGAATAATAAAAATCCATCTTGTAGCACTTAGGAGGACGAAGAACGCTAGCCGCACTGTGTTTTCCACAATGCCACATTGCTACGCGCGGAAGCATATGCAAGTTATAGTGAGATGCGAGCTATCGGCGTAATGCGGCACTGTCCATCGCGCAGTTCCACTGTTGTTTATATGCAGTTTTCGCCTTAGTGCTTAACTTTCAACACAATAAAAAAAAGTATTGTTTATTATCGATAAAATTATACAGTTTAGTATAATTCGAAATTACTTAAACATTACAATTAAATACGTAACATTTTTATAGTAATTTTTAAGTAATTTTGAATTATACTAAACTGTATAATTTTATCGATAATAAACAATATTGTTTCATGTTTATTATCATTTTTTTTAAATTTTTATTATAATTTTGATATTTTATCCAAACACGTATATACTGTACTTAAGTGTATATGTATATTTCGAAAATTGCAGCACCCCCACGATTTCACGCCACGAGCTGCTACTGGTGCTGAGTATTATAGTTACTCATTCATTTCCTTGATTATTATGGCTTGAATATGCTATTTTTTAACTGTTATTTAAAAGACTCTCACACGAGGTGGTGTTGTTATTATTATTATTATTATAGTTTTTCACTTTACTACTTATCATATACAGACAGATTATATTTAAACAGGATCTATGCAATTTTTACGACATGTACTTTCACAATTATTGTTCCTTTAAATCTATAATTTCAGAATATGTACCTAACTCTCTTATAACACGATGACTGGTCTTTTGATAATTCTTTTTAAAAAATGCTTCATGCATCCTAAAAAATGTAAATTACATATATTATCGAAATTACGATTAATATTTGTCGTTTAACCTTCAGCCTAAATGCAAATTATGCATTAGTGTGGTATTATAGGTTCTCTTTAGGAATTGAGGTTAACTTAAAAATAAGTAAATGACGTTATGTCATTGCGTTGGAATATTCCAGGTTTAACATAAAATTTTCCATACATCTTCCATTGTAATGATATTCCCAAAAAGTCAATGTAGAGAGATGTTCAAAGCACAAATTTCCATCTGATGATAATGCGATATTTCTTAAGGTTAAGCTAACACAACGCCAATCGACAGAAATGAAATAAATAACAATAAAATTAAAACATCCCTCTGCAGCTGCGCGGTAACTTTTTTTTTTAAGTTCGCGAAAGATAGACATTATAGGTTCGAAGGTAGTCATCCGACTCTCAGAAGTTTATTTAGGTTTTTTTTTTTTAGTTAATTTTAGAGTGTATGTTTAGTACAGGCGGACTTGTTTTTCCTGTAGAAATTCGTGTTTTAAATCCCACAATTCAGCAAAATGGAAAGTAGAATATCCACACATCTACATCCGCGAATACGTGCAAATAACTTCGAATAAAAAAATACAGCCTCTTATCTAACAAGCACGCATTCAATCTCAGCGATGTTGAGGGAATGGATTCAGGATGTCCACCGATTTTCATAATTCTCATATATATGGTTATTTGCATGGATGATTTTATACAAGAATCAGCGATGCAAACAACTACCAATGATGACTAGATAATAGCCAACCACAAGGCCACCTACTGTCTGTCAAGGAAACTATCCATTATGTAATATGGTTATAAATAGACAATCACAGTAAAACAATCGCGACGAAAACCAGGAAGCATCTGTTTAACCTTTCAATAACATTTCTAGTGCTTATATATGAACACTAATGAAAAAATAAATAAATAAAATAAAAGGAAAAAATAACCAAAACGATAATTTTGACAGAAATTTGTTCTCCGTGAAAGGAAGAGTCTATTACGTAAATGAATTCCCGTGGCCTCGCTCTTTCACTATTGCCCTTCTGCAGTGTGCTATAGAAGAGGCGATATTGAGATTCGAAGTTGGATTTATTTATTTACATGTACTCGTTTTAAATGCTTGCTTTTTTTTTTTTTCACATTCTAGCACTATGCAAGTAGATGTTTAAAATACATTTGTTGTTTTAAGGATACTTGCGACATAAGACTGAATGATATAATCACGTAATCACAAGAAAGATATTTATTTAACCAAATATTTCGGTCTGGAAATAGCAGACCATCGTCGGTTGTATATTACAACAGTTATATTTTATATAACTTAATTTTA
Organism: Typopeltis vanoorti; assembly: GCF_054136105.1. NCBI lineage: Eukaryota > Metazoa > Arthropoda > Arachnida > Uropygi > Thelyphonidae > Typopeltis > Typopeltis vanoorti. The sequence continues at coordinate 181,273,950 of NC_143550.1, read as the reverse complement.
TATAAGTATATTTTAACAGTTGTATATTACAACTGTTCTTGTAATACCACCGACGATGGTCTGCTATTTCCAGACCGAAATATTTGGTTAAATAAATATCTTTCTTGTGATTACGTGATTATATCATTCAGTTTAAAATACATTTCACTTTGATTTCGTCCAAAAAACCAGTAGTGGTAAATGAATGAAAAATTAAGTTGTGTGTGTGAAATTTCAAGTTAGTGATATTTCAAGAAACGTGGGCGACTCCGCAGGACAGTAAAAGTAACGAGGCGCTCTGTGGATCAGTAGAGAGTTCTGATCTGAGTTCGAATTCTATCTATAACGCAAGGGGCAGCTACAAGGGATTGTTGTTTTTATCATTTTATCAGTTTTATTATTTTATTTTTTATTTATTATTTTATCCCCGAGACCTACTCGAAACGCCAAAATGGAGACAACAGCTGGATCATAGACTACAAACAAACCAAACTAGTGCAAAAACCAAGTGACGCCACTAGTAGACACCAAGAAGACCAGTATGCAGGATTGCATAGGGAACATGCAAGACCCTTGCGGTCAAAGCCATGCAACACAGCCCCTTGCAAATCACTGCACCAACATCCATGGTCTCAACTCCAACCTTAATAGCGTTCACTATCATTTACAATCAACCAAACCCCACCTACTCTTCTTAAGAGAAACTCAAATTTCACCTTCCCACGGCACCAACCATCTCAACCATCGAAACTATTCACTATTTAACTCCTTTCGACCAAAGGGTGGTGTGTGTGCGTGTGCGCGCGCATATATATCCTCTGATATACCCTGCCAGAGAGCACCTAACCTAGAATGGCCCAACTTTGACCTTCTTTGGTTAAAAATATCCCTCCCCCACTCAGTAAAATGCATCTGCTGTCTCTATCGCTCTCCCAATACCACCAACCACTCCGAGCTCTTAAATTTCCTCTCCTCAAAAGTTGATTTTCTCCAGTCCCACTATCCTAATAGTGAAATCATCCTCCTAGGTGATTTTAATGTCCATAACACCAACTGGCTTTCCTCTTCCAGTTGTACAGATCCTGCAGGCAGAGACGATGAAATATTAGCCATCACCAACGACCTTACACAAATAGTTCGCAAGCCGAACAGAATACCATATAATCCAAATCACTCCCTAAATACCCTAGATATCTTCCTTACCAACGACCCTTCCAAATATACAGTGAATGTAGTGAGCTCCCTGGGTAATTCTGACCACAATCTAGCCCCATGCAACAACGCTTACACAGTCACACCTGCACAAGAGTAGTCTGGCACTATAATTGTGCCAAATGGGACGACCTACGATACTACTATGCTTCATTCCCATGGTTGGACTATTGTTTGCAGTCTTCCATTCCAAACTTTCATATGCACCGAACACATCACCAAAGTAATCCTCACTGGCATGATAACATACATTCCCAACACCATTCTGAACTGCCGTTTCCTGTCCAAACCCTGGTTCTCCAAAAGATGTGCCAAGGCTTATGTACTTATGAAAAACCAGGCATACCACAACTGGCTCAAATGAAGAACTCCGTCCTCCTTCAGCGCCTATGCTGAAACCCTAAACAGATGCAAAAAATCATCAATGATTCCAAAACAGAATTTGAACAGGAAAAAAGCAGAAAACTTGCAGCCTGTCCTAGCGGCAGCCATGCCTTTTGGTCTCTCGCCAAAGCAATTGGTCGCAACTTTTGCCCTACACTACTCCCACACCTATCAAACCCAGATGGCTCAATTGCAACATCACCCACAGAAAAAGCTAATCTCCTGGCTTCAGACTTTGCCTGCAATGCACGCACAACAGAAAATGCAAATGCCTCAATCATTCCAACTGCCCAACATACAATGCCCCTGTATCTTTTTGGCAGAAAGAGATCATAAACCTATTGCAAAATTAGGCACAAAAAACAGCCCCTGGCCCTGATGGCATTCCTCCAATTGTCATGAAGGTCTGTGCAGTAGAACTGACTCCTATCCTATGCCGTCTGTAAACACTATCTTACTCCACTATATATCCCAAACCCTGGAAATTGGCCTATATTCAACCCATTCCCAAAAAGGGAGACAAATCGCTGCCATCTAACAACCGCCCTATCTCACTCACCTTAATCCTATCTAAAGTGATAGAGAAAACCATCAATTCTCAACTACTACTACTCTACTTGAAGGTACCCAGCTATTAAGCGACCACCAATATGAATTCCGCCGATGCCGATCAACAAGTGACCTGTTCTCAAATGTCACCCATCTCTAGACATATACCATGGAAAAATTTGGAGAATCCAAAGTAGTTGCACTCGCTATCTCTAAAGCCTTTGACCGGGTCTTGCATAAAGGCTTACTAAGCAAATCTCCATCATTTGGACTGTCTCAGGACTTCTGCAGATGGATTGCCAGCTTCCTATCTGGACGTACACTATGTGTAATGGTAGATGGCTCCCTATCCTCTCACTATCCAACTAATGCTGGGGTCCCACAAGGTTCAGTTTTCTCACTGACCCTCTTCCTTCTATACATCAATGACCTACTTCAGTTGACTTCCAACCCAATACACAGTTGCAGTTGACAACACATTTCACTCCTCCCTTTCATTTGAAAAACTTTACCCTACAAAACTCACTCCAACTCACAGAATATCAACCACAACTTCCTTTAACGAAGACCCCCAAAATACCCTCCGATGGGGCTCAGATAACCTTGTCAACTTCAATGATAGTAAAACCCAGTTCTGTCTTATTTCCCACAAAAAAAAAAACCATTTTCCCCAGTATTATTTTTAATAACCCTCAAATCCCCAGACAAGATGAAATTTCAACTTTTGTGTGTCTCGTCATTTGAGATATAACCCATCTCCCGGAATCCCCACCTTTCTCAACACCTCACGAAAATAAGGATTTCTCTTTCTCAGTATATAAGGAATGAAGTCCTACTATCTTGGCGAGAATACTCTTCATTAATCTAACTGATATTCCGAACATTTCTGTTAATCAATTTCCTGTGATTTGCTTCTGCTCAGAGAAGGAATGTCAGAATATTTAACGTTAAGAGGTTTCTTCAAGAAACATTAAGTGGCCTGACTCAGCGTCACTTCACAAAAATGCGATATTGGAAATTGAAATTTGAATATCACTGACTCACTTTTTTGAATTGCTGGCCTGGTTAGCGCAGTTAAAGTTATTTCATTTAAACCAACAGGCTGTAAATGTGCGTGAGTGTTTGCGAATGTAGCTAAATGATGGTAGATGAAAGATGTTAGCTGAATTTTGTCATCCAGAACGCGAGATAACTACCCCGCTAACAAGGGGCAGTGAAACTCGAAATGCTTCATGTTTTGTCTCTAGAGTAGGGTTTCTGAATTATGTTATCCATAATACAAAAATCCATTGTTACAGTAGTGCATTATAAGCTTACAGGCTTATAATTCACATAAAGCTTCACATAAAAATTCATTTCTTTAATTTAATTAAGAAATATATTTACGCAATGTCTGCCCATCATGAGATGAAAAAAATTAATAATGTTACAGAAACGCAAGCCACAGATTTAGTAAAAACAAAAAATGAATACCGTCTAAATAATGTGCTTTTATAAAATTGTTCTGAAGCAATAAAATAAAGGCTGTTTTCTTGAGACATAATTCTTAATATTTTTTCTTCTATAATACATAAAATTAAAAAAAAAAACGTTTGCCGCTCAAAATTTTAATTTAAAATTTACAAGTTTGTAATTTTTTAGTGTTTATATTCATATTTATTTTTTAAAAATTTTTTTATTTTTTTTTCGTTCGGACATAACATCTCAAGTTTTCAAGAGTCCAGGTTCAGCATTCAGTTCTTTTCATGGTTAAGGAAGGCAAAATTACAATTAATGTATTGTGCTGCCATCTCTTGGACATGATGTTTCACTGAATTAAAACAAATTATTTCATTTATGTCATAAATTTTATGCTCATATGGGAAAACATATCAGAGAGAGAGAGAGAGAGGGAAGCTAACTCCAGCTGAATCTTTTCGACTGCCTCCCTTGGGATTCAGGTGACCATCTTTTGCGCAGTAGTCCAAATGCAACCTTACTTCTTTCTTCTTCTTCTTCTTCTTGTTCTCTTCAACAATGCAGAGTTTTTTCACTTGGTTATACAATAAATTAAAGATGACAAGAAATTATATCCCTGGTTTAATCCTTTATCCAAGTGTAAACAAACAAAGTTTGCTCGTAAGGTATTTTCACGACTGGACTACTTGTTATGTAGAGGCTAATGATTTCACATCACTTGCCTTAGTATCCCACAATGCAAAACTCATATCATTACGGACCTCAATAAAGGTCGAAACCTGTCTGGGTAGGGGCCCTTCCAATAATGCAGAGCATTATACATGTCTGAAGGGACATGTGCGTTGCATTATTGAATACTAAGGCAATTGATGTGAAGTCATTAGCCTCTATACACGAGATGCCCAATCATGAAGTTACTTCACGCGCAAACTTGATTTTGATAAAGGATTTAACCAAAAATATAATTTCTTGGCATCTTTAATTTACTTAAACGGTGCAGTGAACAGAAATGAAGATTTTATCACATTAACGATATGTTTTCAAAGATGAATTAAAGATGATCTCTCTTCCTGTCCAAATCATAAGCAGATTTGGCAGATGAAACAAGAAACAGCAGGTCTCTCGTTTCATCACCAATTGAAGAAAATTCCTATCCATGCAATACTTTATCTATAACGTGAGTCTGTGACTCAGTCGATATCGATGATATTCTCCGGCTGGAAAAACGTGGGTCCAAAAGTCCATCTAGGACACAAATAACCCCTTCATAAAGGTTTCTCATCTGAAGGTGACTTATCTGGCGTCATAGGATTTTCCTACAGGAAACTCGGCTTTTTCATCTGACAAAACTAGCAAACCTTCCCGAAGACCACTTGCACTTTACAGTAGCTAACGCTATGGCCTCATAGCATTAGCTATTTCGAATGTCATTCCAGACAATCACAACTACTAGCCTGCAATGTCTTTATTTCAAAACTCAACCCGACACTTGGCACAGCTTTACTGTCATTTTCTTATAGAAATCAGTTCAATCAGACTTCAGGGATTCTGTATCAAATGCTTTCCTTAACACTCTCCCCAATTTTGTATCATGTCATCCCTTCTAGACCGCCCACGATATCATTAAAATACAAGTTGAATAGCAGTGATCCAAGGTGGGCGAACAGTGGAGGCCCACAGAACCCTGTTGATCCCCACTGGTCACTTTACTTCCCTTAGACTCAGTTCCACCATGCACCACTTTCGCCACTCTCGAATCCAAATTCCAAGTTAATTTTTCATAACCATCCTTTCGAGTTTGTATAACAATCTCTCATGTAGAATCCTGTCAAATTCCTCTAATCCATCTCTGCTATCACTCTAGTATAGAAATTATGAGAATCTGTCAGAAATAATTAAGCTAGATGAGAAATTAACCCAATCATTTCAGTGAAAATTATTCAAATATATTAAAATCTTTAAACAGATAATAAAGCCACCTGTGAATCGATCGAAAATTTGCAGTTTATAAAAAAAATCGAAGGGATACGTTTCAGAAAACATTTGGTGCAGCACAAAACACCTGAATCAGATAAGATTTATTTTGACAACACGACATTTCATCCTCAAAGCAACAAAGATGGCAACCATTTAGCTATAGAAGAGACTGATGTTATTTTAATATATTTCTAATTGTACCTTGAATTGTTCAGTAGGTTGTGGGTGTTTACGCATTCGCGTGCATGTGTTTGGCTAGGATGTATTCAGAGTTGATACTTGGGTTAATATTTAGATGTTTGGGATCTAATGTTATTTCCAAAGACTCCCAGATTTGTTTCTCCGTTGTATCATAGCAACGGTGTGATATTTCAATGTCTCATTGAAATATCACACCGATTTGCGAAGCATCTTGTGGAGGTCAGCTGAAGAGAGCACGTGTGATGAGAAAGCTGAGGCTTCACCCCTATGGTACACAATATCTCGAACGTGTTCTTCAATACGTTGATCAATTTATTTTTCTGTCTCTCCATAATAAGGTAACCAGCAATCATCCCATAGCCTATAAACACCCGGAGAGTGAAGTGGGCTATGCCGGTTTTCTGGATCGGAGAAATGATCTCATCTTGATAAAGGGAGTAAATATCACTTTGATTTTGCTATTCGTTAAATATTTTTGCCAGTTTTATTGAAACAGAGTTAATATATGGAAGCGTGGTGAAGCCTCTGTTTTCTTCTTCGTCGTTAGAAATTTTTTAGGTCTCATGTCTGTCGAGTAGAGTAGTCTGGAGATGGTGTGGTTGTAATAACCAGTTTGAAGGAAAGTGTTTTTTTTTTAATAATTAAGTTGGTAACAAGTCGGCGGGCTCTTGCTCCTGGTGTGAAAATAATATCCAGTTTTTGAGATATGTTGGGATAAGCCATGTAGATACCTGTCAGTGTGAGTGTAAGCTTTCGAAATATAGAAATGGAAGTGAGATATTACATTCCAGTTCATATGTGAATTTTATGTTAGGGTGTTGACGATCCCAGATATTATTTATATTTATTAAGATATAAACGCCATTCGAAACACCTTCTGATATTAACATAAAAAATTCACTGCGACATTAAAATTTTGCAAACATCTCAAGCAATTAATTAAGAAAAGTACTCACAGTTGTTTGCGTTCTTTTCTAGCAAAAGATATAAGCAACAATGCGACACGCCATCCAGTGGATAGTCGTCCTCGGTATGTATTAAATTATTTTTTTATTTAAAATTAATTTTTTTTTCATTTTATATTTTTGTTTTCATATCACCGTTTTTCCTTTGAACAAATGATCTCTTATTAATTATTAATTATTTTAATATAATGGATTTTAATCTTAATGTATTGCTTTTAAAAATATGCGGCTTGGTTGGTCGAGTATTTAGCGTACCCGCTCACCGACAACATAGTGGGCTCCAATCCGCTGTGGACATGGTTTTTTTTTTATTTTTTGTGATTGTCTTTAAAGGGAGATAAATGTCATCTCCCGGTGTGAGACCACCTCCACGCTTTATAGCAAAATTTCACGTTAATGAATTTTAATAAACAGTAAAATAAAAAAGTCAAAGACAGAAACCCCATAAAATGTATATTTTATATATTGTATCTCCTGCTGCTGTTCGAGCTAGCAGCAACATTTTGAAGTCTATTAGTAATGAAGGAAATATCCGTGAATAACTGAACAGTGAATTTCTGGGAATTCCTTGTCTTTACTAGGAACATCTTCACTTGAGTAATCTGGGTCACACACTGTGCTGCCAAATGCTGCAGAGTTCCTGGAATTTTTTTTATCAATTGCTCTACACATGCGTAGAATTTTAAAACAACTTTTGTGTTTATCTTTTTAATAGATGGACCTTGGAATACCGTTGTGACGCTATCTTCTCTAGACAAGTGACAAGCATTTATCTTTTTAACGTCTGAATGCGCGTCTTAGAGATTAGTTTCTGTTACTCACATAATGATCAGGTCAGCATTTCAATTAGATTCAGGAGCAGGTTGTAAGTAACTGCATTGGACGTGATATTTTCGAAACGCAGTCAGTAATACACATTTGTAGTCCTTGCCTTTGTCAGCATGAGTGAATGCAGAAAAAACAGAAATTCTAAAATAAAAAACCGAACTCTTTTTATTCCTAACGGGAGTATGTGGAATTCTTTTATCTCTAAATTTTTGTAGTTAAGGTCAATTCAGGGCTATCTACAATTTCAATACAACGGGAAGAGAGTGCAGGCCACAACTGCAACCTTCTTTTATTCCTAAATTCTAAGTGGTATCTTGTTGTCCGAAACTATGTGAATTCTAAGGCCGATTTTTTTTCTCCCCTTACTGGAATAAAAACCCCAGTTTTTCCAATAATCTTTAACATTTTCCCACACCGTTCGTTTCCCATCTTTTTCGCTTCAAAAGTTTGACGCATTTTAGATGCTCAGAAATATTGTCTCATTCAACTAATTTAATTACTAGATAAATGCACGAGCCAGTTTCCTAAATAGTTTGCCCACTCCAATTTTTTTTTTTTAATTTAGTGGATCCATTTTACTTACTCATAAACGCTGACTGAAGAAAATTACAAATAAAAAACCCGAAATACTTTAACAGGCTATCTATAAAAGAACGCTTGTTGGCATTACTTGCGTATTACAATCCTTCTATAGAGGGATTATACATTAGTTGTATATTAATATGCAAATTCAAGGATGCTGATACGGAGATAATTCGCTGTTTGACAGCAAACTTGCTTTAAATTAGTAGGTTCTTTTCTGAAGTAAAGTTATGTAAGTCTGTTTAGGAGAAATGAAAAAAAAACGATTAAGTTTTCTTGGGAAGTAGGAATTCGACGCTAGAAAAGGATGAGAAAATTAGAAGAAAAAAGTTGAACACACACACACACACACACAGGGAGGGGGAAGAGACCCTCTTCCTTAATAGTTTCAGCTAAATGAATAATTGTTTCTAAACCATAAAATCTTAGAATTTCAGATAAATATTTCTGAGCACTTTACCTCCTTCTGCCCTCTGAAGAAAAATATTTCTAAGGTAATCAGTTGGCAGTTTTGATTATAATCAAATTTTTGATTATAATCAATCATTTTAAAATAAATGAATAATTATTCATTTATTTTAAAATGATTTGCAAAAATTATTATTTTTCTGTTTCTGTTATGTGATGTATTGATTTTTATTTTTCAGGCTTGCTGCAAGGTTCGTTCACTTCTAGAGTAAGTCAAAAATCAATTCCTGATTTGAGAAAATAATTTTAATAACGAAATCATTTTAAAAAAATACAAATAAAAGAATGCATTTTTATTTATCGAAGAAATTTTGTTTTCTGTTCAGAAAATGAGTTTCGACCATCAAAGAGATTGCTCATTTTTAACATCCTGTTTTCCAAATAATTCACTGAACCAATATAATTTTAGTTACACATTGTAACAAAAATTTTAAAGAACAAAGCTTTATTCAAAAACTCCAATATATTTCATCCAACGTTACGTAGACGTCGTCAGGGAGAGACACCATTAGCTGCATTCAAAACATGTATATCGTAAGAATGAGTTAGAAATCACGCGCATATTAGCTGTTGTCTCGGTCGCAGCCGAAGTATGTGATGTTACACTATTAGAGTAGAAAGGAACAATTCTGGAAAGTGGCATAGATAAAAAATGATTTAAAATAATTATAGATTAAAAAAAAATTATTAACAATTAATAGCGATCACTTCCCTTTGGGTATTGGCACACAGTCTGATCGGTTCAGGTTCTGACGACTTCGTAGCGTTTCACATGTTTCAAGGAATAGATGGTGGAATTTGAACTTGCTGAATGAAGAAGTTTCGTCTGGTTCCAACGAACTCTGTGCCGTGTAAACAAAACTACCACTCAAAAAATTATCGATGATTATCCTTCTTCTACCAGCCTATAATCAGATGTGAAAAGAATTTTATTATCCTACTTTATAGGCAGGGGTGACTCGTGCATAGGCACTGCGGAACTGTAGCACCCCCAATTTTTCTCGATATATAAATATATTTATAGGCCTGTGTAGCTCAGTGGAAATGGCGCTTGCGTCTTCTGCGCTTGGTCACTCGAAGTCAGACTTTAGTTCAAGTCTAGTCGCCGACTGAAGGAACTTTTTCTAAGCCTTTCTTCGACCGATTCCCGAGTTAGTCGATCTCTGGTACGGGGAAGCGGGTTTTTCCTCCCGAAAACTCGGGTTTTTTATCCCGTAAACTCAAGAAAATCGACCGTAGTACACACATTATTACAGACAATAACATATCTTGTGAGAGTTAGACACCAAGAGATGGTAGCACTTGTTTGCCAGCCTCTTCATCGGTGGCTGCTATAATTAGTGATAGACATGGGCTAGCTATCTCTGATTGGCTACCGGTGGAGATTGACCTGCCCACTCCGTCTCCAAAAGCTAGATAGGGTATAAAGGCCTCGCCTACTCCCAAAAAAAAAGGCGTTAGCTGATTTTTTTTATTTTATTTATATTTGCTTGTAATATTTAATTTTATCATCAGCAATCCTATACAATTCTCTTATTTTGTATAAAAGATAATAAAAATCCATCTTGTAGCATTTAGGAGGGAGAAGGACGCTAGCAGCACTGTATTTACCACAGTGTCATATATTGCTACCGTGCAAACATATGCATGCCATAGTGAGATGCGAGTTATTAGTGTAATGCGACACTGTCCGTCGCGCAGTTCCACTGTTGTTTATATGCAGTTTGCGCCAGTAGTCGAGTGTTCGTAGTGCTTATCGTGTTTACTCCGTCTCTTTAAATATTTCGACATTATAATTAAAGACAAAACATTTGTTATAGTTTTTATTTTAGAACATTATTGGGGTTATGATAATGGATTTTATTTTTAAGTAATTTTGAATTATACTACACTGTATAATTTTATCCATAATAACAATAATTTTTTCATGAAACAAAACAAGAATATATTTTATTTTGAAGTAATTTTGAATTATATCAAACTGTATAATTTTATCGCTAATAAACAATATTTTTTCATGTTTAATTTTTTTTTAATTTTTACCATAATTTTGATATTTTATCCAAACACGTATACACTGCACTTACAGTGTGTATGTATATTTCGAAAGTTGCACAATTTCAACCCCACCCCCCCCCCCCCACGATTTCAATCCACGAGTCGCCACTGCTTATAGGAACCTCGGAACGAATAGCAAGGATCCTTTAAATTCAATCTATGCACTTCCTTCACAGCAGCTCGGGAGCTGTTTTCCTTCCTACCATCTACGAAGGGTATGTTACCACCTCTTTCCTTACCAGGTATCTATCAAGTATCCTGCTCATGTCATCTTTGCTATTTTGGACAGAATGACCGTTCTGCCGTCATTAAAACTAAAGAACATCAAGAATATATATTACATGTTTGAAATCCGACTGGCCTTGTTTCTCACGCTTTTGACACTAGGCACAGAGTTCTTTTAAAATAAATTTAAAAGAAGTGGGATACACCGGACTAAAAAACCGGACCTACAACGTTTTTTTTTTTTTTTTTTTTTTTTTCGTTTTAGCATTATTAGATCAAAAACCTTACTACAGATACACAGACACAAGGCTGTCGTATCCCATTAAGTAAGATGATACCCTAGGAGAGGTAAGTATGAAGGACAACAAAAAAATGGCAAAAGTGCATATCAGCCATAAAAACACCATTTTTATTTTTAATTTTACATATTTTCTTGCATTTAGTGGTAGCAAAATACCGCTTATATAGGAGCGGCATATGAACTCTCCATAGCTCAGCTAGTATGAACAATCACTTGAAAACATCAAGGTTTGAATCCTGTCTATGAACTTTTATCGGTTTTTTCAATCAAATGGTGCGTTAGTTTCAAAGGTAGCCCCCCCCCCCGGGAAGTCGGGTTTATCATCCCTCAAAACAAGCAAACTGTTCTACCCCCCTTCTAAGGGACAAATGAGTTGAAGAAGGGGAGTGGAATATAGCGGAAAAATAGTCCTGCAGAGGTATCTTCAACAGAGCATCATTAATTCCATTCTCGTATGATGTTCGTATTTGGAATTATTGGTAATCTCAGTAAAGACAGATTTCCGCTATCGAAATATTCACTCATATAATGGTAATTTCTAACAAAACTGGCTAACTACCACTCACAAGGAAAATGAGAGAAATCTTGATTTCTTCTTGGAGGTGGTTGGTGTTTGAGCGTGGCGTTGAAAAGATAGCAGCTTGGTGTGCTGTCGTTATCTATTTTGCCAGGTTGTTTATGAAGTGTTATTCATCTCTTTAGATTTAATAGTGGGACTTGGTCTATGAACTCGAGGCGCGTGCTAGTAGCTTTCCGCAGTTGATTATTGAGAGATGGAGTATTTCCCTGTTCTAAATGAAGTTATGTATTGTTAACATGCTGACTACATTTTCACTACATTCCTCTGTGGTCGCTACGAACAGCAAGTTCCAGTTTTCTTTTGAAAGTTTCTATTCATTCGTACCATTCTCAAACGGATTAGGTTGAGTTAAGTGAACTGCAATTAAGGATACAGTAATAAGGCTATGAGACGATGTTTATTATGTTTGCTTATTGTGAGATGAAAGACGGGAATTTTCAGCAGGTAAACCACTATATCTCTATATGAGACCCATTTACCTACCTTCGGTTAAAAATCCTTTATAAAAATTCTGATCGTAGAAAGGATGCGAAGAATTTTTACAACTTTAAAACCTGACTGGCAAATGTCGCAACTCATTCTCGTGACCGCACTGCTGGGAAACACATTTCATGAGAATGTGACGGATGTCTGTACGTATGAGAACAGACCAACCGACTAAAGAACATAACATTGCCAAACAGAACATCCTGGGCTAAATTAAGTTTTTAGGACGCCAAACTTACTTGGCCTTAACACGCCAGTGGGACTCATATGTAAGTGAAGACGGGGAAAGATATACTTACATCATAGCGTTCAATGTCTCGCTTTCAATATTAAAATAAAGCTGCGGATATTGCTTTTGGCATTCTTAGGAAGAATAATCAGAACTTTTGGTAAATTACCTTAGAATTATCTGAATAGATTCGACATCAACATTCCTCACATCTTAGGTTTTCGGTGTTCTATCCTTTTAATTTTTGTTCTATCTCTCGACGGAAGATTAGAAATATAATGCATATAAGGCAGGTTAACTATTATTACGTGAAACCTCAATAGGGTCCAAGGACTCAATGCTGGAGTGCACTCGATACCACCAACAGGTTAGAACCCTGCGCCCCATTTACTGTTCACTAATACATAATCCATCTTTATATTTACTTAAAGTAAAGACATATTTCAAGCCACTCCTGATACTAAAATATCTAAATGTAACTGAAGAAAATAGTGTCTTTTTTCAAATATCAAATAGTCTCACACTGGATGATCACGTTCGTATTGAACCCTAATGACATTTTCAAACATCCATCTAGGATTCGAATCGATCACCTAGTCTTTGATTAGCGGGAAAACTATCCACTGGGCAAATCGAAGTACGACAAGAACAGTATTATTACTATTTTTTCAGTGAAGTTAATATCGATATCTTCGAACCTCGCATTTAATTTCAAGGTTGAAAGAACAAGAACAATTCTATTCTTTCCTCAATTTTTCTCCATTCTTTATATTTCTGTATATATTAATGACTTTCACTGTCTGCAAAACAATCCATAATTTTTATAATGCACATCGGTATTGCTTATTCGTCAAAAAAGCGAAAGCCAAATGAAGAAATTTTCCAGATTGAAAGTATTGAAACTATATATACCGATCGTCAAACAATTTTTCAATGAAGATCTGATAATATCAATGCTATTTATTAATACCTTTTATTCCTGAAGGGAGTAGATGAGTCCGTTTAGGCCAAAATAACTTTTAAAGGCTGGCAGGTAGCCAGGCTACACCCTTTGCCAATCGCTGGCGGTTGGCCTAAGGCTGTCAGTGATTTTAATTGGCGTTTTGGGAAAAAGAGTACAAAAGCCAGTCACCGTGTGGTCCTAACCCTAGCACTACGTATATTATTTTCTGAAATAGCATGAGTTCTACTGTCGACTGCTAGCAAATTTAATTCTGTCGTTTTTATTTCTCACAATTTTTTCCCTTCGCTCTTACCTTGGATAATATCAAAATCTAAATCTCGAAAACAGATATGATTTCAAAGCTTTGAGATATTTTTAAGCTCGGCAACTGTATTGTTATTTGCATCATCTAAAACTGTCTTCCCTTTTGCTCTAGACATTACTTTACTCCCGATCAAATAAGAAGCATTTTCAAATTGCAAACCCACGCGCCAATGAATATTCCTCACATTCGGAGTTGTGTATCTGTGAGTGTGTATAAATATTCACTAGTGAAGAAGAGAACAGTTAGATTAACGATAGATTTCACCGATCCAATCCTATATCTTTACACTGGAGTTCAGTTTGTGCTTCTTCGGGCATTTTGTACAGATATTTCCTTGGTCACGAATCATTAGAATTGCCATCAACACTTCTTACTGTTCTCCATATTTGTGAACACACGTCTCCATCTATTTTCATTCAGCTTCAGGCAGAATACATTTCCTTTCCTCTTCGTTCATCGCTGCCGCTCATGTTTAGAACAACTTCGTCATTTCAAAAATTGTACATTCCGTAGTTATTCAAATTTACGTCTTTGGCTGAAGTTATTCTGGCTACATAAGTAGCCAGTGACACTAATCAAAAAGATCACAATCCACTTTTTTCCCTTTCAGTAAACATTTAACTAAAAATTCAGTTTCTTTATCTGTTAGATGAGTATTTGTCAGTGTTATTGAAACGATCGCTAAATTATATCATTTGATTCTTTTATCATATCTTTCACCAGTGGTTTAACTGCAATTGCAGATGCAAAATGTTTGAGAATGTAATTAAATTTAAATTAGCAAGGTATGTTACAAAAAAAAAAACAAAAAAAAAACATACTGTAATATCGTACACATCGTATTTTACTATATATGGTCTATCGACTCATGAGCTCGTAACGTAAAACTTGCTGCTAGGCATACTTTTATTACTCTATTAACATTTATTACTCATTTATAATTCGCCAAAGAGTCTCCATGGCGTTGAAAGTACCTTATCTCCAAGTGTTTTCTGTTTGCAGGTTAAAAGATGGAAAGATGATGGAAGCTATCCTGGAGATAAACACGACGATGGAAGCTATCGTGTGGGGGACCATGATGATGGAAGTTATCGTGTAGGACAACATGATGATGGGAGCTATAGAGGAGGTCATTCACATGGAGATCATGGTGGCGATCATGGAGGATGGCAAGCAGGTGCAATTAGAGGAACAGCAGGCGTTGATTATCCTAACTACCACGAAATTCCGACAACAGGATTTAAATGCACTGATCAACCATACTCAGGGTTGTATGCTGATGTTGACACAAGATGTCAGGTAAATATGCCTGTCATGTAAATATGTCAATTATTTTTTGTGGTTTGAATACGAAATGTTCAGCTATGCGAAGCTAATCCGTCTTGCATAAATCGTAATGATGGTTCTTCTTTATCTTCTACAGGTGTATCATGTTTGTCATCTTGGAAGAAAAGAAAGCTTCCTCTGTGGAGAAGGCACAATTTTTAATCAGCAGATCCTGGGCTGTGATTACTGGTACAGTGCAGACTGTGAATCTGCTCCTAATTATTATTATCTCAATGCTGAAATTGGAAATACTTTGGACCAACAGCCAGTTTCAGGTGCTTTTCAGCCTGGTCGAGGAATTGTTGGTGGACTGCATCCTCAGGGACAGTATAAAGGAGCACAAGGGCCAAGGCAACCTTATGTTAGACCTCAGATTCAAGGAACAGGACCACAACAGCCATATGGTCAGCCTCAGGGGCCCAGTGGACAAGGGCCAGGATTCCAGCCAGGTGGACCTCAGGGGTCAGGTTACCAACCTGGAGGGCCTCAAGGACCAGCTTACCAACCTAGTGGGCCTCAAGGACCAGGTCACCAAACTAGTGGACGACCAGGTTCCCAACCTAGTGGACCAGGGACACATGGAGGACCTCAAGGACCAGGTTCTCAACCTAGTGGGTCAGGCACACATGGAGGACCTCAAGGACCAGGTTACCAACCTAGTGGGCCTCAAGGACCAGGTTACCAGCCTAGTGGACTTCAAGGACCAGGAACACATGGAAGACCTCAAGGACCAGGTTCTCAACCTAGTGGACCAGGGACACATGGAGGACCTCAAGGACCAAATTACCAACCTAGTGGACCTCAAGGACCAGGTTACCAACCTAGTGGACCTCAAGGACCAGGAACACATGGAAGACCTCAAGGACCAGGTTCTCAACCTAGTGGACCAGGAACACCTGGAAGACCTCAAGGACCAAGTTACCAACCTAGTGGACCAGGTACACATGGAGGACCTCAAGGACCAGGATATCAACCTAGTGGACCTCAAGGACCAAGTTACCAACCTAGTGGACCTCAAGGACCAGGAACACATGGAAGACCTCAAGGACCAGGTTTTCAACCTAGTGGACCAGGTACACATGGAGGACCTCAAGGACCAAGTTACCAACCTAGTGGACCTCAAGGACCAGGAACACATGGAAGACCTCAAGGACCAGGTTCTCAACCTAGTGGACCAGGGACACATGGAGGACCTCAAGGACCAGGATACCAACCTAGTGGACCTCGAGGACCAAGTTACCAACCTAGTGGACCTCAAGGACCAGGTTACCAACCCAGTGGGTCAGGGATACATGGAGGACCAGGTAGACAAGGTCCAGGTGCACAGAGTGGTGGACCACATGGTCCTGGAATTCAGCCTGGTAGGCCACAAGGTCCAGGGACACATGGTGGACCACAAAGTCCTGGATTTCAGGTAGGTGGGCCACAAGGACCAAGTTCCCAACCTAGTGGAGGAGGACCTGGATTTCTTCCAGGTGGACAACAATCAGGTACACATGGGGGACCACAAGGACCTGGTTACCAGCCTAGCAGACCAGGAACACAAGGATCTGGTTATCAACCTAGTGGAAGAGGGCCTGGCTTTCAGCCTGGTGGACAAGCACCAGGGCAAGGCAGTCAGCCACATGCAGGATCCCCACAAACTTTTGGCCAACCTCAGGGAACAGGTACACAACCTCATGGTCAGCCTTCAGGATCTGGTCCACAACCACCATTTGGTCAGCCACAAGGACCTGGGTCTCAATCACAGCCAGGTGGTCCCTGGACACTACCAGGAGGTATGATGATGATGGGAGGTCCTGGAGATCGTTGATCATATTTGCATGTTTGGAGACAATTTTTAAACGTTCATTAACTGTTCGTGACAGACTAGTCGCCATGGACACTGAAGTGAATGAGAAGTGATGAGTTCCTTTCTCACAGGAAGTTTTCCTCATTCTAAAGACTTCAAATAAAATTTAACGCCTTCGTTCTCGAAATTTGAATAAATTCTTTGGTTATTGTTATGCCATGTTTCTGTTTTTTATTCTAGTCATTACTGTCTTCCCACTCCGATTCGTAAAAGCTGTTATTATAAATACTCATCTAAAAAGCATAAATATATAACTTATTATTTAAATAGTCCAAAAGTGGTTGCAGATTAATACAGTAGTATTCATTTTTATATGATAATATTTAAACACATCAGAAGCTGTAGAGCAGTAGTTCTTGCTTTTCTCTCAAGTTCATCCCACAAAACATAAAACTCCTAAAAATTACTGACATGAATTTCATCATTACTCAGTCCTTACAGGGTTGATATTTGTTAATATTATTAAGGTGATTGATGAATTCTGGAACCGTGTGCCCAGAGAACACCGACTTGCAAGTGTTTGGGTGATGTAAGAAGTATATCTGGATGGGATGTTTTTAAGATGTATTTATATATCTATATTTCCATTTTGAGGTCTTTTTACAGAAGGAAAATTCTCCACACAACCCTTCAAGTGAATGCACACAGAAAAAAAAACATTTTTATGTGTATTTGACACTATAATATCTATCTATAATATCACTATATCACTATAATATAGATCCCTATAATATCTTCCCAATTATTGCGTACAGATCAATATTTAGAGAGTTTGAAACATGTTAATTCTGGTCAGTATATCTTAAATTGGTTTGGAGTAATGCAGATCATACACACAGGACCATTCATCGAGTGCGCGTTTGCATTTTGTTTTACTTGATTTCCATTGCCTGAAAAGGAAATATACACTGAACACACTTGAGCTCCTGATAGTATTATTAATGGCACGAGAAATTTCTGGGAGTATGGGGATCTTCCTATTCGCAAAGTAAACGCCAGGGAATGTCATTAATAAATAGAAGATTACTCTAAAAATGGTACGAGGTAATTATCGAAAGAAATACTTTTGTAATCTCACATGAGTAAGTACCTAAGAAATCCTGCTGAACTCAGGATGAAAAGCTTAATATTGAAGAGAAATCCTGCAGATCACCATGAAAAATAGAAGTGACAGATATGCTACGCGTAAATTTCTTGGTTTATACGGAATCATGGATTCAAATTGTAAATATTCAATCGATCCCAAATTATATTTAATATATTGTACACACGCGGCGTATAATTTTCCACATCAGATCATTTTTCATAATTTGCAAGGACTGATAATACAGACATTGGTAATGCTCCAATTTGAAAAATCTGAACACTCGTTCTCAGACAGCTCAAAAACTAAAATAAATCCTCGCTATGTTTTAATGAAATAAATATCAACAATTTATCTCGTCATAATTTTCTTCCCTTTCATGTTGGGTTCAAAGGTCTATCAGGGCCAAGTAACTTGGCTTCTCAGAAGCTTCCTTATCGCTTCTAAGTTTTAAAAGTGGTACACCGTGAGTAGACATATCGATACAAAATTAATAACGGAAAAAACTCACGTACAAAGATTATTTAATAGTATAATTTTCGCCTGTGTGTCAGAGGCATCTTCAGCACATTAAGCTCAAATTAAAATTTGAGCTTAATGTATTTAATTTAAATCAAAATTTAATTAAAATCAAATTAAAAATTTAATTTGAGCATAATGTACTGAAGATGCCTTGTGACACACAGGCGAAAATTATACTATTAAATATAATAAATTTAGTTTAATCCTTTATCAAAGTGTGAACAAACAAAGTTTGTGCCTGAAAGTATCTTCAGGACTGGGGTAAGGTGGTACAACACCAGGGCACTCCTTGCAAAGGTGGAGCAAGCTACCAACATCCTATCTCAGCATCTCCCATAATGCAAAACACATCTCCTTGCGGATATGTCTAATGTTATGCATTAAGGGAAGGGCCACAACCCAGACTAGTTTCGACCTTTATTGAGGTCTCTTCAGTGGGAACCAGGCCCAAGTGGAGATACTTGGATAAAGCTCACACTTGGATAAAGGATTAAACTAAATTATTATACCCTAACCAAGTGAAAAATAAACTTTCAACATCTTTCTCTAAATCCAGAGTAATTTATTAAAAAAGGGTGGCATACCATTTGGCAACTCCTATAGGTAGAGATGACCTGCTATTGCTTCTTCCTGGTATCTCCACTTGGGCCTGACTCCCACTGAAGTGACCTCAATAAAGGTCGAAACTAGCCTGGGTAGTGGCCCTTCCCTTAATGCATAACATTATACATATCCGCAAGGAGATGTGTTTTGCATTATGGGAGATACTGAGATAGGGGTGTTGGTAGCTTGCTCCACCTTTGCAAGGAGTTCCCTGGTGTTGTACCACCTTACCCCAGTCCTGAAGATACTTTCAGGCGCAATCTTTGTTTGCTCACACTTGGATAAAGGATTAAACTAAATTTATTATACCCTAACCAAGTGAAAAATAAACTTTCAATACTATTAAATAATCTTTGTACGTGAGTTTTTTCCATTATTAATTCTTATCGCTTTTGACAGATCTTATTTGCGTTGTCTGCCATTGTTTGCATAATGTGTGTATGTTCATCTGGCCGGTTTTTCTGTTTGTGGAATTTAGAAAAACTCCATTTTTCAAGAGGAAAAAGCTTGCCACCTTTGCATGAGACCGGCTAATTCGCCTTCAGTGGAAAAGCCTGAAAATAAAAAAAAAAAATTAAAAAACTCTTTGTATTTCCTGAACCCAACTTTTCCATCCCCAAGTTCCCTTCAAATAATGTTCATTGTCTGCCATCTCGAGAATGATTTGCATAAATCATGACTGGAACACTCGGTAGAGAATCTGGTCTGTAATTATAGCAATTTTATATCTCTTTTTATGCAGGGGCGCTATGAGATATCTGCTTCAGTCATCTGTATTTCCACTCCTAATCAGATCTTCTGATGCTGGGTAACTATCTAACATCTTAATGCTTTCATATTTGAGCAATTCTTGCTGAACATCAGTTATTGCCTGTCTTTCTGCACTTCAGATTTCTGAAATGATTACACTCTCTCCTGGATATTTTCTACCACTGTTCGGTAACTGCTTATCTTATTTCAGTTAATAATGTTTAAGCAAACTTCGATTTTTATGTCATCATTATCATTTCCAATTATTTGTTATAATCTTTTCTTCGTTTCTGAATATTTTCAACAGTCTTTCAAGACTTTTCTACCTTGATGAATAGGACAAATGCGCCCATAGCGAGTAGATTTTGTTAGCTGGCAAGTAGCTGCAGAATGGACAAAATGGAATATATATATATATATATATATATATTGGTATTTCTAGCCTAGCTCCCACTGATGAGACCTCAATAAAGGTCGAAACCGGTCTGGGTAGTGGCCCCTTGCCTTTAATACAAAACATCATACACCCCCTTCTTGGAGATGTGTTTTGGCATTAAGGGTAAATATTAAGATTAGTGATCAGAGCTTATTCCACCTTTACCACGAGTTGCCTTGGTCTTGCACTACCTGTAGGATCAGCTAGTCTTGCATTACTTGCAGGCGCAAACTTGACTTGTTTGTCTGTTTGCTTACTTGGGAAATGGAGTAAAACCAGCTTTAAAATTGCTTGGTATTTTTAACATTTATTATACCCAAGGTAAAATACTTTCTACATTTATATCTCTTCCAGAGATTTTTATTTAATAAGTTTATAACACCTTATGGTAACTTGTTCTGGTAAAATACTTAATAAGCTCTGTATTACCAAATCTTAGTATTTCTAGCCTGGCTCCCACTGATGAGACCTCAATAAAGGTCGAAACCGATCAGGGTAGTGGCCCCTTGCCTTTAATACAAAACATCACTTATTCAACCACGCTACAGCCCTGTTAACGATTTGGTAGAACTCCTATTAAACTAGCATGTATTTTCATTCAAGAACCGAGCGATTTTTTCCTCGCAAAACAATCAGGCCGAGGCCTATAATATGTGGATGGCTCGAAGCCACCTAACCGCGACCGTGTCCTATGTCTATAGATGCGTGTACTCACTGGCCGATTTGCCGGTTCTGGGGGGACACGAAACATGAGTTTCCTCGTGGAAAAAAAAAATCCGTATTAGACCGGCTAACTCACCTTTAGTCGAAAGAGACCAGTTAAAGGTTCCTCACGTCACTTACAGGAATCAAACCCAGGTCTTTCCGACCAAACGGTTTCGTCTGTACTAACTGATCTAGGGAGGCTCTAGTTATGGCACTACATAGGGATACTAACTTGCAGTTTTAAATGTTGTTATAACAGGAATCACTTGATTTATTTACAATGAAGATGATCAGTAATTTCTTGGTTAGCATATTATAAATGACTTTCTTCATGTCACTTGCCTTGGCCTATATAGATACATTCACAAATTTCGTGCAAGCAGAACGCTAATAAATGACCTTTAGAACACATTCTACATTTAACTTGTCAAACTTGTGCATAGTTCTTTCAGAATATTCTACTCAGTAATAAAATCTACAAAACGAATACAAAAATAAGCAGTCGTATCTGCTGTGACTCGAGAAAGAACGGAGTGAGACTGATGTTTTTTTTTAAAACAACGCATGCGTTAAAAATTATACAAATTATCAACGTCCTTCTAAGAGGTACGGTATCAACAGCCACGTCCTTCGTTTTTTTTTTAAACAGCCAAGCTCATATTCGCATGAAGTTGTAAAGAATTGTTAAACTTTCTAAGAAATTATGTTCTCATAGCAAAAATAAACAATAACAAAAATGCGTTGAGACATTGGACCAGATGATTTATGAGGATTTCACCTAACACTTGGCATCACTCAATCAGTCTACAGGATTCAAAATCGTACTCGTAACGTCTCATTATGATGATTATCATTGTTATTTATTCAGACAATCGAAACACGGCCAAAAACAACAGATATTAATCACAACAATTTGATTGATGATGTAATTCACTTGAATTCAGATTCTATCCGAGAATCTCAGACTCGTCTGTTAGATACTGTCATGTAAAAAAATATTAAGTGTTTCAAGTAATACCTCCCACCTTCCCCCAACAAATGTCGTTATGAGTTTGATAGTTTCGTTGAAATTGCACCTAGTGCACCAGGATTAATTGAGAAGATATTGATCTATTTAAGCCACAACCACCAAATTTCGATGACTAAATCTCAGTATCCTGTAATTATTTCAAGTTATTTGTTGTTGATGTCAGTCATCCAAACTCGTCGATGTTAAATGATCGAAATTTTTTAACCTCTGATGGTAGATTTTATGCTACCATCAGAGGTTAAAAAAAGCATTTATTTGCATAAATATCGATGAATCATTTGGACTACTTGATCATGGCGGTATTTGTAATCAGTTTGAACAATTTTGCTGCGTGATTCACTCATCGGGGATATTCTACAGTTTCAACTTACTGATTGCACAATCTGCATTTACATCTGCATAACTGATATTCTCCAAAATCAGACCACAATTTATTACTATGTTCTCACTTTTTGCTTTAATTACATTATGAAGCCTATTCTTGAGTAGCTAGAATAAAACCTTTAGTTTCTTCCTCGATGAAAGTAGCGATATGATAGTGTATGCGAAGAGTGAACCGACGGACTGTAAGATAAAGAGCGTGATAGGCAGCAAAGATGAAAGTGCAACCGACCTGGTAGAGATGGCGAAGAGCAACGATGAAGTCATTCAGGATATGAATGCGGAGTTGGTGAGGATGAGGCGATTGTGGAGTGAAATGGAGAAATTAACATATGTGTATAAAGGGACATGAAGGCTGGAATAAAAGAGGCATTATGAAAAAGGTGTCCAATGATTCGAGAGTGACCATGTATGGGGATTCGATTATTACAGTGTGGTAAATGAGAAGGCACATAAAGTTTGCTTTCAAGCAGGGGGGAACAGATTGAACAGAGCGATTGAAGCATTAGATACGATGGGGGGGGGGTGGGGGGGGGGGGGGGTGGGGGGGGGGGGGGGTGGGGGGGGGGGGGGGTGGGGGGGGGGGGGGGTGGGGGGGGGGGGGGGTGGGGGGGGGGGGGGGTGGGGGGGGGGGGGGGTGGGGGGGGGGGGGGGTGGGGGGGGGGGGGGGTGGGGGGGGGGGGGGGTGGGGGGGGGGGGGGGTGGGGGGGGGGGGGGGTGGGGGGGGGGGGGGGTGGGGGGGGGGGGGGGTGGGGGGGGGGGGGGGTGGGGGGGGGGGGGGGTGGGGGGGGGGGGGGGTGGGGGGGGGGGGGGGTGGGGGGGGGGGGGGGTGGGGGGGGGGGGGGGTGGGGGGGGGGGGGGGTGGGGGGGGGGGGGGGTGGGGGGGGGGGGGGGTGGGGGGGGGGGGGGGTGGGGGGGGGGGGGGGTGGGGGGGGGGGGGGGTGGGGGGGGGGGGGGGTGGGGGGGGGGGGGGGTGGGGGGGGGGGGGGGTGGGGGGGGGGGGGGGTGGGGGGGGGAAATTAAATACATTAAGCTCAAATTTTAATTTGAGCTTAATGTGCTGAAGATGCCTCTGACACACAGGCGAAAATTATACTATTAAATAATCTTTGTACGTGAGTTTTTTCCGTTATTAATTTTGTATCGATATGTCTACTCACGGTGTACCACTTTTAAAACTTAGAAGCGATAAGGAAGCTTCTGAGAAGCCAAGTTACTTGGCCCTGATAGACCTTTGAACCCAACATGAAAGGGAAGAAAATTATGACGAGATAAATTGTTGATATTTATTTCATTAAAACATAGCGAGGATTTATTTTGGTTTTTGAGCTGTCTGAGAACGAGTGTTCAGATTTTTCAAATCGGAGCATTACCAATGTTCTGTATTATCAGTCCTTGCAAATTATGAAAAATGATCTGATGTGGAAAATTATACGCCGCGTGTGTACAATATATTAAATATAATTTGGGATCGATTGAATATTTACACTTTATGTGACCACTAATTCATAGGTAATATAGAAATAGAAGACTCGACGCAACATAGATTTTTCGAAAATTTTCTAGTGGTTTTCCCCTTTTTCTTTTGGCTGGGATAGGGCCCCCTTTGTCCTCCCCCCCCCCTGGGTGTGCCACTGATCTCAAAGACATTCTCTAAAATGTTTCAAACGTTGTTCTGTTTGACATTCAAATTGCAAACTATAAATTACCATCTATAGTAACTATTATTAACACATTATACAAAAAACGGAAAATTTGTATGAAATTCATTGTTAAAAAAAAACAAACTAGAACAACATGTTTTGAAATTAAAAAAAAAATATACTATTATTATTATTATTATTATTATTATTATATGTATGTAATTTTTAGAATTTTGTAATTTTGCAATTTCCATAATTTTACAATGTAATCGTTATATATGTATGCAAGATATAATAAAGTGTTTAAAAAAAAACTGACACCTCCAAGGAGTCTGGAGAGGTGCTCTCTTCAGACTCCCTGGAGGTGTCAATACAACTCTGTCTACACCACTCAATTCACCAACGCCATCTACCGCCGACCACCACTACCACTACTTTTTCCACAAACAGCCATGCCCACGGTGGGATTCGAACTAGCAGCCTTTTGTGTGGAGAGCGGATACGCTAACCACTCGGCCTGCCAGGCCGCCATCGATCTTTATTAATAGTGTTGTGCATTTGCAAAGTGTAAACAAGTTGACATTCGTAGTGTTTTGTTCGTTTTGTGTAGCTATAAAATGAATACATCTCCAAGAAAGCGTTCAAAAATATGTACTCTTTCTCGGTACACTTCCATGACTCAAAGACAAATTGCAAATGAATGTAGTGTTGGTTTAGGTGCGGACGTGTTAATGCGATTTCAAGTGGTTTAGAGAGATAGATAACTTTTCTCCTGAAAGAAAAGGAAAATGTGCGAGAAAAAGGAAAAAGCTACACTTACTCAAGATCGTTTACTAATTACGAAAAGAAAATGAATCCAAGATTGTCTGCTGTGTAAACAGAGCTAGTGGGATTAATGTTTCTGGCATAACAGTCCGTTGAAGATTCTTGGAAGCAGGAGATCTACCCACAGACCAAAAATAGAAACAACTGCTGATGAAGGCTATGCAAGAAAAGAGGTTCCAGTGGGGAAAAGTATAGAAATATTGGACTATTGAGAAATGGAAGAAGGTCATATTCTCAGATGAGAACCATTTCTTTGTCCAAGGAGAGAGTACTCTATGTTCGCAAATCAACGGCTGAGAAGATTTTCTCTCACCACTTTCAACGAGCTCCTAAATTCCCAGCAAAAAAGTTGTTCTGAGGTTGTTTTACATGACCGTCCAGGATCACCTGTGCCTATTGACGGTATGATGAAAAGACCAATATATAAAGAAATTGGAGAAAAGAGTGGTCCCAGAGATCCAGAAAGGCAATGAGCTCATCTTCTAATAGGATCTTCCTCCATGCCACACTTCTAAAAAAAAGTGAGAGTTCCTCAAAAATCACAACATCCATGGAATGGATTGAAAACAACCGGGTTTATATATGTCGATATATTTGAAACTAAGTAAGAATTACCAATAAGTTTCGCCAACGTAACTGTTTGGCTTCGTCAGGGTAAAAATTAAATACGAAACAACTTAAACACTAAAATTGTTCATAAACGAAGAACCGAATATAATTGTATTTTTTATAAAAAAAAAACACAGCAGAACGCGTACATCAGATGCATAGAGCGTGTATGAAGTAAACTGTTGTAATGTAGGAACGTTCTGAAATTAGCAGCGATATTTAGCTGTGGCATGCTTGAAGATCTTATGAGGGTCTTCCAAATATCAGGCAGAATTAATCCTTGGTTTCTATTTAGGTTATGTGTAGAACGGCTAACAATTATGACTTCTTTTATGATTCTGGAGCGGAAATCTTCTTTTAAATAAGGCATGGAGCTTTTATCCCATTTTATGGTATGGTTTGTCCTAGAGAAATGAAATGCCAACCCTGAATTGTCTTCTATGTTGTTGTTTACGTCTCCTACGTGTTCTTTTTTTCTGATTTCAAAACTTCTAGATGTCTGACCAATATAGTTTAATTTTCACGAACAGGGGATGTTGTAGACGCCAGCATATTTGAAGAAAGCATGAATGTCTTTCGGAGATCTTTAGAATTGGCGGATAGTCTTTAACGGTTTAAAATTCACTCGTATTTCATGTGGCTTGAGGAATGTAGCAAACCTTTTGGAGACTGTCCCAATATAAGGAATTGGGATAGTGGATTTATAACGTTTCTTCAGATAGTTGCTGTGGGCGGTCATAGAAAATTATATTATGGGTCAGTTTTTCTTAGTTTAAAATTAACATCGTACACATGCTTAAAAATAGGGCCTCTCGCATCAACTACAGAGGATAAAGATCTCGAAGATAAACTATCCTACATATCTAAAAACCTTATAGCCAACGGTTACCCAAAAAAACTGACCCATAAGTAGGGTTGCCACCTTTTGGTAAGTCCAAAGAGGGACACACTTATCGAATATGAAAGTCTTCCTCTCCTCTAAATGTATAAAATGAAAAAGCCAAATTTGAATATGAAATTCTAACCTTGTAAAAAATTAAAAGATTGAATACATTGGTACCGGTATTGGTGATTTAATAATATTTCTTCATCGTATGAGACAAGTTCAATTCCTCTAATTACTAGTCCTGTATATCTCCTTTCCCTTATATACAGGTACCACCACACTCTGTCTCCATTTCTCAGGAATTACCTGTTGACTATAGACCTCTTTCAACAGATTCCACACAAATTCAATGCCTTCGTCTTCTAATGCTTTCCGGACCTCCACTGGTATTCCATCTGGACCAGCAGTCTTTCTACTGTTCATTTTGGCCATCGCTTTCATCACTTTCCCCTAGTGATTCCTTCATTTGCTAGTCCCTCTTCCTCACTCATCAACTTCTCAAAATATTCCTTCCACCTGATCTGAATACATTGATTTTCTTATTATAATTTCATCTGCTCCTTTAATCTTCACTTTGGAGATGTCTTTCATTGTTTTACTCCGATAACCAGACAACCTGTATTCAGACATCCTTCCATCGCTTCTAATTCATCACAAATTTTTATATGCCTTTGCTTGTGCCACTACTTTTCTTGCTTCTTTCTTTTCTCTGATAGAGTTTACGAGCTTTATCCCTCTGGGAGGCATTCCAAACTTTCTTTGCTGCTTACTTCCTTTGTATCGCTGCTAGTGCATTTTCTTCCCACCACCACCACCACCAGCTTTCCTTGTTTTCTTTTATATTGCCTGATGTTTCTCCTAGTATGTCATTGCCACATTTCCTGATTGTGTCGCCACCATTGCTGGACATCACTGAAATCTCTTTTTATCTTCTTAAGTATCATCTCTTTAAATGTTCTTCACTGCTTCCTCCTTGAGTTTAAACCACTTTTTCCTGTGCACTCCTTGTTTTCACTCTTTTTTGATGCAAGTCCGTGCAAAGTAGTCGATGTCGTGAAGTGACGTGGTCTCCAGTAATTACCCCACAGTTCCTAACTTCCTTGAGAGTGTTCTTCTGTACAAATATAGTCAATTTGAGAAGTGATGCCTCCACTCTTATACATAATCAGATGTTCTGCCCTCTTTCTGAAGAAAGTATTCATTAGAGCCATTTCAAATGCAACTGTACAATCGATTATTCTTAAACCTTCCTGATTTGCTTCCCGTATCCCATGCCTCCATGTATTCTCTCACACTGTTCATTTTTTCTACCTACATATCCATTTAGATCGCCCCCAATAATCACGTTCCTCTTCCTTCAATCCTTGCATCACCCCATTCATTTGTGTCCAGAATGCCAATCAAATCAAAACACTAAACAAATTAACTATACTGTATAATCATAATAGTTTAATTTTACAAACACATAATTCTATCATTTCTAAGAATTACTTCCACCACAGTTTTTCATTTCTTTACACGATATAATTCCCACTCCATTTCTTCTCCATCTCTGATGCTTCACTATAGAATAGGTTGTAACCATCTTTCGCTGTTACCTCGCTACCTAGTTTCTTGCACACACACATAACAAGTCCACTCTTCTTCTTTTCATCAAATTTGCCGGCTCTCGTCCTCTAACAGTCATACTCTCCACATTCGGTGAGGCAACCTTCAGTCTCTTAAACAATCCTCAAACAAAAAAGGGAAATGTTACATTTATACTAAGCAGTGCCTACTATGATGCCAAAATCTGCTCAACATATTGACAGACTCTTTCACTTACTTGGAAACAGATTGTGATCATATTTGGTCTTCATTGCATGCAGTGGCATAGCTACGGGTGTTGGTCCGCCTCGGGTGGCACTTTGAACCTTACCCTATACGTCGTTTTGACTTTTTGTAGCATTTTTGGTGTGTATTGAGAGAGGCTTCAAAAGCTCTAGCAATGCCACTGATTGCATGACTTCATTCGTAGTCGTAAAGACAGCATCCCTTTTATAAATGAATAAATTAAAAAAAAATTAAAAAAAAACATCCTGGGGTAATTAATTTCATGTGGCAAAGAGTACATCACTCAAAACAGCCTCGCCTACTCCATTTGGATAGTAAAAGATGCCAGATTGAAAAAAAAATGCATCGTCAATTGAACTAGCTAGTTGCAACTGATTGGATTAAGCATCTTATTGAAAATAAATAATGAGATTAACGTTTTGTGTAGTTGGAAATTAATGATAATTAACCTCACTTTTGACTAGCAGCAAATCAGTACCAATCATTAAAAAAAAAAAGAAGAAAAAAAAGAATCAGCTAACGCCTTTTTATTCCCGTATAGGGAGTAGACGAGGCCGTGGTTTAGCCCTATCTAACTTTTGGAGACTGAGAGGAAAGTTTAATCTCTACTGGTACCCAATCAGAGATAGCTGGCCCAAGGCTATCACTAATTAAGCGACAAGCAGCAAAGAGCTGCTGGCCTGTGGTCCCTAACACAATATACTTAATGTTTGAAATAGTGTGGGTTCTACAGTCGATTTTTTTGAGAATACGGGACGAAAAACCCGAGTTTCCGGGATAAAAAAATCCGCTTGCCCGTTCCAGAGATCGACTAACTCGGAACTGGTCGAAAAAAGGCTTAGGAAAATTTCCTCTAGTCGCCGACTAGATTTGAAACCAAGTCTTTCTTTGTATGCAAACGCTATATCCACTGAGCTACACAGGAAATAAAAAAATCACTTTAGCAGGCAAATTCAAGTGTATGCTTCCTCTAGGCAAGCATTATTATGCCACAATTTTTTTTTTTTTTTTTTTTTTTAAAGGATGCTTTCATAGTTCAGATACAATTTTGCGCCCTCCAGTCTTGCTATTCCTGGACATTGCTTTAATTGCTTAGTGGGTCAGAATGACCCTGCATCTAAGTATATAAGATAACCTTAACTTTAAAAGACCATAGAATAGCTGACATTTATTTTACAGATAAATTATATAACACGCTTACTCTAGCTCCATTCATATAATCTAACCTACATTAAACCATTTTACCTCCTTTATCATGGAAATTTTAGTGCCAGCACATGTAGCAGAATATGTGTCTAAAGCATGGTCATGCAATGGAGCCTGCTTATAGAAACCTCCAACCAATAGCTAGCTATTATCTCTCACTTTATGACTATACTTATCTATCCTCTGATTTGCTGCTTCCAATCTGTAAGTTTCCTCCACTAAATCTGACAATTCACTAAATAATTCAGCTACTGTATCTTCCACACCAGGCACATTGTGCAGTTATTAGCTTCAATGAGGACATTAACTCGTACATTCAAACTTCAGCATTTTCTTTTATTCATGAAGGGAGTAGTTGAAGCTCCTTTGGTTGCTTACAACTCTTTACCAAAGTTGATAACAAGCTAAAGCCTATGTAATGCAAGTGGAACAACAACAGGACATTGCGCCCTTCGATTGGAAAAGACCTGAGTATAATTCGCAATGCGACGAGAGGAATCCTTAAGTTTTTTTTTTTCAATTGGAGGTGAGTTGGCCCATCTGATATGGCGGTTGCAGGGTTTTTATCCCAGACACTCAGATTTTTCATCTTGCATACAGGTAAATCGGTCATGAGAACACGCAATTTACAGACAAAAATATTATTGTTATGGTGGGTGAAAGGTGTGTGTGTCATAGAGTACAGCATCCTCTTGCAATGAATCACATAATAATAATCATGAATCAGTTTTCACAGGAAAGATTACAGAAGACAAATGCTGCCATCTCGTGCTCCTAAATCTAAGAGGTGTATAAGTTTTCTACAGTCTTTTTGTTTTTAATCTGCAGTATTAAATTAAAAGATCTGAGTTTCCAGAAAAATTCCTGACTGTGCCAAAGATCAACTCAGGCACCAGCCATAGAAAAAGTTCTTCAATCTGCAAATAGTATAGAACCTCTAAGTCATTAATTCATATTTTCACTTTCCAGTAAGTTTAAAAAATCACCCCGCCCCCAACACACACACACTCATTCTCTTCTGTTGTTCTGGATAGCGATTGTACCTTTCCAAATATGCCTAATATCCACTTTATGTGCGCTATAATTGTTCCTGCTGTTAGCAACAAGGAATACCCATTATACTAAGTTAATTATTTAAAATAAAGAGCCAATAGGCTTCATTTCGGCGATGTAAACATTATTTAAATTAAGGGGATATTAAATCACACATTTGTACTATGTAAGCTAAAGCACGTAGTACAAACTAGGGCAACTAGTAGCAAAGGTGGGTAAAGTTCTGATCGCTATTCTTATGGGAAATACATTTACTTAAAACACATCTCCTCCTAGATGTTTTACATTATGGGAAATACAAAGAATAGCGATCAGATCTTTATCCACCTTTGCTACGAGTTGTCATAGTTTGTACTACGTACTTGAACTACGCGCTTTAGCTTACGCTAGTAGTCGCCGATACTTTTATAGTTACTATATTCGGCATGAAACTCTTTGATTCCGATCTTTGAGTTTCTTATTCGGTTTTAAAACAATGTGGGATTTAATAGCCCCTTAATTTAAATAATACTAAGTTAATACTTTCCACATACTTCTACAGGGCTTTCTTAAATAATACTACTACAGTATTGGAAGTTAATTCCAGTGGTTGACTATTCTTCCTCTTTATAGTACTTTTATCCAGCTTGGTGCAGGGTCTGCTATGATTCTGCAACTGTGGGAAACACCAACCAGCTTGTCGCAGTCTGGCATTGGGGGAGGAGAGGGGTTAACTATTTTTGACTGTAGAAGTGTGTTCACAGGGTCGGTTAGCCTGTTCTGGGGAATGAAAAACACAAATTTCTAGGTAAAAAAATCCCCTACCTCCATATGCGACTGAGTAACTCACCTTTAGTTGAACAAGACCAGATAAAGGTTCCTCACGTATTGGACGAGAATCGTACCCAGGTCTTTCCGACTAAAGGGCTTCGTCTATAGTGACTGAGCTATGGAAGCTCTTCTTGTGGTTGACTCTTTCGCTAAATTAATTTTTTGTATGCAATTCACTGGAAAATTAGAAATATCTATAATTATAATCACCATATCATTTCCTTTAAGAGAAAATCTTATTTGTCCTGTCTCAAAGGTTTACAATCTATAAAATTAAATTCATTAGTCATAAGTGGCTACTCACTATAGATCAATTGGTCACTATCCTCATTTTTATTCAGCATGTCAATATCCCAAGTAGTGACAGCAAACCTAAATGCAGTACTTTAAATGAGGCTGAACCTTAGTTTGTATGGGGAAATTCTACTAGCAAAGTTACTGCAAATTAATGAAATCCCAGTGTTGTCCTTTTAGCTAACTATATTACTTTATTCAGAAATCATCAGGGGTGTAGTCCTAAAAGAAATAGTGCCAGGGCTCTAGCTTGGAAACAAAAATCCAAGAGCACGAAGTGTATTATTATTATTATTGCGAAGGCCATATGATAGAGAGATTGTCTTGTTTTCTGAAACGAAAATGACAAGAGCAGCAAGCTGCTATTTTTTGACCAAAAGCTGGAAATGCATGATAAGTCTCATTATTATAATTCTTATAATTTATTATAATGAATTTTAAAATTTTGATAGTTTTAAAAAAGTACCACTACACCCTTGGAAATCATCATAATGGAGTTCCGGTATTTTGAGTTTAACCTAGCTAGTTAGGTTTTCTGTGGATTTTTGGCAACCCGAAATGAAGGAAAGAATTTTAAGCTTAAATGTTCTATTTCTCAGACCACTTATATCTTATTTATATCCTATTTCGGTCTGCCTGAAGCAAATAGAACTTTGCAATTACTGCTCAAGATTAGTATTACTAATCATTATTATGTGATTTCCCTCAATGAGGGAATCGACACCAACTATTATACTGTTATACCTTTTCTTGAATTCATCTGCACTACCGGCATTCACCACCTCCAAAAGAAAGCCATTCCAATCAAGTGCTATTCTATGAGAGAAAAATCTAGCTCTCACCCTTTTCTTGACTGTATTCATCCTCAACTTCCATGGATGCCCTCTCAATCTCTTCCACCCTTCATAAAATATTCCATCTGCTGCTATCCTGTGACCCATTCATAAGTTTGTAGGTCTTTATCACATTACCACCTTTCATCTGTTTGCCAGTGGTGTACTGCTTACACATGTAGTGCACACCATGCTACATTGGATGAAATATATATTGGAATTGCTGAATATAATTTTATTCAGCAATTCCAACATATTTCATCCAATGTAACATGGATATCACCAGGGAGAAAATCATATAACCCATGCTTACTAACTTGTGTCTTGGCTGCAGCCAACTTGACAGGATTACATTATTAGAGTTCAAAGGGACACTTGAAAAAGCTTGTGCAGATTTAAAAAAAAAAAAAAAAACAGATAATAGTAATCATTTCCCCAAACTCTTGGAGATTGGCATACAGTCAGAGCAATTAAAGTTCAGACAATTTTGTAGCGTTTCATGTTTCAAAGAAAAGATGATCAAACCTAAACCAACAGGTTCAGGTTTGATCATCTTTGTCTGGTTCCAAAGAACTCTGTGCCTAGTGTCAATTGCATGAGAAGTAAGGCTAGGCTTGTCACATTCCATAAAAACGTTTATCTTCTGAATACTAGTGTTTATAATTCAGAAATATTGACCATAGTACTCACAATTGTAGACAAACTAATTAGGATTTTGGATCAGATGATTACAGCAGTTACCTTCCATACTCCAGTCCTGAAGTCTTCAAACCCATCAGTAGGTAGCCAATGAACTCAAGTATTGTTGACAAGGGTGCCAACAATACCGATTTCAGAAAGCTAGTAAGGACTAAAAAGTTCTGCATACTCATTTCACGGAATTAAAATAATTTATCAATATCACTGATAAAAATTAACATTGAACAATGGATTCAGTGCTGAAGGATTCTCACTAGTTAGTGGAGCTAAAAATTCAATACTACTCTGCACTGTTTCTCCCTTAACTACTTCTATGTGCTTTGAATCCTCAATCTGCAAATAAGACAGCATAGTATCTACCGAACACCTTAGTGAAATCCAAATACAGGACATAGAAACTATTTTTCACAGTATCTAAACCCTTAGAGTATAATGGTAACTAACTTACTCTTATAAAAACTATGTTGCAATACACTTACAATAATAATACTCTTTTATTCAGAAAGGGAGTTGGCAGAGTTACTTGAGTCCTAATTTTTGGAAGGTCAGTGAGAAGCCAGCTCCACTCTTAGTGTCAACGAAAGCCAAGTCTATCCCTGACATCAGGCATCAAGGAGAGAGGTGTACATTTTTTTTTTCTAGTTGTGGGGTTAAAATCTGTATTTCCAGGAAAAAAAACAAAACAAAAAAACTATCTGCTTATGCTAAAGATTGATTAATTGGAACCAGTAATAAAAAGGCTTAGAAAAAGTACCTCTAGCTAGCAACTCTTTCTTTGGTTTTCATTATCCTCTACCACAGCGCTTCCCAAACTGTGGGCCGCGGCCCCCTTGGGGGCCGTAGGTTTTGTTGAGGGGGGCCGTGAAATAATGAAAACAAATTTAAAACGTTTTAAGACTAAGTATATTTTTTATTTTAAAAGAAACGTATTTAACTTTTTTTTTAAAAAAAAAATCAGCTAACGCCTTTTTATTCCCGTATACGGGAGTAGGCGAGGCCATTTAGCCCTATCTTTTGGAGACTGAGTGGGCAGTTCAATCTCCACTGGTACCAATCGGAGATAGATGGCCCAAGGCTATCACTAATTAAGCGGTACACAGTGAAGAGAGACGGCTCAAATGTGCCGCCATCTCGTGGTCCCTAACCCTAACACAATATATTTAATGTCTGAAAATAATGTGGGTTCTACGGTCGATTTTCTTGAGTTTACGGGATGAAAAACCCGAGTTTCCGGGAGGAAAAACCCGCTTGCCCGTGCCAGAGATCGACTAACTCGGGAACCGGTCGAAAAAAGGCTTAGAAAAATTTCCTCTAGTCGGCGACTAGATTTGAACCACCAAACCCTTTCTTCGTGCGGTCAAGCACTGTAGAGTGCAAACGCCACTTCTACTGAGCTACACAGGCTCTCTTTTTAATTTTTATTATTTCTTTTTTGTTATTTTTTTATATTTTAATGGAAAAATTCACACATTGGTGTTGGTTCACAAACTTTGCTTCTTGCGTATTTCGGCGCTTAACGAATATTAGTAAATATTGCTTATTCATATGTTTCATTTCAAAGCAGTGGTTAATTGTATTTACTTTGAATGCTCTCCAGGGAAGTTCCAAATCTTTCTGTCCCTTTCGTTACGCGTTCGTAATCAGGGACTGTTGATATTGACTTTATATACATATCAAAACTCGTTTTATATTATCATTGTCATCCGAGCTAGTTTTCTGTTACCAATAAAAGTTTCGCATATACTTCACACATGAAAAAAAAGCTTAAACAAGCTCATGTAGGGATATAGTAACTCCTTGCAGTGGTAAACAACATGCCCTCCCTAAGAGCCACTATACTGCAGAGGCAATAAAAATAAGTACTTTTATTATGCCAGTGAATAAGGTATGAGGAGTCTGTGTAATACATTTCTCAACAAATAGTGCAATTAGAGACAACTGGGATAAAAACACGCTAATTAATGAATCACATGTCCCCTTATAAAGAAACTATGCTGTATAGACTGAAACAAAACCATATGTTGCATGGACACAGTATCTAACTAAAAACTATTGTTATTAATTAAATGTATGTGAGTTCGATTTCCCAAAGCAGCAATAAAATTCAACCGAACGCGTTAAAATTCGTAAAAGTGTTAAAACTAAGTAATATATATATATAATGAATGTTATGGCAGTTTCACATATGGAATTCGGTTGAAGAGAGTTAGCATTTCAGCTTTTTTATCTTTATCTTCTGTGGCTTGATGGATGTCAGTCCCGTGGACTTTACTCCCTACATCGCTCTGAAATTCTCTGTTTAATGGAAAAATTTTTGAGCACTTGGCTCGCCCTTATTAGGGCTGTGTTGAAAGGTTTCAATCTGTGATCAGGGCCGCCTTTGGGCGTTTATGTTTCCATCTGTCATTTTCATCACAATTGGATGACTCACGAATGAGTAGGTTGGGATGGAGTGATGCTTGAGTAAAGTACTTGGTTGCTATCTGGAGGAGAAATGTAGGTATGTCTTGCAGGTTTCCATCTTGATGGAGAATGGTGTTTCTTACAAACCATGGGGCATCAAAGATCATTCGGAGGCATTTGGTTTGGATTAATTGCAATCGTTTGATGTTGCTAGGAGAGGTGTGACTCCACGCCGGGGAACCATAAGACAGTATAGGTCTGATGATTGTTTTGCATATTCTTAATTTGTTTTCTGGACTGACTTTGCTTCTGCGGTTGAGTAGAGGGTAGAGCTGAGCTATTCTTGAATTTGCTTTATTGCAAGCATGAGAGATGTGGGAGTTGAAACTGAGATGGTTATCTAGTATGATTCCCAGGTATTTTACTTCTGTTTGCCATGGGATAACAGTGTTGAACATCGTGATTGCTCCATGATGGTCTGCTTTCTTCCTTGTAAATAGTATGGCCGTACTTTTATCTGCATTAACATCTATTCTCCATAATCGAAACCATTTTTCAAGATTTTTAGCTGCAGTCTGTAATCTTTGGGTGGCCAGGTATGGTTTGAGCGATCTGGTGAGTATTGCCATGTCGTCCGCATAAAATGCCATGATGGTTGATGTCGTACTTGGGACATCAGAGATAAAAATGTTAAAGAGTAGTGGTGATAACAGGGAGCCTTGTGGGACACCTGCTGTGATTCTTCTTGTAGTTGATTTGAGTCCACGAAGTTTCACTTGAAATTTTCGGTCTTAGGTAAGAGTCTATGATTTGAATGAGGTTTAGTGAGTATTTTGCAGTAATTAGTTTGTGGATGAGGCCTTTGTGCCACACATTATCGAAGGCCTTTGCCACATCTAGGAAGATTGCGCCTGTATGCTGTCTCCAGTTGTATCCAATAGTGATGTATTCTATGAGTCTGTGGATTTGTTGAGTTGTACTATGTCCAGTTTTAAATCCAAATTGTTCTTTTGGGATTACACCTAGATTCTCTGTTTCAGTTTGGAGGCGTTTAAGAATTACTTTTTCTGCTATTTTCCCCAGGCTCGACAGGAGGCTGATAGGTCTGTAATTCTGGGGGAACTGGGGCGCCTTCCCTGGTTTGTGTATAAGCATTACATCTGCTTGCTTCCATCGAGTGGGAAAATAATTGAGTCTTAGCATAGCATTAATGATTGCCACAAGATGCATTACTGTTTTATGAGGAAGTACTTTAATAATTTTGTTTGAAATCTGATCAAGACCTGGTGCTTTTCTGATATTGAGGTTCTTGATAATTTGGTGTATTTCATTTGGTGTAGTGTAGTTTGAGTTGTCACGGGTTGCTGGACGACGAAGTGCATAGCGTACTTGCTTGTGGATTTTTTCAATGTAGCGCAAGTCCGCATGAGTGTAATTTGGTTGAAATTGCAGCTCCAATGAGTCTGCAAGAGCTTCAGCTTTTTCATCGTCTCGGTAGACTATACCTTTTTCTCCATGTATTGGTTTTATGTTGAGGTGATCGCTGCGAAGGGCTTTAGTCATCATCCATAGCGAGTTATCTTCAATGCTTCAGGAGCTTAGTTTTCTCTCCCATTGCTGATTTTTATGGTCTTTGATTGCATATCGGACTAGGTTTGTTGCTCTGTTAAGCTCTTTTTTATCCTGGGGTGATAGTGTTGAATGGTACCGTCGCCTAATTTTGTTTTTGCTTCGGATAAGTTTTAGGATCTCTTCAGGGAGCAGGTTAGTTTGGGTTGGAACGGTGATGGTGGAGGCTGTTGTAAGGCCAGATTGGATTGTTCTTTCTAGTTTATTGATCGCTATGTCTACTTCTTTGGGTGAGGAGATAGTTGGAATAGGGCCTGTGGTGTTACTGAGAATTAAGTTGAGCTTCTTGAGGTTTATGTAGGATTGTTCGGGGATGGTTACTGCTTCTCTGCCAAGGATAAGCAGAACTGGATCGTGGTCGGAGCTAAGATCATTAATAACTTGCAACTTGAAATGATATGGGGTGTTTCTGAAAATGGCGATATCTAGCACATCAGGCCTGCCCATTGGTCCATAGTGAGTTGGTTCGACAGGACCTGCTATGGTGATGTTTCTTGACATAGCAAATTTGTGTAGGCTCTTCCCGTTGTTGTTGGTGTTTCTACTATTCCATGCAGGGTGTTTTGCGTTTAGATCTCCTGCCACTATTGTTGCTTCGTTTGTGTCAAGGAGTTGGGAGAGGTCTGAGGCTAGAAGTGATTTGCCTGGAGGGTTGTAGACTGAATATAGTTTTAAACTGCCTGTGTTTTTTGTTTGTATTTCAATTCCTGTTTCTTCCAGGTTTATGGTTGCTGATTTCTTGATCTCATTGTATCTAATGCTATTTTTAACAAATATAGCAGTTCTGCCCCTCTGGCATTAAGTCTATCTGATCTTAGTAGTGTGTAGTACTTTATTTTGGGGTTGTCACAAGGTCTAAGGTGCGTTTCATTGACCAGAAGGCTGCTATCTTGTATCTTTCAGTAAATTCTTTTAGTTCTAGGAGGTTGTTTTTTAGCCCATTAACATTCCAATAAGCAATCTGTAGTGAATTATTTAAATTGACCATGTTATCCATTAATCATAGAGAAGATGACTTGTGTGCTTTTGAGGAATTTATTGGTGTCAGCCTGACTGGGATTTGTTTTGCTAAAGGTTGTCAACATCTCTCCTAGCATGGCAGCTAGGATTGTTGCAGTGGCTTGGTTGCAAGATGCCGGTTTATTATTAGTATAGACGACAGAAGCATATGACTTTTCAGGAGTAACAACCCGCGTTTTGCTTTCTGGTGTAATTCTCTTCTGATTGGGCATGGGTAGAACTTCTCTAGTTTTCTGCAGGTTGAGTGGATAAAGTGAGCATCCCTTGTAATTTGCCGGGTGTGGGCCGCCACAGTTTGCACACTTAGCAGGTGTGGTTCGTGGCTTGACGCAAGTGTGTGAAGGGTGGTTGTTGCCGCATTTGACACATTTGAATTCTGCTTTGCATAGCTTTTGTGCATATCCATACTTTTGGCAGCGATGGCATTGACCAGCTGAAGCCTTTTTTCTGAGAGGCTCAATCTTGATGACCAAACTGCAAACTACTTTAAGATCGTAAATTTCTTTATGCTCTTTGCTGATCTCAACCAGGACCAGAGGCATAGGGCGCTTGTCTGATCGGTACATCCGTGAAATTTTAATCGGCTCTAGGCCTTGTGATTTCAGATCGGTAGCTATTTCTTCGGCTGGAATGGTCTCAGCCAGCCCTCTAATTACTACTTTTAAGTTCTTTTCGCTTTTAAGCTGAAATGTGTGATAAGGAGCATTGAGATCATCCAGCAATCTGGTGAGTTTGCGGTAGTCCGAAATACCTTCAGGTTGAATTCGGATTCCTTCATCTGTGCTCTTTGCTGATGTAAATTTGATGTTTACGTTCTTCATCTTGGTTGTTATTGATGACCATTTTTCTTTGGTTCTCAAGATTATAGGTGGGATCTTCTCTTTAGGTTGTGCCCTGGATTCGGTCTCTATTCTTGTCAGGTTGTGCTGTTAACTCCATTGGAGTTGTTTTTTCCAGGGATTGAAGGACTATTTCAGGCTTTGTTGCTGGCGAATCTTTACGTTTTTTCCTGCTGACAACCTGATAATCTAATGAGTTATCTGAGTCCACTAGGGTCTGATCATTAATCGGTGACATAATCTCTCTAATGTTATCTTGAGAAGTGCAGGGGAGAGGGTCAGGGGATTAGCAGTCCTCTGTTTCTACCTCCTCAACCTGGTGGATTGCCACCTTACCTGGCCATTTCCTTTGTAGTAGGCCTCCATGTTTAAAGATAGCCAATAGCTGTTTGAAATCAAGCTCGTCATATGGAGACTCCATAGTTGAGAGAAACTAACAGTTTCCCAGGTAATCCTGTAGACTGAGAGTCTACTAGCAAATCCCGTAGACACACTAAGGTGGTTCTCAATAACCAGCAATAAGATGTGGCGATATAAAATACAGCAATGGCGATACTAGCGGCAGTAGGCCTAGCGTATCGCCCTTGTAAATTCAATAGACTTACCTCGATAAACCAGTATAGTAAATAAAGTGCCTGTTTATGGCAGCAAGTAATTAACTGATATTATTAATGAATATGAGCATAAATCTCTAAAAAACATATCAGTCAAATTCACAATTCACCATCAAAAATACACGACACTAACACGCGAGACGCCATCTTTAGTGGATATCTAGCATTTCAGCTCAATTGTCAGCTATGCTTTTATCTTTCGGTTGCGCGATCTTTTGTTAATACCGCACCAATCATATGCACGTTTTAATAAACAGACTGCCTTTGCAGTCTGTTTCGCATTAGGCTTAATTACCGTAAAAGGAGAAAACTCACAAAAGTGAAAAATGTTCCTGGTCCGGGGGATTCCTTTAAAATTCACTAATTTCATGTTATCAGTCTGTGTCGTGCCAGTATTGGTAAGTGGTGATATTATTTGATCTATTCTACGTTAAAAAATTTAACCCCTGAGATGGATAAGTGGTTGATAAAAAAAAAAAAAATCCCGCAAATAATCAGAAGCAGAAACAGACTAAAAAAAAAAAAAAGGCAGTATTTCATATTTTACCAGAACAGCCCACATCGTCTTCAGAACCAAACGGTAGGAGGTAAAAAATGTAATATATGCATTTGATTTTTGCAATATTCGCTGTGTATGTTTTGTATTGAATATAAATACAATAAATATTATAATATATCTCTATTACGATTTTTTTTCGAGGGGGGGGGGCGTGAAATATTTTAATTTTTGCAAAGGGGGCCCCTGACATCCAGAAGTTTGGGAAGCACTGCTCTACCACATCTGTTTCTTAAAGCTACACAATTCATTGCTTCCTAATCCTTTGCTTATTTCAACTTGTAAAAATGAACTTGTACTTGTTCACTGTTTTTATTATTATTTTCTCTTGTACAGCTTGGTTCAGCAAAGTTCGACAAACTCCTATCCAATATATTGCCTAAAACAATTTCAATTAAGCATTTGGAGTAGTGCACCAAAAATCCCTTTAATACTGCTTGATGATACACAAAAAAGGGTATCATCACAGTCAACTCTGCACCCTCACTCTGTTATCTCAGATGTTAGCTTCTTTTTTTCTACAAGTATTTTCATGGTTGCTTTTCCACTGCACTGGCCATCTTCACCACTGCTTTAAACAAAAGCAGTTTGCTCATGCTCTTTCATTCCATCTACTTCAGTTATTTGGAACAGTTGTCTTTACAAGGAAAATAACCTCCAGCTCTTGGGAAACAGACTGTTGATTCTTAACCACCTGGTCACACATGGCACTGCTATGCAAAAGGTTTAAGCAACTTCTGTGTGAGATTTTTAAATATAAAGAAAAAATTACAAACTATTCTTCATAAATATGATCTCTCCTTACACACTTAATGAATCTATTGATATCTATTTAAATTAATGATTAACTAGTTTAAACTGAAATCAAATACTGGCCCAACCAGACATACAAGTATCATAATTTCATCTCTTACAAGCAAAGTTTTTAAATTAAATCTTACTAGAGTATGTCCATTCAAACTGTATTAATCTCATATCTTCTTACCAAATTGAAAATACTTGCATTTTTCCATATTAAATTTTTAATTTCACTTCCCAGCTTTATGTAATCAACAAAAAGATGTTTAAACCTATATCATTTATGAATATATTAAACAAAAAAGGCCCTAAAGACCAAACTCTGATGCAATCCACTCTTAAATACTTGGCTCTTACAAGACACCTCTCTAAATACCACATACCATCATCTACCAACTAATTTCCTATCTATCTTAGTATAGTAATCAATGGCCTGCTGAAATTCAAATAAATTCCATTATAACCATTATTATGATTATTTTCCCCCATGACATTATTATTAACACTCCATGGAGTTCAGAGACTCATTTTGTGGAAGGTGCACACAAAATGTGTGCACCTCCTACAATGTTCATCCAACTGCATAAGCACTTGTACAA
This sequence comes from Typopeltis vanoorti, assembly GCF_054136105.1. Taxonomy (NCBI): domain Eukaryota; kingdom Metazoa; phylum Arthropoda; class Arachnida; order Uropygi; family Thelyphonidae; genus Typopeltis; species Typopeltis vanoorti. The sequence continues at coordinate 181,232,362 of NC_143550.1, read as the reverse complement.
TGCTTATGTGTCTTGAAACTGGCAAAAACATTGCGTTTTTCTAGAGGCACTTTACTTGAAAACATCCCCATACAGAATAAATAGGTTTGTTATAACTGATATCTTCTTTGAAAAACAGACACTTTCCTCAGCCACCTAAACAAACAACACAAACAGTTCACAACTGAGATTGAAAAGCAGAACACACTTCTGTTTCTAGATACACTTGTCACACGTCTTCCTTCTGGCAGTCTTTCCTTCACTGTTTACTGGAAACTGACATATACTGGCCAATATATACACAGAAACTCCTACCACCACCCAACACAAAATCTAGGTGTAATTAATACTCTAAAAAAAAACAGGGCTTGCAAGATTTGCTCCAATGAACAATGGAATTAAAGATGAATTTAAAATTATCAGCAATACTTTCCTAAAAAATGGTTACAGTCAAAATACTATTAACAAAATTCTCTACAAGACCTCACTTAAAAACAGACTACAATAAAACTGTAACCATTCCATACATTAAAGGGACATCAGATAAAATAACAGAATACTACAGAAATATAGCTTTAAAGCCACCTTTAAACCTCCTGCAGAATTAAAGAGTTTACTCAACTCATCTAAAGATCCACTTCCTCCGCTGGCCCACCCGGCAGTATACCGTATTTATTGCACCTGTAACCTACCCTATATAGGGGAAACAGGACACACAATTCCTATCAGTCAAAAGAAACAAACGACACATTAAATATAATAACTATGGTGAAGCTGGCCTTTCTGATTATGCCCTGAACACTTTACATAGAATTGACTGAAAAAGCACCTGTTGTTTACAACATTACCAAAACATGGTATGAACGTAAATTTAAGGAAGCCTGTCAGATTTTATCAACCACCCTAATCTTTACAATAATAATGCCTCCGTAGCACAATTGGAAGCTATTGGATTGGATACATTGCGCCCTTCAATTGGAATAGGCCTAAGTTCGATTATCGTCGCGACGGGAGGAATCTTTATCTGGACGATTTTCAATCAAAGGTGAGTTAGCCGATCTCATACGGAGGTAGCAGGGTTTTTTCTCCCGGAAACTCAGGTTTTATATCCCGCATACAGACAAATTGGCTCTTCAGAACACACACAATTTACAGACATAGAATACCAGTTGTGGTGGAGGTAGATGGCGTTGATTCGTAGTAGAGGTTCGGTGTAGTGGTCGAGACAGTTGTAGGTGTCCTCCTGCAATGAGTCTTCAGACTCCTTGGAGGTGTCAGGAATAATAATAATAATAATGACGGCCTAAAAATCCCAAGAATATGGAAGGCGCATATTCTATCCACTTAACCTTTCTAAGTTAACTATAAATAGGACCATAGGTAATCTAGAATCTTAAATCTAATATAATAATTGTCATGTTAAATTAGGACATCACTGTTACTGTAATAAAACCATCTATATGAAAGAATGTTTCTCTGATGTTATCTTAAATAGAATATAGCTTTGATGTAGGTTTTTTTTTAAATTAATTAATTTCATTTTCACTAGAGGCTATGCTAGAAGAATAACCGTTGATCAAATCATTGTCTCTTCAGCTGTGCAAAATGTAATATAGTTTGTCTTTGTATATATGTGTATACTCCAGACCTTAATATGAAGGTCGAAATGTCGGGAAATTAAAATAGTTATTTATAATATGATTGTAGAGTCCATAATTTGTCTAAAATGAATGCTGATCACTGTGTAACACTACTAAAGGAAAGGATCCTTTAAAAAACCATGTTGCATCTTGTGTAACAAGTATTTGCTAGCAAAAGATATGTCGAATTTCATAGTCTACTTATACAATGAACCATTCTTATGAATTGGAATAATAGTCCTTGCCAGCTGCAACTCAAATGCTTACCACCTCAATCAGTCCACTTATAATTCCAATCAAATTGGGATTGAGAGGTTAAGTTTAGGAACAGATTAACATACATCAACTTACAAGGAAATCTGATGTAAGAAGTACTAGTGGAAAGGCTACTTATTTTTTGGAGAAAAAAAATATCTTATATAACAGTAATAGTTCACCTGCATTATCACGAAAGACTTGTTTCAGTCATAAGTTTAGACATGCTCACTTCTAAGAAGAGGAGGAGAAAAAAAATCAACTACAAAAATGTTTCAGGTAATTAAATTTTATGAAAATAATACAGTTTTTCATTATCATGTATACTGACAATGAGCAATACTAAAATTGTATATCAAACATAATTTTAAAGTAAAAATAAATGCTTTTTCCCCCCTTTTTTTTTTGTTTAACATAGCAGTTGGAGTTCCACAATCTAATAATTTCAGATTAAGTGACAAGTTAAAACCAGTTTATATTTTATTCAGCTTCCTGAAAATTCAAAACAATGATTTATGCAAACAGACAAAATGGATTAAAAGCTTGAATTTCCCAAACTTGAAACTTGATAGTTACAAATCTTTATGGTTTTCAGGCCACATGAGTAATTCAGCTACTTAAATTCAACTGTTCATTAGTGTGATGCACAACTTACAAATGATGATAATGCTTATTACATCATGATAATAAAAATGAGTCAAATAACAATAAACACAATTTGGCAAGTCTTAGGTTTGCAATGCTCACAGGAAGTCCATTGGCAGAACATAATGACCAATTTGCATAAAACGTTATGCATGACAAATGCTCAGTTTCAAACATAATTAATAAAAAATAAAATAAAATTCAGTTATTTCCTTCAAATGATATAATGATATTTACAGTGAAAGTCAACAACTTGATATATGCTGTCAACATTGGGTAACTTTAAAAATAGCAATCCTTGTTTGCCTGTACCAACAACTCCCCTCACAATTGTTGTAATGTCACTAAACATACTTATAGCAAACATAAACATGCTAACACATTTTCTTCATGACAATTTTTGACGATAACAAATTCTGTCCTACACAGAAGGCCTAGAACAAAAAATATATTCTGCCATGTAAATTTTCTTGTAACACTGATGTAAACAAAAATATTTATAAATTTATTTTTATTCTCTTCATTTTATTATTGTGTATTATTTCAATGAAGTTAGAATCTATCTTATATTTGAAATACAATAATGACATACTTAACTATTGTGATAAAATACTGTTTTATTAAATAAAAGTACTATATAATGTAATATAATGCAATTATTATATATAATATTAAAACTTTTAATGTTACTACATAACACTAATAAAATTATTTCTTTCAAGTGAATATTTGAACAGTAAGGATAGAATCAATCCAACCATAATAAAATTAATATCCAAATTCAAGAAATATTTTGCATCTATGCTGAAAATATTGAAAACACACATTTTATAATAAAAAAGGGATGGTTCAGTGCTCTTAAATTATTAAAAATTGAAACAGCTAATTATTAAACATAACACACACACACACAGTCAACAGTGGAAATTCTCAGAATGTAACACAGCATTTTTCATAACTTGCAAAGGAAAGTACTGGGATGGAATGCAAGGAGGGTATCAAGTAAACAAAAATAATTAAGTATAAAACAGTGTAATTTTTTTTAGTCTTTATAATTCTGTTGCATTTTTTTTTAAAATACTGATTATTGAAAAGCCATTGAATACTAATGTGCACGTAATAAACAAGACATATAGTCAAAAATTTGAGTATTTTTAAATGAACATGTAAGATGATACAGCAATGTTTTAATACCAAAAAAAGTCAATATAAATAATGACAAATGAGTTCATTCAACTAACACCATGAAAGGTACAGAAACAGATTTAAAAAAAACTGACAAAGGTTTGCTAAAGATAAGCGTTTGTTTTTAGCACTTTCTTCCATTATTACCTGAGTTTAGATTTCATTAGGATCCAACTATATCTGTACTAAGAGAAACCTTCTCGAAAATGAATCCTGTCTTAATTCAACTGCAGTGACAAAAACTACTTTGTGGGCTATTGCCTAAGAGGTTAAATAGGTTTAGTTAATGAACTGAATTTTATGACTAGCTGAAGTCAAACACAGTAATGCTAACAAAAGCCTGAAGTTCTCAAGTTCTGCTAACTTATGGTACAAGCAGAACTAAAGTATAATTAATCAGTATTTCTCAGTCATCTTGCCTCAACACACTGGATGACAAGTACTGCTGCTGAAAAAAAAAATTTTTTTTGACAAGAATCTCCTGAATGACAACTATCCCTTTCTAATGGAACTGAAAACTGCAACAAACCCTAAAAATACACAAAATTTGGCATGTGATCCTAACAAATTTCCAACTGAAAAGAGAAATTTGATCACATAATATAATCATCATAACTGGTTTAAAGCATGGGCCTCTCAATATTACAAGAAACTTCAATCTGTCTTCACTGAATTTGGTATGCTCAACAAAAATACAAAAAATACTGAGGGGAAAAAAAAAGATCCATGGACATATACTTAATTATATTTTACATTCTCCCTAATCAATAATTATTTTAAGGATGATTTGGCATATAAAACTGCAAGGGCTGGATGTTAATAGTGCATGGGAGGTGTTTAAGGAGAGTTTGCAGGAGGTAATGGCTGAATATATACCGCGCGGTTAGCCTACTGGCTTTGCGCTTCGCAACCATATGCCTGGGGAAGGAGTGTCCCAGGTTCGATTCCCGTTCGAAGAATTTGAGGATCTTCCTCAGGCATAGCCAAGTTAGCTGGTCTTGGGCGCGGTCAGTAGAGTTTTTTCCGCCAGTTTATCTGGCGTTTTTCATCCCGCAAGCAGGCAAACCGGCCCCGTGAACATACGCCTCTACAGTCAAAAAAAAAATATCCCCCCCAGCGGCAGACCAGGCGACGGGTCGGTTGGGAGTAGTACTAACAAGAAGTCGCATCTAAGTAACACGCGGACCCTGCATAAGAAGCGGGAATAACGCGTAGAAAAAGAAGAAGAATGGCTGAACATATACCTAGAGTCCGAATAGTAAATCAAGTAGGGGTTAAACAGATGAATAACCCCATTAAGCTTGATTTGCAAAAAAATAAACAACTGTGGAGGGAATTTAAGGAGAAAGGTGACCTGCAGGCACAAGAACAGTATAAAGCGCAGGCCAGAAGGGTAACGAGTGTGATAAGAAAAGCAAAAGCGGATTATGAAAGGGAATTAGTCATGCAAGCTAAAGAAAATCCCAAACAGTTTTTTCAATATGTTGCAAGTAAAAGAAAAAATGTATACGGCAGAATGATTTTAGGGAATGCCGATGATAGGGAGGTAACTGAATCAGTTGATATAGCGGAATTACTGAGGGAGTGCTTTGCAAGAGTATATCATCCAGGTGGTGATATTGCAGGAATAAAGGAACCAACAGCTTATATAGGAATTGTGGTGAATAGTCTATTACAAAACCTTAATGTGAATATATCTATGGGATTGGATGGTATACCAGCTCGTGTCATACTTGAAGCGGTTAAGAATTGTCAGCGCCATTTACCATTTTGTTTAATTTGAGTCTCGGGTCTGGGTTAGTCCCGAGGGGGTGGAAAGAGGGGAAAATAGTTCCACTGCATAAAGGAGGTTCCAAGACTGCTGTTGCAAACTACTGACCGATCAGCATATCAGGAGTTGTTGTCAAGATCTTGGAGAAAGTAGTCAAGAGGAAAATACAGGAATGGATAGATGAAAATGGGATACTGTATGGGGGACAGCATGGTTTTGTGAAGGGTAGATCATGCCTCACTAACATGCTCATGTTTGACAGCTGAACTGGATAAGGGTAATGGGTTTACAGTGATTCTACTGGACCTTGCTAAGGCTTTTGACAGGATATCACATGGAATTCTAATCAGTCAACTGCAGTCTATGGGGATGGATATAGGGATTAGTGAGATGGATAAGAGGGTGGTTGATAGAGTGATATCAGAGAGTAGTTTATTCAGGAGTAGAGTTCAAAAGACAGCCTGTGACTAGTAGTGTGCAGCAGGGTTCTGTTCTTGGACCACTGCTATTTAATTTGTTCATTAACGATATAGGAAAGGATTCAGAGAAGAACTGTTCATTTTTTGCTGATGATGCAAAGTTGGGTAGAGCGATACTGAATGCACATGATGTAAAAATTTTGCAGGATGACTTGGATAGATTGCAGTTCTGGGCTAAGGAGAATGGATGTCAATTTAATGTGGCAAAATGTAAGGTTATGCATTTTGGGGTGAAAAGATTAGCAGCAGTATACCACATTGGTGGAACTGTACTCCAGGAGATTGATGAGGCCAGGGATTTGGGAGTGTTGGTGGATAGGGAGTTGAAGTTTAGGGGACACATTGCTAAAGTGGCTAAATCAGCTCATCAAATCACTTGGTTACTGAAGAATACTTTGACGAGTAGAGACAAGCAAGTTATTGTTCCTCTGTATCGAGCCTTGATAAGCCCCATCTTGACTACTGTGCCCAGATTTGGGTACCAGGGTTTCTTCTTGATGTGGAGAGGATCGAGAGGTGAGTGACCGAGATGATAGCAGGTCTATGGAATGAATCTTATGAGAACAGGTTGAGGATTTGTGGGTTGTGGAAATTGGTTGATGGGTGGAAAAGGGGTGATATGACTGAGACATCAAATTTCTGAAGGGTTTCTATAAGATTAATTCAGAGGATATTTTTGAGAACAGGACTGGTGGTGGGAGGACTAGGGGCCATCGACGGAAACTGGGCAAGAGTGTGGTTAGCAAGGGTGTTAGAGCTAGGTTTTTTACTTGGAGAGTGGTGAATGAGTGGAATAAGCTGCCAGAGTCTATTGTGGATACCATGACTGTGAATGAGTTCAAGGCGAAGTATGATAGATACTGTGTGAATGTTGAATAGTTGTTCTTGACATGATGTTAGGGCCTCTCTCAATGAGGCTAAGGACTCCTTGGAGTTGCCCGTAATAATAATAATAATCATTGGTATCACTACTCTTCTATAACTAATAACATCTACATGTGTTTGGAATAAACTTCTCTGCATTCAACTCATTAATGATAATTACTAAAATATTAGTTATCATTAAATAATGATATTTAATGACAAATTTCATTATGAGGAGCAGTAATCATAACATATTATACCACAAGTATTTCAATCTCTTTGAACTTGTTTAACTTCCATGCCAGCTATGATGTGTGTATCTGTTTGACCAAAACCTGATGCAAAAGGTACCACTGAAATACCAGATAAGATGGAAAAAATATATTTCATCCATTGTGGCCTGCTGGTCAGTTAAAGGCCTGATTCAATAAATTACTTTATTAGTGATCTCTATAGACAAGTAATATCTAAAAGAAAAAAAAAAACTATTAGTTTTAAGTTGGATTCCTTGAAAAAAAAGTTAAATAATTGTTAAAACGCAGGTACCCTTCATCATTTCTTGAAAGAGAATTTGTTGCAAAACATTAGACATTAGTAATTATCATTAAAGTATGTATATGACCTCAGAGAATCACACCATACAAGGGTACATTTCATGCTTAACTCTGATTTAAATTACCAGTTTAAACCAAACTAAATGAAACTGTCTGATAAATTTTAAAGGAGCAGAAATACCAATAATAATAATAATAATAATAATAAAATAAATAAAAATAATCCATCCAACCCAAAGTCAATCTTTGATCTACTTAAAACTGTCTGATTGAAACAAAAATAAAATACTTAGCAACCTTTTGCTAATTTAACTTAACAAAGACTAATTTGCTTCTTAATGGAAAAAAATGTGGATTTAACATAAATAGTAACATTTAATTACTTTGCTTATGTAGTTTGTAGCCAGCCAAGGTATGATTAGCAAACCCTGAATATTTCTTTCTGGTGAAAGCGGATGAAGTTCGTATGTTCTCACCTAATTTCTGCAGAAAGGAAAGTTTATCCATAATTTATAATTACACAAACATGGAAACCCAGTACTTTTTTTTTTTTTTTTAGGGGGGGGGGGGGAACAGTTTACAATGGTAAGGCATACTGGCACCTTTATTGGTTAGTGATGTATGACATTTGGCTATGATGCATTTAGAAATTTGTAATATTCAGTAATTTTTTTAAGACATTCACCTAGTATGCAAATAAGAAAAATACAACAGAATAATACTCTTTGGCGGCAAGCATGGATTTACTAAAGACTGTGCTTTAGTAATCTGCTTACTTTTTAAAATAAAGTGACAAATGCGTTGGATAAGGGTGTTGCATATACAGTGGTATATTTAGATTTTGCAAAGGCTTTTGATAAATTGCCACATGACAAGCTGGTAATTAAACTGGAACAGATGGGACTGAACAATAGATTAGTTCGCTGGATTTGAGATTGGCTATCTGATAGGTATCAGTGATTATAAATTTAGTTTAATCCTTTATCCAAGTGTGAGCAAACAAAGTTTGCGCCTGAAAGTATCTTCAGGACTGGGTTAAGGTGGTATAACACCAGGGCAACTCGTTGCAAAGGTGGAGCAAGCTACCAACACTCCTATCTCAGTATCTCCTATAATGCAAAACACTAAAGATGTTAGGGTTCCTTTGTATAACACTTTGATCAGGCCACATATGGATTACTGTGCACAGATTTGGTCACCTGGTTTTCAAAAAGATGAAGATGTGTTGGAAAAAATTCAGAGACAATTGACTAAGGTGGTTTCTGGAATGTGGAGTACGAAGACAGATTGACAAAATGCAATTTGCAGAAATTGGTTCATAGAAGGAGAGGGAATATGATCGAGACATATAAGCTGCTGAGAGATTATTACCAGATTAATGTAGAGGTTTTGCACAGAATGGGTGAAGATAGGAAGATAACAAGAGGTAATACCTGGAAGCTGTATAAGGCGGGTGTGAGCAAGAGAGTGAGGAGCAGGTTTTTTGCATGGAGAGTCGTGAGTGATTGAAATGCATTGACCGAGAGTGTGGTGAGCGCAGAGACAGTGAATATATTTAAGGCACGGTATGATAAACCTCCCACGATGAGTCTGACCCCATGGAGGGTTTTTATAATAACAATAATAATAAGCTTTATTATTTAATGAAATTTGCTATCTATAAATTTATGCTTAATAAACTGTATATTATATTCATCAGCTGGTACTCATTCTTAGCTAGCAGGAAAAATTGAAAATTAAGGGATATGAGAATAAAATTTAAAAAATTATATTTACTAATAATTTTACTTCATAGTGTGACAATGTTTATGGAACAAGAGCAGTGTCACACTATTAAGTAAAAATATTAGTAAATGTGGTTTTTTTTTTTTTTTTTTAATTTATATTTTATTTTCATATTCTTTTAATTTTCAATTTTTCCTGCTAGCAAATAATGAGAACTGGGGAAACAAACCTATGAACTCCTTGAAGAAAGTGTGGGTGAGTAATGTCTTTAGCAAAACAGAAAGAAAGAAAAAACTAACTTTTGCACTACAAAGAAAGAAGAAGAATATTTACATTTTTTAAAATGCAATTGATCTTTTATGAATTGTACATACTGGATGGTAATATGATGGGCATTTTATGATGAAACTTGTCTGGTAGTATAATTAGTTAATATCATCTTGTTTGTAGAGACACTGTTTTAATGTGTTGATATTCTTTAGCTATAAGATTACTTTTTTAAATGGCAATCCAACTACAAATAGTTTTAAAGCTAAAATATATCAGTATACCACAATGGGCTACAGGTTAGATAATCTGGAAACCATGCTCTCTATAGAACAAATGTACCTTTTTTAGCCACTTTAGCCCCCAATAAACAGGGATATATTCTCACAGCAGGTGATGAAAATCCATATTAATAATCCACTTAAAATTCCCTCAACAGTGAGATTTAAACACAGCCTGTTAACTGGAGAGTAGAAAGACTACCCACTGTGACATCTTGGCTTGTATTAGCTAAGCAGATTATATTTGCTCTATGAGCCAGGATTTTTATAATGCCACGTATATAAATAATTATATGATGGGCATCATAATGAATATATTTTCCTTAAAATTGGCTTTTTGAAACAGAAAAGCTGAGGAAGCTGAATATTAAACAATATAAATGAAAATGAATTACTGAATTCATTTTCAATAATGAACTCGACATGACGATGTATATTACATTTTAATAAGGAATTTTCAAAGCTCCATTTCAGAAGATGACCAGAGGGGGGGGGGGGAAATCAAACATAAATCAAAGACAAGACTTAGACTAGAGAACAACTGTTTTTCAAATTGTATCATATAAAAAATTGACAGATTTCATAAATTTTAATACATATTTTAAGTTAAATTAATAATTAATGCAGAGAGGTGCATTTATTCCCTATGGTGCAAATTATCCATTTACACAAACATTTTAGAACAGCTCTGCACATAACTGTATTTTCATAACATAAACAGAGTGTGTAGGATTTATATACACTACTGATCAAAAATATCTGACTACCTCTTTGTAATAGTGGATATGGCTATATACATCGCAACCACGGCTCATACATGTATAAAAAGAAGCATATGATCTTGCAATCTTCATAAAAAAAAAACATTAACAGTAAAAATGGATACCGCATTTGCAACTACTCAGTTCAGGAAATTTCTGTTCTGCTGCAGCTACCCTGATCAACTGTAAATGATGCTGTTGTGAAGTGAAATACCTAGGATCAACAATAGCACAATTATGACCTCATAGGCCACATAAAATCACAGAAAGGAATCACTAAGTCTTGAAGTACATGCTGTGAAAAAGATTGCCTGTCCTCAGTTGAAACTCATTAGTGAGTTCCAAAATGCCACTGAAAGCAATGTCAGCACCACAGCTGTTCAACAAAAACTGAAGAACATGGGTTTCTATGACCACACAGCTGTACACAAGCCCAATATCAGAAAGGACAATGCCAGGAGTCAGGTGTAAAGCTCACTGCTGCTGGACTTTGGATCAATGGAAATGCATTCTCCAGAGTGATGAATCATATTTTATTATATGGCAATCTGGATGAGTCTAGGTTTGGTGGATGCTAGCAGAATGCACCTAAATGTGTTATGCCAACTATGAACTTTAGTAAAGAAGGCATCATGGTCTGGAGCTGTTTTTACATAATTAGGGCAGGCTCCCTAGTTCCAGTGATGGAGAATCTTCATGCTGTGGATTACAATGATGTACTAGACAATTCTCTGCTTACAACTTTATAGCAACAGTTTGGTGAAGGACCTTTCCTGTATCAGCATAGCAATGTCCCCATCCACATAGCATGGTCTATGTAGGAATGGTTTGATGAGATGGATGTTGAACTTGACTGGCCCACACAGAGCCCTGATCTCATCCCCATCAAACACCTGAGGGATAAATTGGAACAGTAACTGACAGCCAGACTGAATCATCGACATTAGTGACCAACCTCACTAATATTCTTCTGAAGGATTCAAATGGAATTAATTACTGCAGCAACAAACAAAATCTAGTGGAAAGCCTTCTCAGAAGATTGATGGCTGTTATAGCAGCAAAGAATGGAACAACTTCACATTAATGACTTTTACAGTAGAGTGAACCTTGAAGACAACTGATTGATTCAGCCAGAGAAGCATGTGGTGAGGTTGTCAGCAATGACAGAAAAATCAGAATTCCATGATGGACTTAGGAAGTTAAAGAGGCAGTCAAGGAAAGCATCAAAAGTACCAGGAAAGTAAATCAGCTTGTGCTCTAAAGGTAACATGAAAACTGAAGATAAAGATATTCTAGATGTCTAGAATAATTACTTTGGAAGATTGCGAAATAAAACATGCTGCCACAGGATGTGACAGCATGGCGATCAAAAACACTCAACAGGAATACATATCAATATTTGAAATACAAAAAATTATCAAAACCCTGAAATATGAAAAGGTGACTGGGGTAGATGATCTTTGACTAGAAATGCTCAAATATGAAGGTATTTATGGCTGCACTGCATAATTCAGAAGGTCAAATTCCAGATGATTGGAGTGGAGCTCTCATAGTACCCATCTATAAAAAGGGAAATAAAACTGAATGTGAGAATTACAGGGGAATTTTTCTACTAAGCATTCCTGGTAAGATTTATGCGAGTACAACTGAGAAAAAGTTAAGAAAAATTGTGGAAGGGAAGCTTGCAGAATTTCACTTTAAGACAAATAATTGAGAAATCATGGAAATATAACAAGGATCTGTATTTAAGTTTTGTAGATTTGGAAAAGGCATATGACATGGTGCCAGCAAAAGGCTTTCAGAACACTATAGTTATACGGTGTCAATGGAACATTATATCCAGCAATACATATTCTATATTCTATGGGATGTGGATAAGTACAGTAACTCTCACTGCTTATAGTTTGCATACAGTCAGAAAATAAGTGTTAAAGACTGAGTTTTGAGTGTCTAAGATTTAAATTGATTAGGTGAATTAGCAGCTAAGCCTAATTTCTGCCAAGGTCAAGCCTAACTAATTTCAGTAGGAGCATCATAGGTGTGTGTGCGTATGGAATTCTGTCATTTGTACTATGCTGCTCAATCTAGTTAAGGAATCCTAATATAAGTATTAAAATCCTAATATATTATGGTGCTTATGGTGTATATATTATGTTGATTATGGTGATATCAGTTTAAAAGTATTATGTATCTTTTGTGAAGGTTACTTTTGAGGAAACCATTAACTGAATTTAAACTAATAACATGGAATCTCAGTAAATTTATTTGAACTAATCATCAGCTGAATGTGTTTGCAGTATTGGCACAATTATTTTCTAGTGAAACTCTAGTGGATATAACTTCAGGACTACAGTTTAATATATAGTGGAGTACCCAACGATAAACGAGCAGCATCAAAATAAATAGAAAGACAAAATTGAATCATATAACTGGATCTCTGAAAGAATAATAATGGCTAGACTTTAATAAGAAATTTATAACAATCATAGGAATACATGCACCTGAAGAAGGGAAAAAAATCTGAAACAGAAGAATTCTATAAAAACCTCCAAAATGTAATTCAGAACACAAATAAACAAGATTGCTTAATCATTTAGGCGATTTCAGTGCTAGAATTGGATCGAATACATTTAAAGATTTAATAGGTAATCAAGGAGAAAACACCATAAATAATAATGGAAGAGAACTCAGGGGATTTGTGGCCTGTAATAGTTTGAAAATTACCAACAGCTTCTTTAAACATAAAGATATACATAAATATATATGGGAAGTCAGCGGATATAAAAACATCATTGACTATATAATAGTGGGTGAAAAATTAAAGATGGTAGGAAATTGCGGAGTATACAGAGGATGCAATATTGACTCAGACCATTATTTATTAATCAGTACTATTAAGATCCTAAACCAGAGAAATAGAAACAATACAAGAACACAAAAACAAAAGCAAGAGCAATTTAAGATAGAACTGTTACATTAGGATAGTATCAGAGAACTATATCAAAGACTTACAAACCATACAAAGAAAATCAATGAAGATACAGATATAGAAAATGAATGGCAAAACATCAAACAAATAGTAAAACAAGAAGCATATGAAGTCATAGGAACAAAAGTGCGAAGAGAAAGGAAAGGACTCAGAACCGGGAACCCAGATAATGAATCTTTAATAAGAAAGAAAAAAGAAACGTACCTTAAATGGTTAAACAACAGACTGATAGGAAATGAAATAGAATATAAAAGAATCAGAGCAATAACAAGAAGAGAAACCAGAAAATCAGAAGACAAGATTGGGAAAAATTTGTATCAAGATTAGAGCATGACATAAATGGACCTCAACTAAAGAGATATAAAATCATAAAAAAATGATTCAAGAAACAAAGAATAATCAACAATTAGAAGGCCCCCTCCCCCAAAAAATGGACCAATCACTGCAACCAGCTTCTAAACAATGATAATCAAATTGAAATAACACAAGTATTATATAAGTCAAGAAACAAATGAAGACCAACAGTTTAATGATCTAAAGAAAATATGGGAAAAACTAAAAAATAGAAAAGCTACAGGAGAAAATGGCATAAATTCAGAACTATACAAATACAGCTCTAAACCAATTATGATTAATTAAATTCCTAAACAGAATATGGGAAGAAGGAAACATCACACAAGAATGGAAGACAGCAATAGTCATATACATATTCAAAAAAGGAAATGGAAAGGATTGCAGAAACTACAGAGGAATATCCTTATTAAATATGTGCTATAAAATATACCTAGATATAATTAAAAGTAAATTAACACCATGGGCGAAGGAAATTATTGGAGAAGAAAATGTGGCTTTAGGAAAGGAAGATCCAGCACATCCTACATTTACACTCAAACAAATTATAGAAAAAATAGAATTTAACTTGCCAACATATGTAGCCTTCCTGGATTATGAGAAAGCATATGATCAAATTAACAGATCAAAATTAATTAATATATTTTGTGAATTGAAAGCTCCCTCTCAAACCACCAAAGCAATAGAAAATAATAATGGACGAAAGCTAAGCTATATTAAAATTACCAAAAAAATTAGAACCAATAGAGGTCTCATTCAAGGAAGTGGATTATTACCAATACTCTTCAATATATATATATTTGTATAAAGAGAATGGAATGACTGAAACCGAGAATAATTGTAAGAAGAATAATTGTAAGGTTTTAATATATATATATATAGGTGTGTGTGGAAAAAATTTCAAGAGTGGAGGAAAAACAAAATCATAAGAATTAAAATATGAAATAAAGAATTAATCAGCCTTTTGTATGCCAATAATCAAATTATTTTTGCTGAAAATGAAGACCAATTACAGAAAAATCTACACGTGTTGAATAAAACAATAGAACAGTATGACATGAAAATCTCAATAAATAAAACAAAATTAACAGCATTTCAAGGTAAAGAAATTAAAAGATGCAAACCAGTCATCCACAACAAAGTTCAAGTGAACAAATTTAAATATCTAGGAAATTACATAAACCCCAATGGAGAAATTAACATTGCACATAAAAAGCAAAAATTCCTAGCACTCATTGGAACTTTGAATGGACACTTCAGTAAACAGATGTCTAGAACAACCCAAATAAAACTATATAATACAATAACAGATAAAAGACAAGTGGAAGCTGCAGAAATGAAGTTCCTAAAACCACTCACAGGATATAAAATAGACAAGATAAGAAATGACAAAATAAGAAAACAATTATCCATAATTAACATAACAGAAGAAATCACAAACTACAGAAAGAACTTCCTAGCAGTCATTGGAACTTTGAATGGACACTTCAGTAAACAGATGTCTAGAACAACCCAAATAAAACTATATAATACAATAACAGATAAAAGACAAGTGGAAGCTGCAGAAATGAAGTTCCAAAAACCACTCACAGGATATAAAATAGACAAGATAAGAAATGACAAAATAAGAAAACAATTATCCATAATTAACATAACAGAAGAAATCACAAACTACAGAAAGAACTGGAAAAACCACGTAGAAGAATGAATGCGGACAGGTGGCCAAATATTGCCTGGAAATATAAACCAAAGGGACACGATCAAGAGGAAGACCCAGGAGGAGACTTTTTAAGCCCTTGAAAATGTTACAGGCAAACAATTGCCTAATATGGGAAGCCAAGAAAAAGAAGAGATTGCTTTAGCTGAAGTAACTAGATTAGGATTAGGTAAGAAAGAGAATTTGATGAATGAGGGAATAATGAAGAGAATGGAAGTGATGAGAAG
The DNA here is from genome assembly GCF_054136105.1 of Typopeltis vanoorti. Lineage (NCBI taxonomy): Eukaryota > Metazoa > Arthropoda > Arachnida > Uropygi > Thelyphonidae > Typopeltis > Typopeltis vanoorti. Next base: position 181,216,672 of record NC_143550.1, on the reverse strand, counting down.
TCAACAGAATTAAAGCACAAGTGGTCGAAAGGAAATGAGATCTTGTGAGAGTAAAGGAGTAAGAAAAAGAGTGATGAGGGAAAGTAATGAAATTGAGAGAGTGACATAAAAAAGAGTGTAGAAAAGGAAGGTGCGAGAGATGCTTGTTTGGGCGTGAATGAAGTTATGAGTGGTATAATATATGGTGATTCAATGATTAAGGGTATGGAGAGTAGGACACCTGAGGAGTGCTTGTCTGGAACAATAGAGAGAGTGACTTTAGGGATAAAGCGAGGGCAAGATGTAGAAGAGATGATAGTGATGGTGGGCACAAATGACCTGAGCAGTAGTATTAATCGGATAACAAAAGATTTAAGAACATTGTTAGATATTGTGAAGAATAAAAGTGTCAAAGGGAAGATAGTGTGTGTGTGTGCGCGCGCTGCCTCGTTTTGATAATTATGAGTTAAGTAGAACAGCGATAATAATACATGATATGATTGCAAGAATGTGCAGAAAAAGAGGTCTGGAATTTGTTGATATCTGGAGTGTGTTTGAAGGCAAAGAGAGCTGTATGCAAGATATGGGTTGCATCTGAACATGGAAGGCCATAAGTGTTTGAAGAAGTTGGTGTCCCTAGGGAGTGGAAGGAAGGTAAAAAACTTCCTTTGCATAAAGCAGGCTCTAAGACTGTGGTAGCAAATTACAGACCATCTCAGGAGCAGTGGTAAAAGTAAAGGACAGAATTCAAGAATGGGTGGATAAGAATATGATACTCTGTGGGGGCCAACATGGTTTTGTTAAAGGTCGGTCCTGCCTTAGAACTTTATTAACTTTTTATAATAGAGTGACAGCTGAGTTTGACAGGGAGAATGGCTGCATAGTGATATTTCTGGATTTTGTTAAGAATTTTGACCATGAAATACTGTCACACAAATTAGAACAAATGGGGATGGATATTAAACTGGTGATATGGATAAGAGAATGGCTCTTGGACAGATACCAAAAAGTAGTGTATGGAGGAGCAGAGTCAAGGATGAAGCAGGCAACCAGTGGTGTGGTTCAAGGCTCTGTGCTTGGATCATTATTGTTTAATTTGTACAAAATGATACAGGAAATGACTTGAAGGGAGATATTCAGTTGTTTGCTGATGATGCAAAGTTGAGTAGCATAATAATTAACCAAGCTAATGTAGAGAGTTTGCAGGATGATTTAAATAAGCTGCCATAATGAGCAGAAGGTAATGTATGTCAGTTCAATGTGGAAAAGTGTAAAGTTATGCATTTTGGAATTAAAAGATTATCAGTTGTGTACCAGAATGATGGAATAGTACTCCACGAGACTGATGAGACTTGGGGGTTTTAGTGGATAGGGAGTTGAAGTTCAGAGGGCACATTGCTAAGGTGTCCAAGGTAGCTCATAGGATTACTTGGTTATTGAAGAACACACTAACATGGAGAGATAAAGAAGTTATTATTCCTCTTTATAAGGCATCGATATGTTGATATCTGAATTACTGTGCTCAGATCTCGTCACCTGGATTCCTTGGAGAGGAAGAAGTAGCAGAAAAGATTCTGATGAGAATGACCAAGTAAGTGAGTGGTGTAAGGAATGCTCCCTACATTGATAGATTGAGAGTTTGTGGATTACATGGGTAAGTTGATAGACAGAGAAGAGGAGATATGACAGAATCATTTAAATTACTAAAAGGTTTTAATAAGACTGATGCAGGGGAAATATTTCAGCAGTGGGATAGTGATGGAAGAACAAGAGGTCATCCCTGGAAATTAAGGAAAAGTGTGGTTAACAAGGGTGAGAGGACTAGATTTTTCACTTGGAGAGAGGTGAATGAATGGAATGCGTTGCCTGACTCAGTTATGAGTGCTTCCTCTGTTAATTAGTTCAAGAAGAGGTATGATAGATATTGTGTGGATAGTTTGTGTCTCCTGCGACAAGTCTTCTGATTCCATTGGGATAACTGTATAATAATAATATCTGAGTTATAACTCAGCAGCCAGAATTCAAGAAAATATAAGAAGATGGTATGATGTTAAATCAGGTGTGAGACAAAAGTACACATTAACTCCACTGTTGATTCATATAGATCACAATCTATATGAATCACATTATAAAGGAAAGTAGCATTAAACCCGATATCAAAATTAGAGGTGTTAATCTCAGCTGTTTACTTTAGGCAGGCAATGTTATATCCATAAATAAATCCAGCACAAGTTTGCAGGTTTCACTGACTAAATTGAATAACTGCTGTATTAAATTTGCCACCATTAGGAAAAAGAAAACCAGGATGTCCTCTTAAAAGATTCAACAATGATTTCTAAGGCCAGAACAGGCCACTCTAGGCCTAAATCCTTGATAGGTATGATGATTAAATTTGGCTTACAAATACCTCTGTAGTGCAACTGGAAGAACAATGGTACACTGGGCCTATGATTGGAAAATGCCTGAGTTCATTTCTTGTTGTA